>NW_026588752.1:14262610-14283875 GCF_907164565.1 Psammomys obesus | reverse complement strand
GAGGAGGAGGAGGAGGAGGAGGAGGAGGAGGAGGAGGAGGAGGAGGAGGAGGAGGTAAAGTTTGTTTGTGAGCTTATAGCTGTTCTGACCTCTAGTTTCCGAGAGGCAATGCATGAGCTTGTAAAGGAGAAACTTTCTGGAGATGTGGCACCGTTACCTTTGGCTCTTAACTGCAGGCAGTAAAATGTGGCAGGTGGGAACGCGGCTGTAAGTTGCCACCTGCACTTATTATACCGCCAACATGACTTTGTGCGGCACTGGAGTTCTTTGAACCCAACCTCTCCCGTAGCACTTAACTCAGTGGAGACTGGGGTGACAATGTAAACAGAGTACTTGACAGTGTGCTGGGAGAGTAAGCAAGGGCTCACTCAGCAGAGAGCTTTTCTTTTCTCCTCCTCTAATCTTCTCATACATCTATACATAACCTTCCACACACACACACCCCCACAGAAATCCCCCTTTGTGTCAAGTTATGCATTTGTACAAAGGCTGACTGAATATTAACATCTCATGTACCTATCTCATTAGTGCCATTCAAAAACCTAGGCTAGGAGCTTATGGACGCAGAATTCAGACACATTGTTCCCAATGTTGCCCACACTCTGCTTCAGCTATTGAACTGTTAAGTGGTCCTTTGGAAAGCTATTAGCAGAAAATCACTCATTAAAACTACTCTTAACATAAAAATCAGTTTTTTTTAAATAAAAGCCTATGAATATACTATATGTGGTCTCGGCACCAGTGTGGCTCTATCTTCTTCACCGTGAGAATGGATCTCGTAAAATAATCTCCCAGGGAAATTGGTAGTTTGAGAGCACAGACTGATGTTTACCACCCAATCCGGCCATCGGCAAACAAACATTTGTGTTTTCAGATACACAAGTCATTGGTAGACCTACATGCAGGTATTTTAACTTGTCTACAGAATCATTTGCTGTTCACAGGTCTATAACTGACGTTCATGACGAAAAAAATCCCACAGCAGGTATATAAAAAGACTTTGCGCTTAAGTTCATAATCATTTCAGTAGGGCTCCTATGCTATATGCTAGGTTTATTATTTATTTTTCAGGCAGAACATGACAACAGTTATGAATATTTCAGTGTGAATATATATTATTAATCGTGTTATTCCTCTGCTCCATTCCAAAGGGGTCCCATCTCATTCAGAATGAAAGTAAAAGTCCTTGAAATGGGTTTCAAGGCTCTTTGATCTTATCTAAACTATCCTGGTCCCACTTGCTCACTCTGCTATAACCACAGTGCTCTTCTTGTCCCAGGGGTGTCCCTGACTTCAGCCTTTTTGCTGTCATTTCTTTCTCCCTCACATTATCTTCTTCCAGATATTCACAAAATTAGGCCCCAACTGCCTACAAGTCTGTGCCCACCCTTTACCTGGCTGCTCCTTATAAACTAATATGAGCCATTTCCCGAATTCTTTCTCATAGGCCCTTGCTTACATGTCTGTTTGACACTATGTTATCTGACATAATCACACCAGCTCTTGAGAGTCAGTTTGCTGCCTGTTGAAGATATTTCTAGGAACTGTTAGACATTATAACCGTTAAAATCAAACACTAGAAATATTTACATTCTGGAAAAATATTTACATTCTGGGTAGCAAAAGCTACCCATTTGGGCATTTGTTGTTTTGACACGTTGCAAATGGACTTGCTTAGATAGTCACAGTGTTCACTGGTGGGTGAGTTCAATAATCAAGAGATTGTCTGGGTTATATATTGGACACAGCCATTTACATGTTGAGTGAGCAATTAATGAGGGTACTACATGTTAGGGCTGGATGACCTTTTACATTTTGGAGGGTAAGATTAACCCTTTATCAGATCAGAACATATTTGGGAACTCATATATATTAGGCCTTAGAAATATGATAACAAAGGACCTAGCTCTACTGGAATTCATACTATTGTAAGGAAGAAGGGTAATAAAGAGTGAAGTATTGTAGATAAACAACAACAACAAAAAAAATACGAAAAAAAAGTGTTCTGATGTTGCTCATTGTTAGTGAAACACAAAATCCTTAATGCCATCATAGACAACAAGGGTCTAGTGAGTGAGTATTATCCCATTGTGCTTTATATTGCTGTGATAAGCACCACAATCAAAGGCAAATTGGGAAGGAAAGGGTTTATTTGTCAACCCCATTACAGTCACAGTCCTTTATTGACAATGTCAGGAAAGTGACTCAAGGAGAAACAGGGAGACAGGCAAGGACTTACACAGAGACCATAGAAGATCTCTGGTGGATCGCTTTTTAGGCTCATGTTTAGCTGCCTTTCTTGCACCTCTCATGCTCATCTGACCAGGAGTGACACTCCTCACAGTCGGATGGATCCTCCTACATCACCATTAATCAAGAAAGTACCCTCACATCCTTTCCTACAGGCCAATCAAATGGAGACATTTAAGTGGAAAGAGGTCAAGAAGGGATAGCAAGGGTAGAGAAGAGATTTAAGAGAGAGAGAGAAATAATTCTAAGTATGTTTTAAAAAGCCACATGGACATCCACAATTTATATGTCTCCTAAACACCACACACACATACACACATTTTTAATCTGAGATATCCTAATATTCTGGGGATAACATATCTTCCAGAAGCCCAGGATTGTTCAATGAAAAGGCAATGGCAGGCATAGAGTATTTTTTCTCAAGCTATTAGTTAGAGCTATTCCAGAGACTCCCAAAGCAATACAGGCAACAGTCTTGTTTTTTTTTTTTTTTTTTTTTTTTTTTTTTTACTGCGCTCTAGAACTCATCAGTAAGACTCCATTGCTGAAGACATCATATATTTTGGTTATAGGACATGGAGAAACCGAGTTGCTGCTGACCAACTTACTAAATGTGAACTTACTATCAAACTTACTAAATGTGAACCCTCTGAACTGCAGTATTTCCATCATGCCCATGGTTTCAACATGCCATGGAAGTTATATGGAGGTAAACAATTTTTTTTTTTTTGTAACTGAATGTAAACCCATTCCACAGAAGTAAATGGAAGCCTAGTACTGCCTAAGAACCCATGGTTCGGAGTTGATAGTTTCCAAGTTTGAGGCTACTACTATTCATTTTGTTAAATGTAAATAATATCAAGTTGCCCTCTAAATTCATATTGTTGTATGTGTAAGTTAGTACAGCTCTCAGACCTCATCAAAGAAGTATTAATTGCTGGCAGCAGTTAACTTAGAACTATACAACTGTTGAAGATGCAGAGAAGGAAGTGTCAATGGAGGGGTCAGGCAAATACAGGGCACTTCCCAAAAGGTTTCGGGACGTAGTGGAAGATTGGGCAGAAAGAGTTTAAAAATCCAAGGCCAAGGGAGACAGGTGTGAAACAATGACTTCAAAGCATGAAACACCAACCACACACATAAACTCAAAGCAGTTGAGTGTGTGTGTGTAAGACCTGCATAAGAGCAAGCCATGCAAAATACCAGCATGGAGTTGGGAGGGGTTTAGGAACAGGTACTCTTCACTGAGGAGCTTTTAAGTCATTACATCCTGGAGAAGGAAGAGTCACTTTTAAGGATGTAGCCTCTAGTAGCTCATGTGTGCTCCAATTGATGGTCCCACAGCCAGTTATATATGAGTATCATATACTGATTTGACTTGATGGGATGTTTTGTAAGGATAGGAATTTGGGAAGAAGTATGGGGTAAATATGATCAAAACACATTGTGTCAGTTTCTCAACGAGTTCATAAAACCACATTTGTAAAAATTGGAAATGTTTGTTAAGTAAAAAAATGTATGTTATCTTCACTTTTCTATTGCATTATTATAGATTTCCCTAATGAAAAAAGAGAAGAAAAACTCACACATGGAATATAAAGGGGAAATGTCATAGTCATTGAATATTTAACAGAATATAAGAACAAACCATTAGAAACCAACATACCTGCAAACAAAACTTAATGATATTCATATTCGTCAACAACAACAAAATCTGGGAGATATGACTTCTGAATCTATTTAGATGTATTGAAAGAGCTACACTTTTATGAAGAAAATATTAAGATCCACAAAATATAACAAAATTAAATAAAATATTTAAAATTTAGTTATCTTAAAATAAAATTTCTTTATCATAAAATATATGTAAACACAGTAAAAATAATGTCAGATTGAGAGCATTTAGCTCCCCGTGTAATTCTCATTGGATTAGAATTTCAAATATATGAAGCTAGTCTGCAGTGTTTTAGTTGCACTGCTACAAATGCCAGCCCTTCGCTCTCTTCTCTATAGCTTTCCTCTCGATGGTTTGACCCATGTCAGGCAAACCATGCCTCGCGGAGTGAAAGGCATCTCAAACTTGTCCACACCTAGCACTACAAACCTCAGATGATTTCTGTTTGGCCAGTGGCTCAGGATAAATTCCGGGCCAGGGCCATCATTAACTCTCTCTTTTTTTTTTTCCATTTTCAAACTTACTTAGTATCTCCTCTTTCTGTTTTAAAAATGTGATCACTTTTTTTTCCCCATTGTTAATATCAGAGTTTAAGCTATCAGCATATTTTGTCAGGGTCCTAAAGCTAGGCTTGTACTTGGTCTACATTTTCATTTCTTCCAAATTTTTGGCAGAATTTTTTTTTAACATGCACACCTTTAAATGATCAGATGTCCACAGTGGTGCGTTTGAAGATAAGCATGCGTCTATAAAACAAGCGTAATCTGTGCCATGAGCCTACTCATCACAATGCAAAGATTCCGCCCACTCTCCTCTCTAGTATTATCTAGTATATTTTGTAACAGGAACACTTAACATAAGATAATCATCTTACTCATCTCTTCTGTGTACAATTCAGAATTGTATAACTCAGCTCCTAGCAACCGTCCTTCTGCACCTGCCTCTGAGTTTGACGGTTTTAGATTCAATATGTAGCATTTGTTCTTGCGTCTCTGAAGCATTTCTTTCAGCATACGACTGCCAAATTTACCCACATTGTCATCCCAATGCCAAGATTTTCTTTAAAAAAAAAAAAAAGACTAGTATTTTGTTGTAGGTACCATACAAAACAATGGCATTAATGAAATAGTTCACACATGTATGTGATTAACCTTGCCCATATTTGTCCCCTCACTTTGTCTCATACTCCCAACCTTCTTGTTTCTTCCCTTGTCCTCCCTACCACAGCCTCACTTCTGCTTTCACGTGTGTGTGTCTATGTTGCTCTGTATTCTACATATGACAGACGTGAGTCACTGTCCCCTCCTTCCCATGTTGCACCTGCTTGTTCCTTCCTTTCCCGCTTAGACCATCTTCTTCATCCTGATAGTCATCACTCGACTATTCACATCATGTGTATATATTCAGATCTGGATCTTACAATAAGAAATGGGCTTATTTCCCTTAATAGTTATCTATATTCCCATATTTTTTTCTGGAAATAGCATAATTTCATTTGTCTTTATGCTTGACTAAAATTCTAAGTGTATTCCCAGAAGTTGTATAGCTGGATCATATTATAGCTTTGTTTTCAGTTATTTTGAAAAACCTTATACTTATTTCGATCATGGCACACCACCACTTTACATTCCTACCAGCAACAAAAAAAAAAAAGATTTCTCTTTCCCAACATCTATGTAGTTGTTGACATTGTGTATTCTTGCTGATAGCTGTTCTGACTGGGGTGAGTTAGGATCTGAATATAATTTTAACTCACATTTCCATAAGAGCTAAGAATTTTGACAATTTTTTCAGTTATTTCTTGACTATTTGTATTTCTTCTTTTGGAACTGTTTATTTGGTTTATTTGCCTGATTGCTGATTGATTTGTTTTGCTGATGATTTTGTTTTGTTCCATAAGCCATCCCTTCAGTTTGGGCATTATTCCCTTTATTATTCTGAGCCATTCTAACATTATATAATGCAATTGGTAAATCCTCATAACTACTTTTTAAGCTTTTTGAGTTCTTTTCATTTGCCCTATACTTTAAGTTGTTGCTCTCAGAGTTTCAAAGTTTTGTATCTCATACCTAGGGTATTTTATCTGCTTTTGTATAAGGTGAGAGCTATGGATGTAGTTTTATTCTTTGCCCGGTGCTAACCACCCCATTTGCTGAATAGACTCTTATTCATAGGATAGATGTTTCTTCAAATATAGTCTTTATTTATTCGTTGAGAATGTCATACATGTATGCAGTGTATTTAAGCCGTATCCACCCTTTACGCAACGTCTCCAGCACCTTCCAGACATCTCCACCACATCCGTCTCTCAACCTTATGCCCATTTTGTGTTTGTCTGTTTCATTGAGGCCACTGAGTCCAGGCAGTGTTGTCCATTGTTGTAAGGACGCCAATGGAGGTATGATCAACCTATCAAGATCTACACCCCTGAGGAGAACTGACTCTTCCTCCTCCAGCGAAAACTCACAGGCTGTTGGTGGGACTACATGAGTCCTCCCTCATCCAGGTTGGAATTTTGGTTGCCCTGATTCTATACACACAACCATAGCATCTATGTGTGCGTGTGTGCAATCGGCCATGCCATGTTTGTGTGGCACTATTTTGAGACGATCATTTGACAGTTTTTCCCCCACGGTAGTTTACCACCACCAGTAACTTCAGTCCCAATGGATCCAACGCTCTTCTCTGGGTTTCATGAGCACCTTTACTCGTGTGCACATAACACCACGCAGACGTACACATGTATACAAATAACTAAAATAAATAAATAAATAAATAAATAAATAAATAAATAAATAAATAAATGACTCAAATGATAGTTATTTAGTGAGTAATTACATAGTTACACGCTGTTTATTTATTTAAAATAACAGAAATAACTTTTAGTCTAGTGCCTATGGCGTCTGCACTATGGGCTTTTGACTGGCTTTACAGTACCAGCTATGAATTTGTTCCTGTGGAGTGAACATCAGATCTAATCCGAAAGCCATCGATTACGCCATAACAGACTTGCTGCTGTTGCACCACTTAGCATATGCTGCCTGGCTAATTGGGATTGTTGCCCAAAGGATCCAGAGCTGAATAAGGCTATCGATGGCAATTCTCCCTCTGTTACAACGGCAGGGTGGTGTTGTTGTTGTTTTGGTTTGGTTTTTGTTTGTTTGCTCTTACATTATTATTTTAGTATAAACAAAGTAGCTGGAAGGAGCGAGTCTTCAATAAGTATTTGTTACCTAAATAAATGAGTGAATGAAAATCAGTGATTAAATAAAATATGAGCAAGTGATAGTAACAGTTCATTGAGCACAACACTGAAAAGGGCAATAAACACAGGAAATTATGTACTACCTAGTAATAATCAACAAAATGAAAGGCTAAATCAAGTCCACATTTATTTCTGGATGATGGGAAAAATAAATTAAATTTAATAAAAAAATAGTTGGCTACACTCAATAGAAGTAGTGACAGACCATGTTGTTTAAATATAAATTTGAACAAATATTTTCAAGTTCATTTCAGTAATACTGTATAAAATGATGCATGCTCTTCAACCCAGCCATCTGATTTTCAGGTGCCTTCCCCAAATAATCACCCTTACATGGAGAAAAAGATGTTATTCACTCAGCTAATAATCGTGAAAAAATAAAAAGGAAAGAAAAATAAAGTGGAAGCCATATGAAACTCTCAGTAGGAAAGTATAAATAAACTGAGGGTTGGTTTATTGGTACAATGAAGCTTTATGAATCTATTAAACCTAAGAAACCAGAACTATATTTATTAGTATGTATTTTAAAACAGTGTGAAGTGAAAACAAATTGGAGGTTATATATATATATTATGTAACCCTATTTGAATTTTTTCAAAACATTGCAAAAATATTTATATTTTATATAGCTTTACATATATGTATGAAAATATAAAAATGGATAGATCTGTCAGTGCTTCAGGAGAGTAACATTTGCAAGAAGGAAGTATTTGGGCAGTTGGTCTTTTGTACTCTCATATACTAGTAGCTTAAAATATTTTCAAGTCAAAATGATAATTGGATGTTTATATAAACTGTTTTGGGAATATTTTGTAGTTTCTGTTTTATAAACAAAAATTATAAATTAATATTTTAAAAATAATGTTTTGGCAAAGAAGAATTAAAAAATAGGTACAGAACCAACAAGGAAAGTCTCAAATTCTAGGAAAAGTGAAACTTGAGTATGTTTGTAAGAGGGAAGGAAGGCCTTTTAAAGGGTGGAAACAGACAATGTAAAAGAAAAGGTAGCAGAGAAAAAACTGATGATAGTTGTAGGAAGTCAAAGCAAAGATGCCCTGACAACTATTAGTTAAGACAAGGAGCCATGATTTCTAAGCTAGTCTTTTTCTAAGAAAGAAGAGCTGTTGAAACCTGGATGGGAACAATAAAGGGAACTCAAGCGAAAAAAAATATTCTCAGTAAAACTGAAGGCAAAATGATACTAGACTACTTCCAGCAAGTAAGATCATCCCCTGTTTTTGTAATTTGGGTAGGTCAGAGAAGGCTCAACATTTCCATGTAGTAAGAAACTAAGCCATAAGTAGTTGCTTTTCCAGGCAGCTCCATCAACTCAGTTGTGTTAGAAATTAGATTGTTTTGTTCTGTACCTTACAGGAGAGGCATAGCAGAATGCTGGACAGGAAAGCTGTTTACATTATTGCAGCAAAGGAGCAGAGAAGGAGGGGGGAGAAAGTAATCGGGACAAGTAGTAATCATAGACATGGCAACAGCAATGTGCCAGCCCTGCAGTTTCTTCTATGTCCCAATAATGCTATCAAGTTATGACCATACCAAAAGGTAAATCACTTATTTTATCAGCCTTCATGAGTCAGTGACCTCTCGTCCACCAACAGGACACCAGGCCTTTCACAGAGGATATATATCTCAAGGATATATTTCCTATAAAAACAGCAAGAAGGAAAATTTTCATGTTGACAATCAACTAATTTGTGAAAGAAAAAAAAATGAGAAGCCACAGATGTGTAGTGTTTATGAAAACATTGACAAAATGGCTAAACCAGACATGAAGACTTGGAAAGATGGAGGTGGAAGCTTTGAAGATCCAATGGAGTGAGGTGACAATAAAAAAGTTAAAATACAAGAGAGGTGAAAATGCAGTGAGTAAAAATAAACAATGTCTACATTAGGTCTGTGCAAGAACAGGCCTGTCAACAGCTGGAGGCGGGTGGGGAAGGTGCTGAGAGATCACCAGCCCTCACAGCTGCACCATTTGCTACCTATAAACTTGAAGAGAGAGAGAATTGCCTTCATTTGTATACCGGCTGACTACCTACCAGACTCTAAAAGACAGTTCCAATCAGTGGATAAATTGATGACTCTCATCAAACTAAATTGCTCATGAAACAATCTCCAAATTTATGCATCCTTGAAAGGGCCTCAGACTTCTAAGGGGGGTAGGGTAGATGGGGTAGGAGGAAAGTAAAGGGGGAGAATAGAAATACAGTTTTTTTTTGTTTTTTTTTTTTGGTTTTTTTTTTTTTACAGGAAAACTAATATTCCGATGGTTGCAACTTATCTAATAACCTTAGAACACTGTCTGACACTTAAAACATTTAAAAGGAAACTGAACAAGTTGTACAAAACTGAAATATTAGATGTGTTAAGTTTAAAGTTAAGATAGCAAAGGGTATTAGAAGTGATAGGGTAGAAAATATTACAGAATGCTTATCAGCTCACTCGGAACAGAATTATATTATTATTTTTAGTAACAAAGACATGTAGTAATGATTTATTTAATGTTTTTTGCAATTATTTTACTCTACAACACTGAGATTTATCTACATTGATACTTTACAAATCTAATTAATTTGTTTGAAAATTTATTTGGTGTTTTCCTGTATAAATACATTGATTGTTTTCCACTAACTTGTGGTTTTCAACTGTTTTTAATACCATAAACTAATGCAAATACTTGTGTTAAAATGCATTTTGTTATACAAAATTTGGAAATATCTCTAGGGCATTAATGAGAAAGAGAAAGCTGTGGTTTACAAGTCATATTTTCAACTTGAATGTGCAAGTTGCAATGTGTTATATAAATGTTCTCAATATACATATATATATAACCACTTTCATAAAATTTTAAAATATATGAACTCTCTACATACAGATATACTAAAATATAAAATAGTTTATCAAATGAGAATAAACATGAAGAAAGATGTTATTCTAGAGAGTGGGAAACTAGAATCCATCTTTGATATATTTCACAATTAAAAATAGGAAAGGGTATTTTCACAATGGTACACTTCATTGTGCCAAGCATTAAAGCATAAGAAAGGACAAAGATTTTTTTATAAAATTACCTTCTACCCTATCCCCCAAAGAAGAGATTTAATATTACTTTGTTATATGTTTTCTAGTTAATGCATGAAATGTATAAAAACACATAAACAGCTTATAATTTACTTAATATTTTAAGACTTTTGTTTACGTATAAGCTCATACTAAAAATTTCATTAAGCTTTTATGGTTGAGCTACATTTTTTGTAAATACTTTGGGAATCATCGATCTCATCGCTAAGTAAAGAGAAAAATGGAATAAACTGAATATTGCCAACTTTTCTTTGACTCACTCCTCAGTGAACTAAGGTTTCAGCAAAAAATTATCCTTACAAAGTCTAGAGGGAGAAGAAAATTTGGTAATCCCCAGTGTAAAATGCACACTGAAGCTGCTAGGACCCAGAACATGTAGTGACACATTAACAGCGATTTCAACATAGTTTGGGAGATTAGACATGGGTTCCCATGAAAGTGTGAAGTTCTGAATGTCAGCGGTTCTTTCCCCATAAACACCACAAGAAGATTAAAGTAAGGAAAAAGGAATTAAGCCACAGTTCTGCAAAGAGAGGAGACATGTACCCATGTCTCTTACATTCTCCGTAGCAAAGGTCTATGTCTCATTCAACATCAGAAGACACTTGTCCAGTCAAGTTCTTTGGATGAATGAGAGAAAAATCTAAGAAATCATTTGAAAACATTACAACATAACCCAATATGGCCATTCAAAGTGCCCTTTTCTATGACTGACCACTACATAAACATATTCTTAGTGGGACAGATGTGGAGTACGGCAAAAGAGCTTCAAGACATAAATCTTTTTCTGAGTAGGAGTTAGGAAAATCCAGCTGGGCAGTGGTGTGATGCATGTCTTTAACCTCAGCTCTCCAGAGGCAGAGGCAGGTGGATCTCTGTGAGTTAGAAGCCAGCCTGGTCTACAGAGGTGGTTTCAGGTCAGTCCAGGCTACAGAGAAATCCTGTCTCAAAAACAAACACACGAAAAAAGAAGTTAGGATAGTCCAAAAACAAAGAATGTATAATTTTTGAAGAAATTTGACATTCTACTACCAATTTCTATGGCAAACATAAAGGAAAGCCAACTTCCAGCCAAGAACACAAAAACTCCACAATCAAGTCTAGCTTATTTCTGTTTTCAGAGAACTATTTTTTAAATATCTTTTTGATTATCCAAGGGCCTTAATTTAGAGAAGCTCTAGTTCCTAATGTGAAATAAAATTCTGATAAGATTTGTTCCCCCAGGAAAACACATCTACACATCCTTTTTTTTTTTTATACTAGGCATTCTTTGAAATGGCTACTCATGGACATTATACATCATGACCAAAACAGTAAGAAAACATGGTAAAAGAAAGATAAGACATAATCTAAACTGACAAGTCATTTAAACCAGACTCAGATTATGTGACAGATTTTAGAGTTATCAAGTGGAATTTAAAATAACTACTTACAATATGTTGAGTGCTCCAGTGGGAAAGCAGACAATATGCAAGGACAGATGGCCAATGTCATACAGAAGACAGTAAACCTAAAGACAATAAAACACTAGGAGTGGAAAATACCACAACAGAAATGAAGGGTGCCTCTGAGAGTCTTAGAGTGGACCGGATGTGACTAAGGAACCAATTGGGAAGCTCGAAGACTGAGAGAAACTTTCCAAGCCAAAAGAGAGAGATAAAAAATTATGAGGAAGTGAAACAGAGCAGAAACTTAAAACTAAAACTGCGTCATAGAGAAATGTGTGTGTGTGTGTATATATATATATATGCATACATACATGCAGGGAACCAATGAAGAGGGGATCAGAATAAATCCTAGGAATGAGAGCATCAGTAATTCCCAAAATTAATGAAAGTATCAAAACACAGATACAAGAGAATCAGAGAATATCAAGCGGGTTAAACACACAGACAACTACCTGCAGCTGTATCCTATGCCAGATGTGGACAAAGCAGCAGAGAAGACATGAAATTTGCTAGGAAGTGGGTGATCAGTACAGAAACAATGTCCAGAAAGATAAAAATTTAGGATACTTTTCATGAGAGTTGTACAAGCCAAGGCAGAAAAGAGTTTAAAAAATATTTACAATATCAGAATAAATATCAATAAAAATGTCTGCCTTTTAAAACTGAGAAATGAAAACTGAGGAGATTTTACTCCAGATCCAGAAGTATCCTGCAAAAATTGTCAAGTGTAGACAGTCATAAACAGATGGATGGAAAAAATGGTGTACACCTACACAAACAAACAAATACACACACACATGCACACAGAAACAGACATACGCACATCGTATTAAGTAAAAGAATACAAATTTATAACAGAAAGATAAATATCACATATTTCCTATATATGTGTGTTATGTGGAGTGAAAGGAGAAGAGATATTATTTGTAAGATGGAAGGGGACCAAAGAAAAGAGAAGGCATTATGTAATACGAAAAATAGCAAGTATATGATATGTTCATGAGAGAAGTCGTAAAGAAACCAATACTTTATAACTAGTTTCTGAAACAGCAATGCCAAGAGAGCATTTTAGGTAAAAGGAAGAGGTCAGAATCTCAGACCCATCATGTTACCCTCCCAAGTCTTTATAAATCCTTGAAATAACTTTATTGTATCTATAGCAGAAAAAAAATGCTGACCTAAAGAACCGAATATAATCTATAAGATTAAAATCATAACCAAGTTCACATAAGCACTTTGTTCTAATAGCTAAAGGAGTAAGTATAAGTTGCAGTATAAGAAACTAACGTGTTGATTCTAGAATGGAACATCTGAATGTATGAATGGCACAGAGCAGAAACCAGTTTTCTCAGTGTCCAAACAGGAGCTTTCAAGTGAGCAAGGGTATTAGCATGGTTCATATAGCAGTGAATACAAGTCGGAGATGCAGTAACTATGAGTCGGAGACATCAGTATGAATGCTTATGTAACTTAATGTAGTTACGGCTCATTAAATATGACAACATTTACCAATACGAGCAGATAGACTAATTTAAAAAAAAAATTATTTCTCACCCAGATTCAGAGCAATGGCTTTTCCGTGGCAATCAGCAGAATTAATGCCAAGATTGTGTTTCATTTTCCCTATTATTTTTATTTTATTTTTATGAGATATTGGTTGTAATATGTCTTTAGTAAAAGAAATTAGGCTTTCTTAAGGAAAAAAAAAGAGTTTAAGATTAGATATAAAGTGGTCAAGATGAATGTAGTGTGGCTTACAAAGCACAAATAAGAGGCCAAAATGGACAAAGTTTGAGAGAATTTCAGTAATAAGCATAAAATCATGAAATAATTAAGTTATGGTGTCAAATATAAATTATCTATAGATATCAAATGTACAATGTGAATGAATAAAAACATGAAAAATGAGTGACAATTTTTTATTTTTTTAAATTTTTTCTTTTTTTTGTTTTGTTTATTTGTTTAAGACAGGTTTCTTTGTATAGCCTTGCCTGCCCTGGACCCCGTTTTTAGACCAGGCTGGCCTCAAACTAACAGCAATCCACCTGCTTCTGCTTCCTTGAGTGCTGGGATTAAAGATATATGCTTCCACTCCAAGCATAAGCAACAATTTCTATGTATGACAATGCTAAATAATTTCTGTAGATACTCTAGCTTGAATAGTTAGAACAGAATTCTATACTCAGTGGTAAGCTACGTATAATAATCATTGTATTGAATCCAGTATGAGGAATTACAAAGTGAAGTTCTATTTCAACCAGCCAAATGGTCAAATTCATTGTTAATGGAGATCAGTCTTCATTGACATGATTGGCGTAAGTGATCCATTATGGCTCTTCTCTAAATTCACAGCGGCAGTGGGGTTCCTGTGGCAATCTCAATAAAAAAGTCCAACACATACCACTCATGACCCCTGAAAACTGTCAAAGTCATTGTATACATGGAATTCTAAGATACCATCACAGCCCCAAGGGGTCTAAGGAGATGATTAAATGTACAATTCTAAATGGAATCCTAAAATGGGATTACAGACAAAACACTAAGAAACCTGAATATTGTACACACTTGAGCAACAATTCTTCAGTCTTGGGTTCATTGCTTTTGATTCATGTTTTACCACTTCTCACCAGCCATGCAAGAAGTACATGATGTAGAAAACTCTCTATACATACATGCAAACTATTGTCATGATTTTTGTAAAGCAGCCCTTAATGTATTTTTCTTAATTCTTCAAAATATTTAAATGAATAATGTGGGTGTTTGGCATAGTTTATTCATTTAAATAACCTTAAGTTGTAGGGTTTTTTTTTCCTTTATATCTTTATTTCTTTGTTTTTGCCTACTGTAGGCCATGCTATATTGAGGTTCTATTGTAAATTTTTCCACATAGAAGGTTACTGATTAAAGAGACATGTCTGTGATACATTCTTCTAAGATCCTTATGCCCATTTACATACTCACAGTAGCACATGGAAGAACAATTTTCCTGCAGTACCAGCAACACTGAACATTATCCTCTATTTAATTTTGGCTAATTAAGTAGGTGAAGAATCATACCTCATTTTACTTTGAAAGGTAGAATTTTTAAAATAATTTCATTGGATATTTAAATGTAGCTCTTTATAATTTCAAGTTGGTTTTAAATATAGATTTAATGAACTCCCACTATGTTCCAGGGAACCTTCAAATGCGTGTTCTTACATTATCTTTATTATCCCTTGCATCTGGCTGCAAGTAATGGGAAACTCAATTAAACTTGGCTTAAACAACAAGAAGAAGCTATTATCTCCCACAAGAAGAAGCCCAGAGGGAAGGTGGTTGCTGGAATAATCCACCTGCTTAAGAATGCCAAGGTTCTAAAATTCACTCCTAGACTGGCCCATCATCTGTATCAAGCATCTACAGAAACTCCAGAAATTAAGAACAGAAGAGAAAAATGGCTCTATTGATATAATATTTTTCTTTTTAAGAATAAGAAAAACCCCTAAAACCATCCCATCTCAGATCAATGGATGCATCTCCATAGCCTCTGTTCTCCTCTAGCCCAGAAACGCTTTGCATACATGTTAAAGAAAAACCAGTACTCACTTGGTAAATGGAGAGATCCATGAACAAATTAACAAGTCTTCTCTCCATGTAGTAATTTGAATGAGAATGTCCCCCATAGGCTCAGATATTTGAATGTTTGATCCCCTGTTGGTGGTGCTGTTTGGATAGGTTTAGGAGGTGTGGCTTTGCTGAAGAAAATATGTTTCTGGTGTCTGGCTTTGAGATTTCTAAGGCACAAAATATCCCCAGTTTGCTTTCTCTCTTTCCTGCATGTTATTACAGATGTGTGTTCAGATATTTCTGCCTGATGCTTGCTGCTACAATTCTCTGACATAATAGACCATAAGTCCATATAAAACCCTCCTTCTATAAGTTGTGTTGCTCATGGTGTTCTATCAAAGCAATAGAAAGTTTCTGATATATCCCAATTCCACTTTCTAGTTGGAACCAGGGAAAGTCTGGTATCACTGACCAAGAGCACAGAATGGAAGACAGTGAAGAAAAACTACAAAGGAAAAAAAATAAAAGAAAAGAAATGACTTTGAGCAGCCAAGAATGTTTTCTGTTTTCAATCCTTAGGGTGGCTCACTTTTAGTTTGGGATACTTATTTATCTTTAACAGGTGGAATATTAGGCTTCATAGAATAGAAGCAACTCGTAAAACTACCTAGCAGTGTGCAACACCAATTTGTATTCAACATTTCTATCATTAACCATAGAACAATTTATTTTAAAACATTTTAATATAGATAATATGTGTACAATATATACATTATATAATTATGGCCATCACTGAATATATAATGTATATAAAGGATAGAATTTTGGCGGAAAAACTGAAACAACATTACCAGGCCACAGAAGAAGACAATGCAGCCACCCCTGATGAGACCTAATTCACCAGGATCAGAAGGAAGGAAAAGAAGACCTCCCCTGTCAGGGGACTTGGGGAGGGGCATGCATTCAGAGGGTGGAGGAAGGGAGGGACTGGGACGAGAGGAGGGAGGGAACCACAGGAGGGATACAAAGTGAATAAAGTGTAATTAATAAAGAATAAAAAATAAAAGACTGGGGAGTATATCTACCTTTATAATAATATGAAATAAATCCTGGTATACAGGTAATCAAAATGAATTGAGCACATAAATGACAAAAACTACACAAAGTAAAGTCCAAGTAGATCAAAGACATCAACATAAAACCAGACACACTAAACCTGTTGGAAGAAAAAGTGGGAAAAAGCCTTGAACTCATTAGCACAGGAGACAACTTCCTGAACAGACACCAACAGCAAGGCTCTAAGATCAACAATCAATAAGTGGGACCTAATGAAACTGAAAAGCTTCTATAAAGCAAAGGACGCTATTGCCAGAACAAAACGACAGCCTACAGACTAGGAAAGGATCTTCACCAACCCTATAAGAGGGCTAATATCGAGAATATATAAAGAACTCAAGAAGTTAAACAGCAACTAATCAAGCAACCCAATTTAAAATGGGGTACAGAGCTACACAGAGAATTCTCAATAGAGGGATATTGAATGACAGAGAAACACTTGAATGCTCAATATCCCTAATCATCAGGGAAAGCAAATCAAAACGACCCTTAGATTTCACCTTACACCAATCAGAATACCTAAGATCAAAAACTCAAGTGACAACACATGCTGGAGAGGATGTGGAGAAAGGGGAACCCTACTCCATTGCTAGTGGGAATGTTAACTTGAACAACCACTTTGGAAATCAATCTGGTGGTTTCTCAGAAAATTAAGAATAGTGCTGCCTCAAGATCCAGCTATAACACAGGGAACTTCCCAGAAAATCATACTCCAACCAAGGACTATTCGTGGAGATGACCTGGAACCCCTGCACAGGTGTAGCCCATGGCAGTTCAGTGTCCAAGTGGGTTACATAGTAATGGGAAGAGGGACTGCCTCTGACATAATCTGATTGGCCTGCTCGTTGATCACTTCCCCCTGAGGGGGAAGCAGCCTTACCAGGCCACAGTAGAGGACAATGCAGCCACTTTTGATGAGAACTGATAGACTAAGATCAGAAAGAAGAGGAGAACCTCCCCTATCAGTGGATTTGGGGAGTGACATGCATACAGAAAGGGGAGGGAAGGTGGGATCGGGAGGGGAGGAGGGAGGGGCTTATGGGGGGATACAAAATGAATAAAGTGTAATTAATAAAAATTAAAAAAAAAAGATCTGGCTATAGCACTCCTAGGCATATATCCAAAACATATTCAAGTATACATCAAGGGCATTTGCTCAACCATGTTTGTAGCAGCTTTATTTATAATAGCTAGAATCTGGAAACAACCCAGATGTCCCTCAAATGAGGAATGGATACAGAAATTGTGGTACATTTACACAATGGAATACTACTCAGCAATTAAAAACAAGGAAACCATGAAATTTGCAGGTAAATGGTGAGAACTAGAAAAGATCATCCTGAGTGAGGTAGCCCAGAAGCAGAAAGACACACAATGTATATACTAACTTGTAAGTGGATATTAGAAATGCAATATAGGATAAACATACTAAAATCTGTACACCTAAAGAAGCCAAGGAAGAAGGAGGACCTTGGGTAAGATGATCAATCCTCATTCAGAAGGACAAATGGGATGGTTATCAGAAGAGGGAGAAAAGAGGGAACAGGTCAGGAGCCTACCACAGAAGGTCTCTGAAAGACTCTAACCAGCAAGGTATCAAAGCAGATGCTGAGACTCATAGCCCAACTTTGGGCAGAGTGCAGGGAATCTTATGAAAGAAGGTGGAGATGAACGACCTGGAGCAGACAGGAGCTCTAGAAAGAGAGGAACAGGACCAAAAAAATAATCTCAGCACAGGTGTCTTTTCTGAGACTGATACTCCGACCAAGGACTATGCATGGAGATAACCTAGAACCCGTACACAGATGTAGCCCATGGCAGCTCAGTGTCAAAGTGGGTTTCCCTAGTAAAGGGAACAGGGGCTGGGAACAGGGGCTATTTCTGACATAAACTTAATGGCTGCTTCTTTGATCACCTTCTCCTGAGTGGGGAGCAGACTTGCCAGGACACAGAGGAAGATAATGCAGCCAGTCCTGATGAGACCTGATAGGCTTGGCTAGATGGAAGAGGAGGAGGACAACCCCTATCAGTGAACTTGGAGATGGGCATGGGAGGAGAAGAGGAAAGGAGGGTGAGATTTTGAGGGGATGAGGGAGGGAGCTACAGCTGGGATACAAAATGAATAAACTGTAATTAATAAAAAATAAATTAATTTTTAAAAAGAAAATTCTGATGTGGAAAGCCGGAAATAGCCTTCTTCCTAAGAGTTAAGCACTTAATTTTAACACTATACCCAAGAATCACATGCCCTCTATAGTGGTAACATCTGGTGAGGGTTCCATTTTTCATGAATGTGAATTCTTTATCACATGATATAATCAGTGATCATGAAAGTACTCTATGTTAAGGCCAGGGCACAGGGGAAGCACCAGCATGCTCCTAGTGTCACATGGGTGCTGCTGGTCATCTAGGGGATTGTCAAGCTCATTCTGTGGCACAAAGAACTACACTCTGGGAAAGGCAAAAGACCAGTCATGGACAACAACAAATAACACCTTTATCCCTTCAGGATGGGAACTGCCTAAACATGGAAGTCCAATCAAGAACACTGGCTTGAGCCTTTAATAGAGCCCCTGGATTCTCCCCCTCCTCCTGTTGGTCCTGTTCATAAGCACAACCCTATACTTGTCCTCTGTTATTCTTAACAGTGACTTTTGGGAACAGGAAGGCACCAATACAGGGAGCCCACTTTTATTATTCTTGTCTGCCTATGTCTCTCCAACTTCCCTTCACTAGCAAACAGAAGGAAGTTCCTCAGTAATTTGAGACTCTCCTTGAAAGTGGATTGAGTGATCTGGGAGATTCCAATGTCAGGTCCTAAGAACTGCCTCTTCCATAAGACTGTCCTTGAGGCTGTAATAGAATGCCTTCACCTCCCTGGCACAGGATGCTTAGAGCTCCTCTAAACACTCTGCTCTTGGTTTTAAATATTGTAACATTTGGCATCATATGGTACAAATAAAAAATAGATCACATATATCTACTTGGAGGGCACAGAGAAGGAGCGCAAAGGAGTGTGTGTTATCAGGGAAATTGGAATTCCTGCTTTGGGGTTCTTAGGTCTCGCACATAAAAACATTTTGAGGCACAGGTGGAACAAGCTGGGGACAAGTGTCTTAGAGTTTGAGAGGAAAACAAGAGGGCAGGCACATGCCAGGAGAAGGGAGAGGGGAAGAGGAAGAGAAATGGGCATGCCATTTTACTTAGGCTGACATGTTCAGCAGTGAATATCAACAGTCAACAAGGTGGTAGACAAGTATCGGGTGGGAGGAGTGAGGGGACACGTTCAGAGAAGGAATGAAAAAGCCCAGTGTCAGGAAAAGCATGCCCTGGCTGTTGCTGCCATCTGAAAGAAAAATACATGAAAGGAAGCAGAAAGAAAACTGCAGGTTTTCTGAATTACGCAGAAAAGCCGGGCTGTGATAGAAGCTCTGTGAGTATCTGAACCCAGAGACAGATTTGTGGGACACAAAATAACATTATCACATGTAAATTAGACATTCCCTAGCATGTCTTCAGGTGAACCACATTTGGGTGGGTGGGTGTAGACTCTTAGACAAGTGATTGACATGCCCACATGGATTATCTCTTTAGGGGGGGAACAAGGAGTTGTAATTGGCTAGTTTGGAATGTCTACTTCTGACCTTAGACTGTCAGGCTTTCATCCAGTGTCAGGGGTAGAATTTAGATTCTATTCTTTGGAGGAAATAGCTTTGCCTTAATGGACTTCAACAGAGCCCAGATATCTAGCCCAATTCATGTTAATTTATAAGCCTAAGGATTGGCAAAACTGGTATTTTATATTTCTAATGTTACTTGGAAAATGGGAGTTGGGGTCCAAAATTGATCAACAGTGAGAGTTTATGCTCAATGGTCTCCAAAGTTGTCAATCCTTATAGAAGAGGGGAAAAAGAGAGGAGAAAAAAATGCTGAAAAGGCAAATAAAAGTTATTCTACTTGAAGCTCAGCTGGTAAAGTGCCTGCTATAGAAGCATGAGAACCTTAGCTTGAGTCCCCAGGACCCATGTCAAGGCTGGGTGCAGGGCCTGGGTGCCTGTTATGCCCGTGCTGGGGAGGCCCCTACAGATAGATGCCTGAAGTTTGTTATTTTCCCAGCCCAGCTGAACTGATAATGTCCAGGTCCATCCTGAGATGCCATCTCAATAGGTAGAGAGTGCGAGAAGACACCTGACATTGAACTCAGGCTTCCACACGCAAGTACAAACAAGTGCATATCCCCGTTATGCATGTTAGCATGTTAATACACGAGAGGGAGAGAGAGAAATAACTGTAACTTACTTGAATAAGTTTTGTTAGTATTTCGTTATAATGTGATTACTAGATCAAGACATGACTGGCCCTGCAAAGACAACTGTTTCATTCGCAGGTAGGTCAATCATTTGTTCCGCTAAAAGCAGTTTATTCTACACTGAGTATGATGGTATAGGCTTATGATGGCGGCCATGACAAGACTGAAGCAATAGAATTGTATGAGTTCAGGACTAGCGTTTGCTATTAAATAAAACTCTGCCTGAAGAGATGAAAACAAAAATAAACACAGAAACAAAAAAAACCTCTTAGACAAAATGTTACATTCGGTATTTAAGAAGGGGAGTACAGGAGGTTCCCATGGGAGAGAGCGCATGCAGTGTCACAGAAGAGGAAGGAGAGGGAACTGTGGGATGGTGCCCTGTCATGGTTTCCCTTAGAAAGCAAGGGCAAGGCAAATAAAAGGCTTGACATTCACTAGCTGGCTTAAATCACACCACAGGGGAGGAGCACAGACATATCCCCAGGCCCTCTCTTACCCACTTATGAAGTGTGTGTGTGTGTGTGTGTGTGTGTGTGTGTGTGTGTGTGTGTGTG
>NW_026588752.1:14230822-14262600 GCF_907164565.1 Psammomys obesus | reverse complement strand
GTGTGTGTGTGTGTGTGTGTGTGTGTGTGTGTGTGTGTGTGTGTGTGTGTGTTATGGACCAGATAATGAGAATGTAAGAAAGGTGGGGAGGATTGAAACTTCCTGGGCTCAGTTGGCTATTCAGGAAAGAGAGTGACTAATCTTGACTTGGCGTTTCCATGTTGGGTAGCACAGCATTCTATTATTACAGTAGGTGCCACCAGCTACCGTGGAGCAATCTCTTTATTCCATCTTCTATTAAACAGCAAGGGGGAGTATTCTCAATTTTAGCCACTGATATTTTTTTAAATGATTGAACAAACATAAAACCCAGACTAAAAATAGAGCAGTTTGCAGAAAATGTTTTTGTAACACTTTGCATATTAAAAGAACAAAAAAATTTACTTACAATGTACCAATTAAAGCAACATTATTTTGAACAGGTATGAGTCAGGATTTATCTGAAAGAAAGACAGAAAAATTACTCTCCATCAGTTCCATTAAGATTTGGTTTAGCGCTATTCACAGATGGGAGGCTCTCTGTGCTGTTCTATTTACCAGAAATCTTTTACTTCAAATATAATTACTTTTCGTCTGCTACTACTGATGTCAATGCGGGTTTCATGTAAACAGAAGTGAATTAACATGTGTGCTATTCTACAGGTGATACAGGACACTCTATGATGTCAGCATGCACTCGGCCAATTAGATCTTGGTTTTACTAATAATACCGGTATAAAGCATTTGGAAAATTAGGAAGACAAAAATATAAATTTCTTTTTTTTTCTTTTTTTAAAATTTATTTTTCATTAATTAATTTATTTACTTTACATCCCAGTAGGAAGTTCCCCTTTCTCACAGTTTCTCCTTCTCACTTCCCCTCCTCTCCTCCTGGTCCCTCCTTCCACCTCCAATCTGCTCCACTTGTGCCCCCTCCTTTTCTTCTCAGACAAAGGGAGACTTTCCATGGGTATCAAACTGTCATGTCAAGTAGGACTGGCCCATGTTTTTGTATTGAGGCTAGGCATGACTGTCCAGTTAGGGGAAGGGGATCCAAAGGATTCCACATGAGGATAAGGCTGTATGTCTGTTACATATGTGTGGGTAGCCTGGAATTGTCCCATGGATGCTATCTGGTTGGTAGTTCCATCTCTGTGAGCCTCTATGGGTCCAGGTTAGTTGATTTTGTAAGTTTTCTTGTGGTGTCCTTGACCTCTATGGCTCTTGCAATCCTTCTTTCTCTTCCACAAGATTCTCCAGGCTCCACCTAATGTTTGATGTTGGGTCTCTCCATCTGTTCCCATTAGCTTCTTTGTGTAGCCACTCAGATGACCATTATGCTAGTCTCCAAGGATAGCAGAATATTATTAGTAGTATCAGGGGTGGCGTCTCTCTCCTAACGTTTAACTCAAGTTGGGCCAGTGACTGATTGGCTGGGTCTAAGGTTTTGAGTGTGGACTAGTGTCCCTCATTCTCCACTGGAAGTCCTACCTGGCTACAGGAGTTGGTCACTTCAGGCTCCATTTCCCCTGTTGCTAGGAGTATCAGCTAGGGTCACCACCCTAAGCTTCCAGGAACATTCTCTGTCCCACAGATAAGCTCCATCAATTTCAGTTCTCTCTCCCAGCCCTTCTCTCCTTTCCCAATATCTGATTCTTCATCCCCATTCATCCCTCCACCCTCTTCCCAACCAGTTCCCTACTTCCATTATTTCAAATGACTATTTTTTTTCTTCTTCTGAGTGAGATTCAAAGCATTCTCCCTTGGGCCCTCCTTGTTACTTAGCTTTTTTGTGTGTTCGTGGATTGTAGGATGGCTATCTTCTATTTTATGGCTAATTTCCACTTACAAGGGAGTACATACCATTGTGTGTCTTTCTGGGACTGGGTGACCTCAATCAGGATGATATTTTCTAGTTCCACCCACTTCCCTGCAAATTTCAGGATGCCCTTGTCTTTAATGGCTGAATAATAGAGTAGTATTCCATTGTGTAAATGTGATACATAAAATCCATTCTTTAGTTGAGGAACATCTAGGTTATTTCCAGTTGCTGGCTATTATGAATAAAGCTGCTGTGAATATATTTGAAGAAAATGCCCTTGTGGTATGGTGGAGCATCTTTTGGGTGTATGCATAGGAGTGGTATAGCTGAGTCTTGAGGTAGAATTATTCCCAAATTTCTGAGAAAAACCAGATTGGTTTCCAAAGTATTTGTACAAGTTTACATTCCCACCAGCAGTGGTGGAGGGTTTCCCTTGCTCCACATTCTCACCAGCATGTGCTGTTACTTGAGTTTATGATCTTAGCCATTCTGATCGATGCAAGATGAAATCTCAGAGTTGCTTTGATTTGTATTTCCGTGATGACTGATGATGTTGAACATTAAGTTTCCCCGGTCATTAGAGAGTCCTCTGTTGAGAATTCTCAGCTTAGTTCTGTACCCCATTTTAACTAGGTTATTTGGTTTGTTGGTGTTTAAATTTTTGAGTTCTTTATGTATTTTGGATATTAGCCTACTGTCAGATGTAAGGTTAATGAAGATCTTTTCCCAATCTGTAGTCTGTCCTTTTGTTCTATTGACTGTGTCCTTTGGCTTACAGAAGCTTTTCAGTTTCATGATGTTTCATTTGTTAATTGTTGATCTTGGTGCATGCGCTGACAGTGTTCTGTTCAGAAAGTTGTCTCCTATACCAATGCATTTGAGGCTATCCCTCACTTTCTCTCCTAATAGATCTGGTTTTATGTTGAGGTCTTTGATCCACTTGGACTTGAGCTTTGTGCAGGGTGATAAATAGGAATCTATTTTTATTCTTCTGCATGCAGACCTTCAATTGAACTAGTACCAATTTATTGAAGTTGGTTTATTTTTTTCATCATATAGTTTTGGCTTCTTTGTAAAAATTCAAATGTCTGTAAGTAGGTGAGTTTATTTCTGGGTCTTTGGTTCAAATCCATTGATCTACTTGTCTGTTTTTATGCCAATACCACGCGGTTTTTATTACTGTTGGTCTGTAGTACAGCTTGAAAGCAGAAATTGTGGTACCTCCAGAAATTCTTTTATTGATTTTATAATTGTTTTATCTATCCCAGGTTTTTTTTTTCTTTTTTCCAAATGAAGTGGAGAATTGCTCTTTCAAGGTCTGTGAAAAATTGTGTTGGAATTGTGATGGGACTTGCATTGAATCTGTAGATAGCTTTTGTTAGGATGGCAATTTTTACTGTTAATCCTACCGATATATAAGCATGGGAGATCTTTCTATCTTTTGATATCTTATCTTCTTCAGTTTCTTTCTTCACCAACTTGAAGTTCTTATCATACAGGTCTTTCAGTTGCTTGGTTAGAGTTACCCCTAGATACTTTATATTATTTGTGACTACTGTGAAGGGTGTCATTTCCTTAATTTCTTTCTCAGCCCATTTATTATTTGGATAAAGAAGGGCTGCTGATTTTTTTTTTTTTTAGTTGATTCTTTCCAGCCCCTTTGCTGAAGTTTTTTATTAGCTGTAGGAGTTCTCTGGAAGAATTTTGGGGTTCAATTATTTATAATATATCATGTGCAGAAGTGATACTTTAACTTCTTCTTTTCCAATTTGTATCCCTTTGGTATCCTTTAGTTGGCTTTTTGCTTTAGCTAGAATTTCAAGTACTATGTTGAATGGATACAAAGAGAGTGGGCCACCTTGTCTTGTCCCTGATTTTAGTGGAATTGACTTAAGTTTCTCTCCATTTAATTTGCTGCTGGCTATTGGATTGCTGTATATTGCCTTTATTGTGTTTAGGTATGCAGCTTGTATGCCTGATCTCTCCAAGACTTTTAATATGAAGGGGTTTGAGATTTTGTCAAAGGCTTTTTTGGACAACTAATAAGATGATTAAGTGTTGTTGTTTTTTTCTTCAGTTTGTTTATATGGTGGATTACATTGATGGGTTTTCGCATACTGAACCATCCCTGTGTCCCTTGGAGGAAGCCTACTTAGTCATGGTGGATCATGCAGTTATATATACAACACTTCTTCAGTCAACGTGGATGATGAGGACATCATTCCTTAAATGCATCAAATGCTACTAAGATTAATATCTGGTTTATGTCCCAGCTAAAATGTGATGATAGTCTGTAAATGATAGTATTTATTTGATCAAAGTCTTTCTGATTACTCAATCTATTTAATAATGAAGCATGAATATTTTACTGAAAATTAAATTCCGACTCCAAAACAAGGCAATATTTTTTCAGAAAGTATTTTGGCAGGAATCTTTCGTTCAAATAGGGATAACTTTATCTAAGCACATCAAACCTTTTTAATTTTCTAAGTGTTTTACTAACACCAACTAATTAATTTTTGTCTTATAAAACAAAACAGGTACAAACAAAAGTAGAAGTTATTACTTCCTAGACTAGACAGAAAATACATGTCAACATATCATCTGGAGATGGAGTTACAGAAAGTTGTTAACCACCAGATTTGTACGATGGGAGAAATCAGATCCTGGGCAAGAGTAGTTTACGCTCTTATTCATTGAGCCATATGTCCAGCTCTGCCTCAGCCTTTTTCTGATCATTAAGTAATAACAAAAACAGCAAGCAAACAAACAAAAGCAAAAAAAAAAAAAAAAAAAAAAACTACATAACACTGGCAAATAATGACAATTTTTTGTTTGTTTGTTTTGTTTTGTTTTTGAAGACAGGGTTTCTCTGTGTAGCCTTGGCTGTCCCAGACTTACTAAGTAGACCAGGCTGGCCTCAAATGACAAGTTTTAAAAAGACATAAAATTGGGAGGAAAATTCTATATGGGTCAGTAGAGGGAGCTGGAGGGAGGTAGTGTTGGATAAATTTGATCAAAATATGTTTTAGAAATGTATACGATTTTCAAAGCATAAATATAATTTAAATAATAGTAAAAAAGAAAATAAGAAAAATGAGTGGGAACAAAATCACAAATTCAACCACCAAATGTATGCAAAGAAACAAGATAAAAAGACAGAGACAAAGGAAGGAAGGAAAGAAAGAGACAAGCACGGGGAAAAAAAAAACAAAAAACAACAAGCTATTTTCCTCTTTAAGTCTGATGTATGTCTGATAATGTCGAGCTGCAGTCTGTACAATATAAGTGTGGTCGTTTTCAAGTTATCTTAAAAATAACAGACTGTATTTCATGAAAGTGATGGTGAGAAAATACTGAGAAGAATCAGATGTGCAAACTATTTGTTACAGCTCAAGGTGGTCTGCATAACAATGTGAGGGAAATAATTCTTTTCAAATACACTTACATTGAAAGGTATCCTTACACACCTGAGACTAACAAAAAAAATTATTGGAAGTTTGAATAATGCATACATTCTTTTGTCACAGGATAGCATTTTTTAAATAAATAACAAATATCTTACAGTGCTAGCCTTCCAGGGGAAAAAAATGTGATGATTTCAAACTATGGTTAACTGAAACGAGTGCACTGTCTTTGTTGAAATGGCAGACAGAGAGGCGAAATTTTATATATGCTAAGTAGATACCATTTTTCCCCCCTAAGTCACAATGATGTATCAGAGCAAGGTGAAAGTCAAAAAAGCTTGTTGGCTGTATGGGGAAAGCATCAGCCTGAAGTTGCTCTTCACAAGTTGGCAAATATTTCCCACAGGCTAAATCCAGCTCCCCTCCTGGTTTATGTCCTATCCATTTGTTTACACAACAGCTATTCCCATAGTGCTTTGGTACTTCTCCAGCATGTCTGCATAGTTATACCAAAAACCATATAGCTCACAAAGCTATTATCTGGCTTATTACAAAGATATTTGCCAACATTCTTTTGTATTTCAGAAAGGTAACCTGTTGAATCCCTTAAGGAGTCGGACTACTTTCATTTAGGCAAGAAAGAGGCTACTAAGTATGGATGGTAAACCCATCTAAATGTATTTCTGTGTAGGAAATGGCAATTTTGGAAACAGGTATGAACCAAAATCCATTCATAAATATCATTTATTCCCTCACTCTGCCATAGTCACTGGGTTGTAATGTATGCAGCTCTCTAGTCTAAGGTATGTTGTGCCTATGATACAGACTATGAATATTTAAAGTATGTCCCACAGCAACCTCAATAAACCTATGCATGCATCCTGACGTTACCTAGATACGAATAAGACACATCCTAGTCAGGGCTTCATCTCCTCAAGAATTCAGCAGACTCCAAGGAGCGTATGTGCTATGGCATGCATGTCTTAACTTGTTTCAGGGAAGTACATTTCATTTCACAATTCGATTGAGATCAGAATGGAATGTTTTCACAATGGACAGCAGAAAAGATATTTCTGATATCTATCATTTATGGCATTTTTATATGGTATTCACATAAAGTAGTGTCTTCTGATATTTGTGGCTTTCTCAGATTCTCTCACTCCAAGTATCTACAGATATCTGAAAGTGGGTGATGGTGATGGCATTGCTCATGAACAATCACTCTAAAATAGGATAATCATGTTTATGCCATTGTCCTAAGTTTTGATATTCATAGAACTATCTTCATAATGTTACCATGAAGTGGAACTGTTTTATCTTTATTGCCTAGACACAGATTATTAATTTGTAAAATGTTACACATCTAACAAGAAATAGCTAGGAAAATAGGTCTCTATCATGACTTAAAGGTCAACTAATTCCTCTAAGCTCCAGAAGAACTAAAAATATATTTATATATAATCTTAATTAATGAGCTATACATGGTTATAAATATTAGTTTTTCTATGTTGTTTGACTATTAAATTTAGCACTTAGGTCGGTCAGTTCCAGTAATATTAATGCTGCAATTTTTCAAAGTTCTTCACCTTCTCTCAGGCCTTTATCACTTAGCAATGTGCAGCACTGTTTTTACCACCTTTCTTTAATGATAAAATGTAAATCTAAAGTACTTTGTTTTATGCCCTAAATGATACAATATTTTAACATCAATATAAAAAACATATTTCTCATGATGTCGTCATAAACGGTATAGGAATTTAGCTCCTAGGAATAAAATATTGAATATTTAAGATCAAAGTTTCCAATAAAGTCAGCCAGAATATCTTGAAAAATTAAAATAAATGACCATTTTAAGTGACAGAAAATAAGAGACAATGCCAGGCCAGGATCTCTAAGTTGATGGTGGTCCAGAAAAGATTTCATCTCTCAACATTGTTTGCTCTATTGTGTTTTCTGGTTACTGCAGAGATTGCCTAGAAGCTGAATATTCAGCAGCAAAATGAAGGAGCTATGAGAGTGAGATACAGTCAGTGAAGCTCACAAAGAAGTGGAGAACACAGCTGCAGTGAAGTCACTTGGTCTGTAGCTGTGAGAAGCTGAATACAGAAATTACTGAAATCTAGACAAATTCTTATAAGGACATCAGACCAGTTCCAAACTTAACATGGGATAGATTAACCATAGATTAACTGTGCTTCTGTGTGTTAGCAAAGACTCATTTTTTTCCATATAAGAAAAAAAAAATTACCTGTGGCAAATTACTTCTATAATTTTAGCATCCCATGACAAATTACATTAAGAAACTAACAAGCAATAATACAAAATTATACGACACATAAATTAAAAAAAACAATGTGATTGACAAAAAGAGCAATACAAATAACGGTAGGAAAAAAACAGATTCATTCATAAATTAGAGAAGAAAGTTGTGGGATATAGATTTTTAGAAGAAACATAGTTGTAATACCTGTGGAAATAAAAATATGGGGAAAAGGAGAGAAAGAAAAATACAGAGATCTGAGAATTGAAAAGAATGTAACCAGATTAATCAGGAGCTTAACAAGTGATGAAGAGAGACTCGGTGATATGAAAGAAGAGCAAGAAGAAAATATCTATACTGAACCACAGAGTGACAAATATATGGGAAACCACCACGCATTGTAAGAGCCATAAAGTATGCAATGAGATATTGTGTCAGGGTTGGTTTGAATGTCAACTTACCACAGATTGGAAACATATGAGTAGGGAGCCTCAACAAATGACTCCTACTGATGGCCTTGATGATTGTGGGAAGACTAACAGTTCAGATAAAAGGGTAGAAGAAAGATGACTTGCCTTTTGATTGCTGGGTTTCCCCTCTTGATGTCAGGCGGATCTGCTCTGCTGCTTGCTTTACTGATGCCAAGCAATGTTTTTGAAGATTTCCAACCTTGGCTGGGGACTAGCTGTTCTCCAGGAAACTTTCAGGGTTTTAATGCCTGGCACCCAGGCTCAAGTACTAAGCAAATACTCAACCTCTTTGTTTTGAGCAAATAATATTATTTTATCAGAAAACACATGCACACATACCCATGTGCATGTGTGTGTGTGGGGGGGGGGGAGGCTAATGATACACCTTATCAGTTCTGCTCCAAAAGGCAGCTCTAACTAATACAACTGGCACAGTTGATAGTTTCAATTCCTGAGGTGGCGCTGATAATTCTAAATTTCTCTGCATGACACATACACATTTCTACAAATGTGTGTAAATTTGGAAAATACAGAACAATAATAGGAGTTATCAATTGTAGAATATTTTATACTTCCCATAGCTAAAAGCAAACACTGTACAGTAACACGTTTCCACATTATGCTGGGCAAACCTGCTATTTCTACAGGTATAGCACTCCCTGCCTAGTAAAACTAAAGTACAAATCCAACATTACAGAAGGAACGCTTGGCATACCCACAAACTGCTCTCAACAGAGGTCAAGAGTTAAATGTTACAGTCCAGTGGTGGGGCTAGCAAACTTAGCTAACATGAACAAGGACTTGGCTTCAGTCTCCATCCCCAAATCACACAATGATAACGTATGAAATAACTATAGTCTGTCTTGCAGTAAAAGAAAAGAATATTGTAGATTCTGTAATTTATAAACAATAGAACTACTTGGCTCATGATTCTAGCCATTAGAATTTGCCAACACTGAGGGAAAAGATCTGGTGAGGACATTTTTATACTTTGTATTGCATTGTAACAAGGTAAGAGGAAGAAAAGTAAGGGGGGAGGAAGAGAAAAAAGAAAAAGAGAGAGATTTCTTTTTAATAACCAACTGGATACAGAGTGGTCATGACCTAAATACCTTTTATAAAATCATACGTACTGATGTAAGGAATTAAGTGGAATTTAAGAGACATAATTAAACCACAATATGTATAAATTAATAAGTACCTTTGTAGAAGATTTATGGGATCGAAGAAATCAAGAAAGGAATTAAAACTCTTAGTACTGAGTAATGAGGATGATGTTATATAAAATGTGGACTGCAGAAAAGGCCATTTTAGTTGTTAATTTGTGCCAGCAAATAAGCTTATTAGAAGGAAAGATAGGGCTGAAAAACAATTATTCCAGAAATTAGTAAATAATCTCAACTTGAACATAAAATGGAAAAATAAAAATTCCAAAGAAACTATAAAATAGAGAAATTAGTAATGCCAACTGATCTTTGAAAGAACGAAAAAATGGATAAATTTATGTTGAAAAAGACTAATGTAGCAAATAAGTGATGTCAGGAACAGAAAGAGGGTCAATATTACATTTCTATATAGAGAAAGTAATTAAAATTATAGCATTATTATGCCAATAAAGATAAAAATACCAAATCTTGGGCAGAGAGCAGGGAATTATATGAAGGAAGGGGGAGTTAGTAAGTCCTGGAGAGGACAGGAGCTCCACAATGACCAAATATATCTGGGCACAGGGGTCTTTTCTGAGACTGTATCTCCAACCAAGAACCATGCATGCATATAACCTAGAACCCCTGCTCGGATGTAGCCCATGGCATCTCTGTATCCATGTGTGTTTCCTAGTAAGGGGAACAGGGACTGTCTGTGACATGAACTCAGTAGCTGGCTCTTTGACCTCTCCCCAACTCCTGCTCCAGGGAGGAGCAGCCTTGCTAGGCAACAGAGGAGGACATTGCAGCCAGTCCTGAAGAAACCTAATAAGCTAGGGTCAGATGTAAGGGGAGGAGGACCTCCCCTATCAGTGGACTTAGGGGCATACAGGGAAAAGAGGGAGGGTGGGATTGGGAGGGAAAGAAGGAGGGGGACACAGCTCTGATACAAAGTAAACAAACTGTAACTAATATTTAAAAAATAAAAATAAAAAATTTAATTAAAAAAAGGAAGGGCTATTGTTGAGAAGAAATAGAAAGTATGTTGATGTTGATAATTATTAAAGACTTTCAATCATTAATTAAAGTCTGCAAAACTTAAATTAAAAACCCAGAAAATTTTAGCAAGCGTCTCATGAATAAATGAGGGCAGTTCAGTAACAACTCCTCCTGAGCTTAGGAAAAGGATCAAATACTTCTACATTCATGAGTCCAGTGTGGCAACAAAACCAAAAGAAAGTTATTGTGACAAAAGAAAATTGATGGATGATATCACTCATAAACAGATGAAAACAGCCTTAAAATTATTAGAAATCTAAATTCAGCATTTTAACAAAGAATAATACATGATGAACAGACTTACATCATGAATTCATTTACTTTATTTAATCCTTGGAAATCAATGTATGATGTATCACCAGAGAAAAGTATACAATCATCATGAGAAATGACAATTTTTTTAAGTAAAATGCACCTTTGTTGATGCGAACCTTAGCAAGCTAGAAATACTTTTCACTTTTGTAAAAGTGAAAATATAAATGAGTCAAATATAAATGAGTCACAGCCCATGTTTTTAAAGTATAAAATACAGCAAGTGCACTTCTGAAGTTGGATATAAGGAAGGCGCAGAGGTTAACTTCTTGTTCAATGGTATACTTAAAGTTCTATCCAGTAAAATGAAGCAAGAAAAAATATGGTATTGATGTACTGATCAGGAAGAAAGAAGTAAAATGTTTATTCACAGGAATAGAGAAAATCTATTTGAATCACTGAAAGAATAATTCTTCATAAAATATTGATTAACAGTATTGTGGATAAATAACTTGTGCTATAGTTCCTCGGAACAGTAGAATACTGTGGTGGAACCATAGTTTGACAGAGTAAGGTTGCTTTCTATTATTTAATTAATTTAAAAATTAGGACAGAAAAGGCATAGTGTTTGGGGCATGCATAGGCGAAAACTACAAAGGGAAACAAGGAGGTAATTATTACAGGTGTCTTCAGGTTAACTACTGAGAGCAGAGGAAGAAGGTTCTGGGGATGTTTTGACACTCCACTGTAAACTACTAATGACAACATGTTTCACAATGCCTGGAGAATAATATTCTACAATAGGAGTTTAAATAAAATGATGCTCACTGTATGTATATATATATACATACAGTGTATATATATATATATATATATATATATATATATATATATATATCACATTTTAAAGAGAGGATGGACCTCTAAATGATTTGCTCTCAGAGTTAAACTTGCCACCATTGATGTATTATGATTCCTTTTCCCCTCAAGACGAACTAAGTCTCAATTATTTTAGGTCTTAGCAGTGCCAATTTGTTCCACAACTGCTACACTCATTCAGCAAATGTTGAAAGTTTGTAAAGCACGATACGCTTTCTTGGGCTCTGCATTTCAAACCTTAGCATTATCCATCAATCCATGCACTCCTGGAGTTTAAAATTTAGTAAGAGAGACAAAAGGTAACAGAGCTAAGTGAGAAAACGTAAGTGATCAGAAGTACTTAAGAGAAAAAATGAGACAGAAATGACAGATCTTTTAGGGTTTCTGAAATGGGGTTACAATTGCAGGGTTGACCTCTGAAATACAATGACAGTCGAGCGAGTAAGGACCCAGCTACGTGGATCTGTGGAAAAGGGTACTCCAGCCACAGATAGCAGGATAGTCTAAAAATGGTGTCAAGAGATTACTTGAATCAAAACAGCATCTTCTGAATTCTCACAGAAATCAACTGATGTAACCAAGATAGTTGGGGCGACAAACTCCACTCAAAACTAGTAATTATTGCTGTGGTATGACCTTACATTTGAAAGTGTTGGATTCCTCTGTAAACAATCTGTACAGCAACAACAGCAGAGATGGTACAGAGTAAGTGGTTGCATCTTGGAGATTATCTATAGAAAATCTTGAGATAAATGAGCATATAAGCAATCAAGGTACTCAGATGTTAACTTCAAAAGCTCTTAAGAAATGAGGTAAATTTTCTAAGAATGCCATAATATAGAGTTTTAAGAAACTCTGTATTTCCAAGAATTTAGAATAAAAGAAAAATTGGTATTCTCTGAGTGAGAGTTATGTCTCACAAAACATGAGTTTTCTAATGTTAGAGATTAATGTGGGTGGTACCTGTGAAGATTTTGAGTAAAAAAAAAAAAAATTAAAGCAATGGGATTGTATAAGAAATACTTCAAATATATATAATCCTAGGCATGGAGCAAAACAAAACTGAATGTAAATATGTAAGTGCTATTATATATGGTAGCCCAAAGATTTTTTTATTTTATTAATTATAGTTTATTCATTTTGTATTCCCCCTGTAGTTCCCTACCTCCTCCTCTCCCAATACCATCCTCCCTCTCCCCCTTCTCAATCCATGTTCCTCCCCGAGTCCACTGATAGGGGAGGTCCTCCTCTCCTTCCTTCTGATCCTAGTCTATCAGGTCTCATCGGTAGTGGCTGCATTGTCTTCCTCTGTGGCCTGGTAGGACTTTTCCCTCCTCAGGGGGAGGTGATCAAAGAGCAGGCCAATCAGTTAATCTCAGAGACAAATGCTCCTCAGTTGAGGAATGGATACAGAAATTGTGGTACATCTACACAATGGAATATTACTCAGTAATAAAAAATAAGGAAATTATGAAACTTGCAGGCAAATGGTGGGAACTGGAAAAGATCATGGTAAGTGAGGTATATCAGAAGCAGAAAGACACACATGGTATATACTCACTCGTCAGTGGATTTTAGACATACAATATAGGATAAACATACTAAAATCTGTATATGTAAAGAAACTAACCAAGAAGGATGACTCTGGCTAAGATGCTCAATCCTCATTCAGAAAGGCAAAGAGGATAGACATCAGAAGAGGGAGAAAACAGGAAACCGGACAGGAGCCTACCACAGAAGGCCTCTGAAGGCTCTACCCTGCAGGGTGTCAGAGCAGATGCTCAGATAGATTCATAACCAAACTTGGGGCAGAGTGTGGGGAATCTTATCAAAGAAGGGGGAGATAGTAAGACCTGGTGAGGACAGGAGCTCTGAGAGCACAAGGAGAGCAACAGAACCAAAAAATCTAGGCACAGGGGTCTTTTCTGAGACTGATACTCCAACCAAGGACCATTCATGGAGATAACCTAGAACCCATGCACAGATGTAGCCCTTGGCAGTTCAGTATCCAAGTGGGTTCCATAGTAATAGCCCAGAGTTTTAAACAAACTCGGCAGCCCTTCACTGAGGGATAACCAAAATGTGGTACGCACATAACCATGGACTACTACCTGGACTCAGGGGGAATGGAGTGCCACTACGTATTGTGACATAGAAGAACCTGAAACCATGCTAAGTGAAATAACAACCCCATGCATCCGAGATGCACAGGAAAATCTACTCACCGGAATCAGAGGAGAGTGGTCTAGAGACGGGGATGTGCATGCTGGGCTGTGACGATGACAGCAGCCAGAGGCTCAGGTTTCTCTTCAAAACTCTGTGAATTTGCTACAAACAACATTAAGTGAATAGCATAGGATGCACATTATAGACAAAAAAAAAAGTGTTTAATCATCAACACTTTCTTAGTGATCTATGAATGAATACTAAATCAAACATTAGTTGGTTGATGATTTAAGCTACAGTATGATTTACAGCATACAGCTACAGCATATGCCGATGTCACACGAACGACAAGTTCTTCCTGAATAATCTTTCTGCAAAAGTTGAAAGACTATACCATGGAAATGTGAAAATGTTTATTTGGTGAGGTATTGAAATGAAAAGTATGGGACTGTGTGAATGCAGATGAATTTTACCATTTTTATAATAGACATAATCTTTGTTTTCTTTTAGAAATTAGTTTATCAGTGCTGTAAATCCTCTACTTACATCTCCTGTCTCTGCTAGTGTGTAAAATAACTTAAACAGTCATGAGGGAAAGGCCAAAGCTTTTGACTAGGCCTAGGCAAAAAGTGGCAAGAATTTGTTAAGTTAAAAAACTTTGTTTTCCTGTAGGTTCCTATAAAAATGAAACAAGCTGATGGAAAAATACAATCAGCGTACGCAGGCAAGCGTAGACCTTGTCTGCCTGTGTTCTCTGATGATAGAATCATTACTGCTGCCATTTTGTATTCCTATCTCTCACAGTGCCTTAGGCATGACAGTCGGAATGTGACTAGTGGCATCTATTGACAGGATGACAGTTTCTATCTGAATCGAAATCCCATAGAGAGTTTGCCATTTCAGAAAGTCACCACCATCAGAGGATTAAACTAAAATAATTTACAACTGCATCAGCGATTATTTTTAGGCAGTTGCTACAATTAGCATTTTACTAGGTCTTGTTAAAAAGGTTTGTATTTGCTTATTTATTGTTCTTTCTTTTCTGTGTGTTCAAAGACCCTTCTCTGCATAATGAAAAGCAAATTTTATTGATATGAAAATGCAAGAATAGTAGGCATTTCGATATGGGAAAATGTTACGATATATGTGTTAAGTATAATCCCAAAGAGAAAAAGAGAGGGAGAGGAAGGGGGAAGGAGAGGGAGAGAAAGAACCCACTGGAAAAAAATAAGTGATGTTTAGGGGTTTTAATCTGCTTGTGCACATGTTTAATATGACAGAAATGCAGCCTCAATTTTATATTTCTGGAAGCTTTTCAATATTCTTTCTCCAGCAACTAACCTGCATTTACTTAGAATGTCAATCAGCTGCATTTTTTTGGAGTGCATAAAACACTGTCTAATTAAGCTTTATTTAATTTGTTTTAACTTGGAGTGTGGAGGAGATGGCACAATGTGAATTACTTATTATGGTAACCTCTCCTCAGACCCACAAATGGGGATAAAGTGATGAGTCCCTGTGCGGTTTTGTTCTGTGACATGGCTCACAGAAGCAGTTCCTCGGAAAGATGGTAACAATGCCTAACATTTATATGGCATTTTCTATCTCCACAATGCTTTATAAACCTTAACTAAATAATAGTACCTGCAGCAAGGAGGTTACAACAGCAATGAATCAGCACGTGCCTCGCTGTAGCATTAGTCCTTTGAAATGTCACCTCCTGGTGTCACTTCCTGGGGGATAGATTGCCCCTCGTGATGGATGAAAACCAGATACAATTGATTGGCTGATCTCCGCCTGCACTCAGAACGAACCTCCATAGCCTTTACATGTTTATACTGATTAACTCAAGCTGGAGCGTCTTTGTTTGTGGTCTCAGATAAGCCCTCCAAGGACAGAGTCGAGCAGATTCCACAGTTTAAGGTAATTATCTACACAATTCATTCCTAAATTTCTGCTCATTAGAGTCATCAAGGTAGTTCTCCACCTGTGCTTCTCAAACTCAGAAGTATTGGCTTTGGGAGAAGGAACACTCGTTGTGAAATATTTAGTACCATTCTTGATTTCTATAAGACAGGTGGCGTTAGCACCCACCTAACCCAACCCTGCTCCATTTAAACCCCAAATATCTTCAGACAACATCAGTATCTCCCCAAAGAGGCAAATTTCTCATATATGAGAGAGAGCTGGTGCTCTGCCCTTTGCTGGTGGTTAGTTTTATTCCAGCGGTTCTCAACCTTCCTAATGCTGTGACCCCTTAATACAGTTTCTCATGACGTGATGACTGCAGCCATAAAATTATTTTCATTGCTACTTCATAACTGAAATTTGGCTACTGTTATGAATCTTAATGTAAATATCTAATTACAGGTTATCTGATATGCAACTCTGGGAAAGGGTCATTTGACCCCCAACAGGTTTGTGACTCTAGGGTGGAGAACCACTACAGTTATTTTGTGCTGTAACAATGCAAAATACCTCCTTGCAACAAGTCCTTAGAGCAGGAATTTCAGGTGTGTTCCTGCAGGCTTGACTTACACGAGGGAGGAAACCCCAATGACTTCCTTTAGAAACCTTTGATTGCAAGTTGGTTTGGGTGACATGTGTCCCCCCTCCTTTCTATGGCACCGAGAGTAAGAAATTCTTCCACATGGAGCAGAGAAAAGCTGTATAAACATACCCTGAAAAATCAGTTTAGCATTAGAGTTAAGAAAAACTTATTTCACAGGGTTTTGAGATAAGTTGACAGAGGCTAGTTTGAAAGCCGAGCCTTACACATTTTGCTTCTCAGCTGGGCTTAGAAAATTGTTGCAACTGTAGTTGTAAGGAAAATACTACCTCAAGGCCCAATCATAAAAGCTTCTAGTAGACAGATGTCTGCAGTTATTTGGGGCTGTGAATTCAGTTAGTTTTATAGAGACCTAATTCTGAGAAAAGCTCTCCTAGTCTATTTACACAGACAGGATAAAATCACTATGTTTTCTTTGTATTCCTAGTGTGAGCTGCTAATTACCCATTGACTGCTGGGATATCTCATATAACTGGTGGACACTTTAGACACTGTGCACTTCCTTAATCTCTCTAGGATCCCCTTGGGACATTATTTGCTATGGAATCTTTGATATTACAAGTTGTGTTTAACTTTCAAGCCTCATTTATACCTATTGAGTTCAGTGAGTTGTCAAGAACAAAACGTTATATGACAGAGGAAAAGAAAGAAAGAAAGAAAGAAAGAAAGAAAGAAAGAAAGAAAGAAAGAAAGAAAGAAAGAAAGAAAGAGACGGGGAGGGAGGGAGGGAGGGAGGGAGGGGAGGAAAACAAAACAAAATCTATAGCTACACTCAGTAGCCAAAGGATATATCACACAAAATATCAAAGGCAAATTGCTGAGTACCATCCTGCAATTTGTTTTTCTATTTAGGTAAATAATTAAAATAATGAGTGATGGTGAAAACAGGTAACAATCTTGTAGTATATAAATTATATTCAATACACATGTGGAATTCCTATTGGGAGCCGATTACCCAAGCACAAATGCACCAAATTCTCCCCCAATGTAAATATGATTGTAAAAAAAAAAAATTACGCACTCCTTTTGTTGTTCTGCACAAATCACTAAAGACTTTGACAATTTCCATGTGGGCTCGAACTAGGCAAAACAGTTACTGCACAACGAGGGGAGTCTTAGTAATCTCTGTCGCCGAAACACCTGGTAACCTGCTATTGTAAGCATTTATCCAGTATTTGCCTGAGGCAGAAATAAATGAATAAATAAACTCTCACCAGTCATATTACATGAGTTAATGCATTATAGCATTATGTAAAGCAGCAAAGCGCATTCTTCTGGGGCTTTTTAAAAATCATTATTTGTGGCAGGCTAGAACGTATCTGCCAGGTCCCCAGCTCCATTTTCCTCACTTAAGTTTCTCTTGGAGCCCTCACCAATACAGGGTGAGTTGGCCTTTGCTCTCAGATGAATCCCTTTGAGAAAATTGCCTTCCTAATCCTCAAAGAGTTTTAAAATGGCATTACAAAGAGGATGGATGTATTAAACACCTCAGCTGTCAATGAGCCGAATCAATATCTGTGGGTACAGGGCTTACATTATGCCTACTTACACAGGACTTGCAGTGTTTAGAAAGGAGAGCTTTGCTTTTGACAAGTTGCCCCCAGCTGTTTCAAGAAATAATACAGCTGTGTATCCACAACACACCTCCCTTATCTGTTATGTTTTTGAAAAGTATGGTATAAATTGATGACCAGAGAGGTCAGACCACTGCTCAAAACCTGATTAACAAAAAGGGTTTTATTAGCACATTTTATGAGGATTGAGGAAAAGTTGCCAAATAAGGTTAAAAAAAAAATCTGTAGTTGGTTCATCTACTCTCTAAAGCTGAAATGGGACAATAAATGATCAGTCAATGTGCTTTGGAATATACATTGCAAAAGTCACGCTGTCATTAAAGAGAACTCCTACAGTGAATATCATAGTCACAGGGTATAATGTAACAAGAATGCTGAAAACTATGTTGACCAAAGGGTTTTCATTATTTATACCTTGAAAGATATGTATTTCAAATACACATATTTAAAAGAAAATTATATATATATATATATATATATATATATATTTAATACTTTTAGAGACACTACTACTCTGATTTATTACACCTCTCTCTCTGTGTGTGTCTGTGTGTGTGTGTGTATGTCTGTGTCTGTGTCTTTGTATAGTGAGGTGGAGTGTGCTTGTGGAGGCTAGAAGAGGAAGCCAGATTCCCATGGAGCTGGGCTTACAGGTAGCCAATGTAAGTGCTAGGAACCCTATTCTGTCCTCTAGAAAAGGAAAGCACACTCTCAGTGCTTAGCTATCTTTCCTGTTCCATGCTCCAATTTTTAAATATCTTTTACCTTTTCTAATTCACAAATCCTTTAAAGAAGATTAAGTGTGTCTGAGCCTAATGTGAGAGTGTGCTTCTAGGAATAACCACTACCTAAAATAAAGAGAGGAGACAGTTCAGCCCTCATTAGTTTTAGAATCATCTGCCATTTTCTCACTTGTGAAAGCAATGGCCCTAATCTCACTCCTTCAGTGGCAATGGCCTAACTTTGTGATGGACCATAGTAATTCAACAGTACAAATTGAAATGGAACCATGTCCACTGTGCTCTCTGACTCCGCAAAACATGATCACATACACCGCATCTCCTTGCAATATAATTGTCCAAATTATTTATAAGTTTAATTATAAAATTTTAATGTTACTATTGTTTGGATCTTGATGCCCCCCCCCCAAAAAAAAACCCACATATTTAAGGCCATGTCCTCAGACTCTGAAGATATCAGGAGCGTGGAGATTGAACTTTTAAAAAATGGGCCCCCCAAGCCAGGGGTGGTGGTATACACCTTTGATTCCATCACTCAGGAGGCAGACACAGACAGATATCTGTGAGTTCAAGGCCAGCCTGGTCTACAAAGCAAGTTCCAGGACATCTAGGGCTGTAACACAGAGAAAGTATGTCTTATGTCTCGAAACATATATATATATATATATATATATGAAAAAGAGATATAGAGAGAGAAATGGTGCCCAATGGAAAGTTATTGCCTTGGGAAAATGTCCTTCAAAGGGATACTGAAATTCTTTTACTTCCTTTAGTCTCCTTCAGTTCTGTGGCCACTATGAGGTGAACAATGTTTCAGTCTTTGACGCAAAATGATGCCTAACACCAACTCAAAAGCAACAGATCATGAGGGGAAAGTACAATAACTTTGACTCAAAATTAGCTTCCATCCATTTTTCTTTTCAAGTTTACTCTTTTATTTTTTTCCATTTTTTTATATTTAATTACACTTTATTTACTTTGTATCCCCCTTCTAGTTCCCTCCCTCCTCCCCTCCCAATCTTTTCCTTCCTCCTCCTTCTCCACACACTCCCCTCCCCAAGTCCACTGGTAGGGGAGGGTTTCTTTTTCTTCCTTCTAATCCTAGTCTGTTAGGTCTCATCAGGAGTGGCTGCATTGTCTTCCTCTGTGGCCCGTCCACTTTTTATAGTTATCTCTGTTTTTTTTTTTTAATAAAGGAAAACTAACTGACAACAATAAATTCACAAAAATGAAGTTCGAAGCAATTCCATGCCCAATGTCATTAAAAATGAGCCAGCTGGGCATCATTGAGTGAGTACAGCAAAATGCAATATTCAAAGAGATGAAGACACCAGGAAGTGAACGGAAACACTTCCGGTTCTTATGGCACCTCTTTTTGGTATCAACATCTTTGACAGTAACAGGTCTTAATGCTCTTCAGTACCTCAGGCTGAAAATGTGCACTAGCTGATAGTCCCAACCAACAGAAAATTCATTACCATTCAGGTACGGTAAAATCATTCTGAATATTTGTCTTCACTGAGTGAGAGAGTGCTCAGTTTTGGGTAAAAAACTACTGTTAAAACTGAGTGCTGGGTGCATAAATGACTTTTACAAAGATAAGTAAGTTGCTGAGTACACTTGTTTACCTAACAAAACTTCGCTCTGAACTGCGCAGTGAGCCAGATAATCATAACATCCAGTATCTTTGTAGACTGGATGGGGTTTTATGAAAACAAACCAAACAAGGAAACAAATGAAACAATAAATATTTAAGAATGGTACCTAACTGCCAAGGAGAAAATAAAGAATAATGGGATAATGAGCATCTGGGGAGGGGGGGTGTGGTTGAGGAAAGAGTCACAAGATTCCTGAAAAGAGATTTCCAGGTAAGCCAGAAAATAGAAATGAGCCTGCTGTTGGGGGCAGGAGGAGACCCATGTGACTGCCTTGCAGGAATCCAGGTAGACTGAGAGAAGGTCAAATGATTAGGAGAGGTTCCATGAGTTGTGGTCTAGTAAGACCACAAGGAATTTGAGTTTTATTCAAAGTGCGATAGGAAGTCATTTGACAGTGCCGTGATCAGATAGAATTCTTAAAATACTATTGATTTGTGTTGGAAGAGAGCAGAGGGGGCAGGGACCCAAGAGCTGCTTCGTGGGTGAAGTTCAGTGATGTTATGGACTAAGGTAGCAGCGTGAGCATTAGTGAAAGGGGCTTGGATACAAGTGACTTAAGACATTTCTATTTCTGCGTGATTTTATTCTTGTGGGATGTAAGGATATCGAACATGTTGTTTAGAGTTTAAAAGTGAATTTCTGACTGATTATCTGGCCTTGCCAAAATGAAAGGCACACAATGGCATCTGAGTATTTTCCTAGGCAGCTCTCACCACCTCTACTTCAATACTCAGGGTGTAATCAATAAACAGAACAGAGGCTATTCATTCCACCAGGATGGAATCCAACAAAAAGGCTCTATTCACGCTAGTAATAGTCAGACTTCACACATTCCATCACATTCTGTAGTGTGGCTCTAGTCTCCAGTTATGTGAGTTTGGATGGATACATACTATAGGGGATAAACATTTCTGTAGAGATGGCTCAGCTCTGTGGTATAAGGAAGTCATCTGCCTTCACTCACATCTGAAGACGTGAAGGCTGACCACAAAGATGCCAGCAAGCACTTGTAAATAGTTAACAAACATTAACTGAATGCGGTAGTAGAAGACTGGCTGCTCTGGGCTTATTTTAGAGCAATTAAATATGATTTATTCTCCATCATTTATTGACTTATTCACCCAGCAAATGATTATTGACTGCTTACTGCTATATTATACAATGGGAAACGTACAAAGAAGGCTAATTAATAATAATAATGGCTAGTATTTGTTGAGTAGACACTGAGCCAGCACTGAGTACTTTGAATCATTCATCTCATGTAATCATTAAACATACATCATCATATAGATGAAATTTATTTCCAGTTAATAGATAGGAAAACTGTGGCACAAGGGATCTCCAAAAGCAAACCCAAAGATATCCAGGCAAACAAAGTGAAGGGGTGAGTGGTATATCTGAAAATTGAATAGGGACTCAGATTACCAAGGACTTCCTGCACAAATGTTAAGATCATCATCCTGACAAGAGATGAGAAAAAGTCCGTGTTCAAAATGTGGATATGGTGACAGGAGGTATAACAGAGCTACACAGACAAGAACACATTATAGTAAATTTAAGTCAAACAGATTTTAAAAACATTGAAATAAAACATGATTTTCATCTAAAATGAAAGTGGTTCTCAAATTTGGCTCCAGGCTGTCATTGCCAAATGCTTTTTTAAATTTTTATTAATTACAGTTTATTTACTTTGTATCCCAGCTGTAGCCCTCTCTCTCACCCCATCCCAATCCCATCCTCCCTCCCTCTTCTTTTTCTATACCCCCCTCAGTCCAATGATAGGGGAAGTCCTCCTCCCCTTCCATCTGACCCTAGTCTATCAGGTCTTATCAGAAGTGCCTGCACTGTCTTCCTCTGTGGTCTGGTAAGACTGCTCCCCCTTAGGTGGAGGTGATCAAAGAGCCAGCCCATGACTTCATGTCAGAGACAGTCCCTGTTCCTATTACTGGGGAACCGTCTTAGACACTGAGTTGCCATGGGCTACATCTGTGCAGGGTTTCTACGTTATCTCCATGCATGGTCCTTGTTTGGAGTATCAGTCTCACAAAAGATCCCCATGCCCAGATTTTTTTTGGTTCTGTTGCTCTCCTTATGGAGCTCCTACCCCCTCCAGGTCTTTCTGTCTCCCCCTTCTTTCATAAGATTCCCTGCACTCTGCCCAAAATTTGGCTATAAGTCTCAGCATATGTTTTGATACCCTACTGGGTAAAGTCTTTCAGAGGCCCTCTGTGGTAGGCTCCTGTCCTGTTCCATTTTCTCCCTCTTCCAATGTCAGTCCTGTTTGCCTTTCAGAATGAGTATTGAGCATCTTATCCAAGGTCCTCCTTCTTGATTAGCTTCCTTAGGTACACAGATTTTAGTATGATCATCACAGGCTTTAAGATCAACAATCAATAAATGGGACCTCATGAAACTGAAAAACTTTTGTAAAGCAAAGGACACTGTTGTCAGAACATACCGACAGCTTAGAGATTGGGAAAGGATCTTCACCAACCCTATATCTTACAGAGGGCTAATATCCAGAATATATAAAGAACATAAGAAGTTAAACACCAACAAATCAATTAGCCCAATTAAAAAAAAAGGCGGGGGTACAGAGCTAAACAGAGAATTCTCAAGAGAGGAACATCAAATGACAGAGAAAGGCTTAGAGAAGAGAAATGAGGGAACAAATCAGGAGCCTGACACAGAGGACCTCTGAAAAGCTCTGCCCTGCAGACTCTCAATGTAGATGCTGAGACTTATGGGCAACCTTTGGGCAGAGTGCAGGGAATCTTAGGAAAGAAATGGGAAACAGTAAGATCTGGAGAGGACAGGAACTCCACAAGGAGAGCAACAAAACCAAAAAAATCTGAGCACAGGGTTCTTTCCTGAGACTGCTATTCCAACCAAGGACTATGCATGGAGATAACCTAAGACCCCTGCACAGATGTAGCCCATGGCAGTTCCGTATCCAAGTGGATTCCATTGTAATAGGAACAGGGACTGTCTCTGACATGAACTGATTGGCCTGCTCTTTAATTACCTCCCCCTGAGGGGGAAGCAGCATTACCAGGCCACAGAAGACAACTCAGCCACTCCTGATGAGACCTAATTGACTAGGATCAGAAGGAAGGAAAAGAAGTCCTCCCCTATTAGTGGACTTGGGGAGGGACATGCAGGCAGAGGGTGGAGGAAGGGAGGGATTGGGACAGGAGGAGGGAGGGAGCCACGGGGGGGATACAAAGTGAATAAAGTGTAATTAATAAGGAAAAAAAAAGAAAGAAAAAATATTGTTATCTCAAAAAAAAAAAAAGAAATATTCAACATCCTTAATCATCAGGGAGATGCAAATCAAAACAACCCTGAGATTTCACCTTACACCCATCAGAATGGCTAGGATCAAGAACTCAAATGAGAACACATACTAGAGAGGATGTAGAGAAAGGGGAACCTTCCTCCATTGCTGGTGGGAATGTAAACTTTGTACAACCACTTTGAAAATCAATCTGGCACTTTCTCAGATAATTAGGAATAGTGCTACCACAAGATCCAGCTATACCACTCCCAGGCATATATCCAAAATATGCTCAAGTATACAACAAAGCCATTTGCTCAACCATGTTCGTAACAGCTTTATTTGTAATAGCCAGAAGCTGGAAACAACCCAGATGTCCCTCAGTTGAGGAATGGATACAGAAATTATGGTACATTTACATAATGGAATATTACTCAGCAATTAAAAACAAGGAAATCATGAAATTTGCAGGTTATAATGGGTTCTAGAAAAGATCATCCTGAGTGAGGTATCCCAGAAGCAGAAAGATACACATGGTATGTACTCACTTATAAGTGGATGTTAGACATATAATATAGGATAATACCCTAATGATTCTTGAGGGGGAAAATGCTGATGCCTTCTTTGTCCCAACCCCAGGGTCTGACTTAATTGACCTGGATTTTACTTGTTCAACTATATTTTAATTTCCCCCACCCCATCCCAAGTCATTTAAATGTTCAGCAAAGTTGAAGACCACAGAGCTAGGACTAGAGTAAATGCTGGGAAGGAGGGAGAATCTCAGAATTGTTTTCTGAAGAATAAGCTAAAACCTTCAAGTTTTCAAATGTCAGGGAGGGAGGAGGAGGTGAGCGGACATATTGTGATGAGCATTCAACCCCTCCTGTTCAGATTGGGGTCTTGTGATTTACAGTGCTGGCATCACCTCAAATCTCTTAGTAAGGTGGAACCTCAGGTTCGGGCCTCCACCCTTCAACAAAAATATCTATGTGTCTGGGGAACTGCAGACATCATCTGAGTCTGAACATAATCATCACAAGACTAGTAGGTGAAAAGGAAGGCATAGTACTACCACGCAAGTGAAACAGGGCAGCCCAGCTCCCAGCCGTCCCTACTGTCAGAATAAAATGAAGAGGCAGAACTGCAGTTGGTAGGATGAATGTCTACAAATTTCCGGGGAATAGTGATCTGTGCTGCCAAGGTAAAGATGATAATCTGGGGACCATCTGAAGAACAGATTAGGGAAGAGAGGGCGCAGGCATGTGGCAGTTCTCAGAGGTTTCAGAGTGAATCCTGCTTCTCAGATAGGCAGAGTGAAACTCAGACTTGGGTGAGATTCAGCCGGTGAGTTCTTATCTTCAAAACATTTTGTTTTACTTTCAGGAATTCTTATCTCCTGCAGCAGCCTGACTTTGGAGTCACATTATGTATCTGAATAGAGATATAGACTACGTTTTCTTCAGAGTGGCAGGCAGTGTACGCAGAAAGGCTTTTCTTATTTCATCTATAATATACTTTCCCCAGAATTTTGGAAGATAGAGTAAAGAAACCAAAAGGGAATTCTAATCGTGCAAAGAAGATGCGTAGATTATCTAGCAGCAATATGATAGCTATCATGTCAAAACTTTTCCATGTGGCCACAGCCAACATTATTGTGTTTGATAAAATATTCTGGTTGAGAAGGGTTACTCTTAATTCTTGAGAAATTATATCTTCATATATTGTACCAAATAAACATGCCTACATCTATATTGAATGTGATTTAAAATATACGGCAACTATTATGCCTATGAATTATTTTGATAATGGACACTAACCACCTTATTTTTATATACATGATAGTTTTATGGAATGTTAGATTGCCTATGCTGGACGCATGCATTAATGTAAGAGAATTATAATGCAGTGTCTAGTACATTGTTTGCTTGAATCACTAGTTAAGGAACAAGTACAGAAGCCCTATAAGAAAAGAAATTGTCAATAAAGTTTTAAAACTAGGAAATTCATACAAAAGAAAATGCACAGAATTTTAAGAGTAGTGATCAGTTACTTTACCTAAACACAGTGGGAGAAACTGCACAAGCAAACCCATTGAAAACATATCTGAGGGTATCCACTAACCATCCTTATCAGAATATGTTACGAAAATGGTCACAGCTGAGTAACTCTTTTTGTCTTCACTATTTTGAAATTCAAGTTTACAGACAGAAATTTCCAAAATCTTGTCTTACAGCTTTATACTGCACGTTAGTCCTAATCACATGACCTCAGTCTTTAACATTTTTTAACAGGCTAGGTGAAGGCACACCAGAAAGATTAACATCCAGGTCCTCTGTGACAGTGAAAGCAAAAATGAATTGTGAATGAATGAAGAATGAATGAAGAATAAAGAATTGTGAATGAATTTGTGTAGGCAGACAAATCAGAATAAAACAGGGTCCAATCCTTGAAATAATTCAACACTTCAGCAAGCTACTGGAGAAATGTAAGATCAGAAATTACATAGTGAAAGAATTGTTTCATAGTGTATAATAGGATATGAAGAAGTGCAGAAGAGAGAATTCTGAATTTTTCTGAGAGGAATACTCAATTTCTGAATGATGTTATTCTCATAAGCAAAGCTTTGAAAGAAAAAACAAGACAGAGCTTTGAAAGAAGACGAAACATGCCTTACCAGTGAGTCCTTAAGCTCAGAATGGGGTGTCCATCGCCAGAACAGGGAGAGAACTGTACTCAATAGCAGGTTTAAAATAATAGGGGCCAAAGTAATGCTGTGCCTGTAGATTTGAACCTTTTATCAAAGGCAACAGGACCCCTTTGTAAATCCTGAGAAAAAACAATATGATTAAAATATCTAAGTCATTTGAAGAGCAATCAAGGAAATAAAGACATGGTTACAAGTTTTGTTTGAGGGGAATGTGGCTCTTAAGCAGATACTTGGCAAAGAAGCAGAGGTCCCCAGGTCCTCTGTCCTACATTCTCGCTCAGGCCATCAAAGCAGTCTCTGCTGCAGTGTTTTGTCTGATGTACTTATTATTAATTTGCCTGTTTGTTTACCTATTTTGCTCCATGAGTGTTGACACTTAAAATGGCCCCTCTTCAGAACCAGCCCATTTTCATCTCACTGCCTTTCCTCCAGTTGGAATGTGGCTAGAGACATGCTTTTGGCCCAGTTCCCTTCTGCTCCCTGCCTCCCAGGGACCATGCCTGTGCCCTGAACCATTTGAGCCCTTTTAAAGCTTTGGAACCCATTTGGAATTCAGTTGGAGGTAAGAATGGGGTAATTACATACCCTAATCTAAATCCCTTAATGATTACTTTGTTTACGGCTTGCCTTGATTTTGTGTGTCTGGTCTTTTCCACAGAATAAAAAAGAAGGCAGTGTGCCCTCTCTCCTGTCTGTCCTAAGAATAGGTCTGCTCATATGGGGTGCTAAATTCTGCCTAAGCTCAACCACCCTAGGATGAAGGCCACTTCCCTATTTGCCTTAGAACCCAATTCTTGGAGCTGGCTTTGCTTTCCACTTGGTTTGCCAGGAGACCGAAGGCTCTCAGCTTGGTCACTGATCATACTAATCCTCTCTGACAATTACCTGGCACCTTTCCCTAGTTTGGCATCTCTAGTGTGTGCCTGGGTGGGGGCGGGGTAGAGTCAGAGCTGGCAGGAAATCCACACAAGGCTCTTAATCTCAGAGCTAAATCCCTGTTTCTCAAAACGTCATTTCACTATGGAAGGCATTCTTCTCCAGGTCACTATGACATAATCATAGAATACTTGAAAATGACCTTGGAAGCTGTGTGCTGAGACTGCATCCTTTAGCAAAGACAGAAGGTCAGTATAGCATAGTCTAATGGACTTTTGTTGTTGTGGTGGTTTTAAACTGGCCTCCTCACAGGTTTACAGGCAGCGCTTTAACCTGCCCTTAACCTGATACTTCTCTGAGGATGCTTGTTGGTTCCTACAAAGTCCTCACAGGATGTGAGGTGGGGAAAGGGAAAGGAAAATAGATAGTTGACTTCCAACACATTCAAGATCATCTGCCTTCTGGGCTAGCAGGCAGGACACCATGTCTCTCAGGAAGTAGAATGTGTGAGGGGGCACAGCAAGGAAGAGTTCTGGGGCCTCACGAGGACTCGTACATGTCAAGGAAGCTTCTCAACACATTTGCTGCTCATCCACAGGGCCGTGTAGCACAAAGATCAGTTTTTCTGCCCCTGTCCCTCATTCCTCTCCTGCAGCCCACCTTCTTGTGGACAGCTTGCTTTATGACACCATCGTTTCCCCAAAAGGGGGTTAACTCTGGACTTTTAAGCATCACTGCTCTGAGTATTCTTTGGGTGAACTCATTTTCTTCTGACATGTACCCTAACCCTGATCTTGGGGGTTACTGGCCATTTCTCTGATGAGATAGAAAGAGCCATAAAGAGGCCACAGCCTGGGCTTGAGAGCACCAAGTCAATGGAGCCAGGGAGATGTGCTCTTCTACATCCCTGTCTTGATTTTATGGCTGCAGCATCTTTGTATCTCATATCTGCAAAGAGATTTGTTAATTATACTCACTTTAATGAGAACCCTGCAGCCGAAATGGCCAATAAATTATGCACTTCTGTCTTATGTTTTCCCTTTGTCCTTGTGCTAGATACTGTTCTCAGTATCCTGAGATGCTAATCCATTCCAGAGCATCAACTCTCTCCACCCCATTGAGGTTTTAATGTATATGATGCTGAGGGTTTGATATCACCTTTTTCTCCTTCCATGTTTTTTTTCCTTGTTTGCAAATTACTTGGTATGTCTGTAAATAGGCATACCCATGAGTATTGGACTGTGAGGACTGCCACCTTTTATGGAATGTTTGTCTTACTCTAGGTATTCTTGGTTTTTGTTCTTGTTGTTGATGATGGGTTGTTCTGTTTGTTTCATAGGGGAGGGAAAGGGTGCTACCATTCCTCAGCCCTCATCAGGGCCCAACAAACACCCCATAACATATGGCAGACTAGTTAGAGAAAAGCATAGCAAGTGTACTTAATCATATTTTCACATGACCTGGAAGCTTTCAGATAAAGATCCAAAGCCAAAAGTTAAATGTCTGCTTATGCTTAGAGTTGGCAGAGAAAGCAAGACTGTGATAGAACAGAAAGAGTTTAACCTAGGCATAGTGTGCTTAGTGAGAAAACCTACTGAGTTCTCCGTATCCTCAGTTTAGCCTGTCTGTATGTTATTTCTTCTTCCTGGGTGTAGGGCTGGAGCCCTTTGGAATAAGGATCTTAGGACCTATTACTCTCAGACATTGGCAGGTCAGTATGACCAAACTTTTATAGGGGCAGAGTGAGATCAAAATAACTATTTTGTTGTTGTTGTTGTTGTTTTAGAGGAGTTGTGGCTTCTGGGGCTTTCTTCAGGGGAGGGCTCTGGATGTGGGAGATTAGAGAGGCAGAGATACTGAAAGAGATCTTGGTACAGAGCCTGCCTATTCCTGAAGCCTCTGAATTTTCCTTTCTTTTCTTTTCTTTTTTGCTGTTTAGTCTTAACATATTTTACTTTATTTTTTCTTTTTATTTAATTTTTATTATTTACAGTTTATTGACTTTGTATCCCAGCTGTAGCCCCCTCCTCCTTCCCCTCGAAATTCCACCCTTCTTCCCTTTTTTCTCCTATGCCCCTCTCCCAGTCCACTGATAGTGGGGGTCCTCCTCCCCTTCCATCTGACCCTAATCTATCAGGTCTCATCTGGAGTGCCTGCACTGTCTTCCTCTGTGGCCTGGCAATTCTGCTCCCCCCTCAGGTGGAGGTGATCAAAGAGCCAGCTCATGAGTTTATATCAGAGAAGGTTCCTGTTCCTATTATTGGGGAACCCCAGCTTACCCGAGAGATGTGCCCTGGGGTGTCAGTATTTGTCCTTCTTCTTCCAGTGGGAGCCTAGGCTTTGTGGGGTACTCTCCCAGGAAGCTCTGGGCCCCAGCAAGCACCAAACCAGAAATGTACCTCTGACAAATCAGGGCTATGTCTGGTTTCCGGGAGGAAAAGGGTGCAGGGTCAAAGGTTCCACCTCTCCCAGAAACACGGGTGACCAGACTAAGAAGGGTGGAAACACAGAACCGAGATTTCAGCCAGAGGTCCAGGAGAAAAGATTTCTCTGCTATAACTGTCTTTTAGCTGGGCTGCCAGCGTCAGGCCAGTTGGCAGTGAGGAGCTCAAGGCTCCGAAACCTGAGCAGGCAGCAAATAGGGCCGGGCATGACTTGGGCTAGTTGATGGCAGCTTTGAGAACAGCTAGTAATGGAGGCTCAGGGTCCCATGAGAGGCATTGGTGGAACCTCGCTTTGGTTCTGGGGGATAGAATGACTGCTTCAAGAACAGCCGCATGGGCATGGCGGTAGGCAGACTTGCTCCAGAGAGATGGTGGCAGCGGCCATTAACCTGCACTGACACTAGTGAGCGGCGGAAGCTCTAGAGTTTCAAAGCCAGCAGTGTTAAAGTCCTTTCCGGTTAGACCTCCTCTGGCAATGGCAGAGGGTGCAGGCAAATAGCGACTTGCAGAGAGGGCGGAGGCAGCTATAGCTGCCTGGCCGGAGCCAAATCCCAGGGGTTCAGCAGTGATACCTTCAGGAAGAGGGTAGCCCTTCCTTCCTTTCCTTCCCCGGAATAAATGACAAGTCTCGGATGACCTTTGGTGAAATAGATAGTGGTGACTCCCCCCCCCCCAATTCATGTAAAGCAGGGACTTACAAACCTTCGGCAGTGGGAGGGGTTTCGGAGATGAATGTGTTTGATTCCGTGGGGCTAGTAATGTCAGGGATACTTCATTTACATGCAGCAGCCCAGTCCCATCCTAAGAAGGAGAACACATTACCATGGGAAGGTGTGTGTGTTGCGGAGGAGGGGGCTCCAGGTACGGTTAGAAGTATGGAAAAAGGTCATTGGTTGAAAGCTAAGGTACCAAGACAAATCATTAGCATAGAAAGGGTATTTCCAGGAATTCCCAGATGCCCACTGAACAGGTTTCTTATCCAGAAAGGGTTGGACCTGTAATCTCCCTGAGGGCTATGTGACACTCCTTTGAAGATCTGGGGTTTCCCCAGATCTGGTGGAGAGGGAGGAAACCCAGGTCAGGTGGAGAGGGAGGGAACCCAGATCAGGAGCCCTCCGGTAATACCAGACTTTGACCTTAACACCAGTGTCCAACAAGTATTTCAGACCCAAGACTTCCCAAGTATGTTGACAAGTATAATTCTGAGGGAGATTTTGGGTTGTTTTGCCCCATTTTAAAACCAGGTTGGTTCAGGTTCAGTAGAATGTTGAGTGACAGGAAAAGATCATACAGGTAGTTGAAGGCTGAGATGATTCCCTCTTAATTCTATCGAAAAAAAATCCTTACAAATACCAGATGGCTTTGCTTTAGCCATAGGAAAATCAGAGACTCGGGATCCAGAAACTTGTTGTCAGCAAAATGTCATGACATGTGACAGTGATGAGGAGGATCCTGGGTCTGAGAACAGAATAACAGGTGAGACTTCATTGAATAAAGACCTCTTTTGGAAATGAACCAACTTATCTCTGCCATATAAATCAGTTTTGCCAAAATGAAAGGTTGCTCACATTTATTCTGTGTTTATTGTTTGTTAATGTCTGTGTTACATTTCTCATTGATATGATAAAAATTCTGTCAAAAGCAACTTAAGGAAGAGTTATTATGTTAACACACAGGGTAAGGCTAGTTCATCCTGGTTGTTAGGCAAACTGGCGGGGGCACTGCTGTGTAGCTGGTCACATTGTATCTGCAGCTGGGAAGCCAAAAGGGATGAATAGAAGGCAAGTAAAATGTCCTCTAAATGCTCTTAAATCACATCAGTTTACAATGAAGATTCACCAACACAGGGGTGGGCATAGTCAGAGCTTCTAATCCTAACAATGAATATCTTTTCATCATCATCATCATCATCATCATCATCATCATCATCATCATCATCTCTCTCCTTCTTTTCCCTTTCTTCTTCTCGCAGTCCCTCACTCATCTCTTTCCACCTCCTGCCCTTAACTCTTCCTCTCTTTTTCCATTCATTAACTTTTTTTTCCTCCCTACATCATAGCTAAGTGTTCCACGGAGAAGCTGCCTATGGCAGTGAATGAGCGCTGAGTGAATGAATATGTAAGTGGATTCTCTTTTCTTCATTTTGTCCATCAGTGAAGGCTTATAGTAATAGTGTCTCAAATGATTGTTGGAGAGAAAAATATTGATTAATATATGCAGAATTATAGAATAAGGCCCAGACTATACTAAGCAATTAGTAAAAGTTGGCCATCACCATCCCTTAAATATACAGCTATCAGTCCAGGCTTTGTAAAAGATCTGTGCATGCTTGCTAGGGAGAACACAGAATTGGGCTGGTAAAAGATATGACTAGATTCCAGAGTGAAAGCCCATTTGCTTAGATGATTGTGTTTCAAACATAGCTTTAAATATATTTAAAGAGTTTTGTTGTTGTTTTTCTTATTCCCTGCTCACTGTCAGCCCAACTCCATTT
>NW_026588752.1:14102243-14230812 GCF_907164565.1 Psammomys obesus | reverse complement strand
TTGAAAGGTATTATTTATTCAGTGATGTGTTCTCTTTCTCTGAAGGGAATCATCAGTTTCTTTTTTTGGAGACATTTAGAATCTTGTAGAAACTCTGCTCACCCCTCCCACACTGCACCCAGCAAGTATTCACACATCTGAGCACACACACACCAACAAATAAATATTCCTTTAGGATTGTGCCCATTGATAGCAAACACATTCAAATGTCAGTTAAGATTTTGAAGCTACTTTGCTTACCTGCTTTTTGCATTGACCCGCCCCATAACAAATTCATGTCAACACCTTCCTGCTGTTTAAGTGTCAATGTCAGCAAATGCTCGCATCTAATGTATTCTGAGAGTCACACAAGCTGGTGTGACATGTCATATCCTTAAAAAGCCTACCTACTCATTGGGCCTCCAAAACATTCGGCCTGTTTTCTAACCTACAAAACATAACTTAATCTCTGTGTGACACATCAAGGGAATAGTGATAATAATCTTATATTCATCACTTCAGCAAATATTGAGCACCCATCACTCATGTATTTATACGTTCTTATAGCCTACACATTATTTCATGAAAGGCTTTCTGTGATCCACAGTGATAGATTCAAAGATGATCTAGATGGAGTGATTGCAGTCAATGAGTCTCTTGTCCATCAGGGAAGAGAAGTAATATTAATGTCAAGGAGATGTGGTAAACAGTTATAAAGGAGAGTCTGCAGGAGACTAAAAAACAGGGTCTCCGGGTGAAACGGTGTAGAATAAATGACGCACTAATAGGATATAGAAAGAGAAATTGGCCTGTGGGAATTAGGAGAAACATGAGTTGGTGGCAAAATAAGATGGGGAAAGAAGACTAAATAAGGTGCCGTTGTGTAGGAGTCAATGACTTCAGCTAGGGTTACAATGTAGGAAGAAAGATTCAGGGTTGGATTTAGGGAATGTGATTGGGCTTCATGTTCTGCAAATGCACAGCTTTCGCAGTACTATAACTTGTCCCTACTATTGTTAGCCATTGCTGGTTAACCTCATTAGGCAATTCAATGTCAATCACCTTACTAATGGTCTCCAAACCTTTTCTGAGACCCTACTCAATACAAACACAACCTGTACAGCATAACAGACCAGGCAGTATTTGTTATGGGAGGAAACACACATGTGCTTTTTGACAGTCTCATAGACAACCAGAGGGACAGGCTGAAGAATCAAGCCTTTATTTTTATCACATGCCATAGCCATTGAAGCACAGATTTAAAGTCAACATCATTAATATCATGTGATATCCTGCCATATTATATAGCCCCAAGTACCAAGAAGCTCTACAGAACTGTGGTATGTTGGAGGTTTTCTGCTTTTGAATTAAAACTTTCAAATGCATTATAGACTATTTTAAATTTGGTCTCCTTAGTCTCATTTTCTTACTGTTATTAATTTTCTAATAATAGGAGTTTATTATTTGTTTTCAAATCCCCATGGGCTTGTAACTTGTTAGAGTGCTGCATAAAATTAAAATAATACGTTCTGGGTAAAATTTATGGGAGATTTTCAAAATCAAAAGTCAGATAGTTTTATGTTTGTATGATCTACTTAGACATATTTTTTTACCTGACTGATTTCTTGGGAAAATATGTGTGTCATATAAGAGAGTGTACACAATCTCTACCTTAAGTTTCATGGCCAATACTCATCAGCTATGTCTTTCTTTACAAAGCACTGTGTACAAAAATAAAAATGCTAGCACGTGGGTGAACCCCATAGCATCAGATTGATATGGCTGTTTGGCCCACATTCTCAAGAGTTTCCCCTCATTTCTCATCAAAACAGAAAAGCACAGCACTTACCAAATCCTGACTCTTATAAGAGATGTTTAAGGGAATAGGAATATGGAATATGACAGTCATTTAAAAACACTCAGTTCATTATAACACCTTTAGCTACCATTGCTATAAAAGCAAAAACCTTCTTGGGCACGCTTGTGAAACAGAATCTAGGAGAAGGCTGAGCACATCTGTGGTGTGTGAATGGTCTGAGAAATGGTAGAGAACTACACTGCAACACTTTTCAACACAAAGAGAATAAAAGCTCATCGATGAAGACCCAGAAACCCTTGCTCTATTGATACTTTGTTTCTTACAGATTCTTCCCATTAAGGCTCTGGGTACATTGGTTGTCTGTTCACCAAATCCATTAAATAGTGCTTCTTTGTATAGGCTGCCAAACTGAGTTCAGGCATGTTTGGAGAAGAGTAACATTATGTTATGAGTTGTTGTGCAGATAAATTCATATTGTCACTCCACTCCATCCCTCCTGTGTCTGCTGCCCAGTGTGACTGGATGTCAGAGGTTCCAGGTGACAGAATGTAGGGTCTCTTGGGCAGCTTTCATACACTGCAGGCCTGGACTTGCATCCCAGATTGGTTTCTTATGGCTTGTATTCTTATGACTTATATTTTCACGCCCTGCTCTTTCCAACCCTTGGATACCCCATCAATAAAATGTGGACGATTTGTACCTTTTTTCAGAGTCCCATGAAGAATATCTTTGCCATCTATACTAACTTGCTGAGCTTTATAGTGTCTTATAGTATGCATTAGTCACTTTCCTCCATGCCTCAACAGAACTGAGGACCAAATGAACCTAAGGAAGGAAGGAAGAAGGAAAGGCTTTTTGGCTCACAGTTTGAGGATGTACCTCATCATGGCAGGGATCATGGCAGAGGGACCTTAAGGCAGGAGGCAGAGGATGGATAGCTGTTGCTGCTCAGGTCCCCTTTTCCTTTGGTCCATTCCAACCACATGAAACGGTCTCACCCTTTTAGGATGAATCTTCCTACTTCAATTAACCTAACCAAAAAAATCCCTCACAAACATTTCCAGAGGCCACTGCAGTCCAGGTAATCCCCTAGGTTTGTTAAATACGTCTCTTCTAGGAGCTTCTAGATGCTGTCAATTGGACAATATTAACCATTACAAATGACGTTTCTGAAAAAGCTTGGAAATCTATATCTTTGTGGCAGAGTGCAGCACTAAGAAACACTTCAAGTGTTCAGGAATGTTTCCTTGCAGGTTGCCCTTCATGGCTTTCTTAGTGAATTATTCTCAGCACGAATAAATCTTCTGCTGCCCCATGACAAAAATCAGCCTAACATATACACAGGAAGGCGTTATCAGGAATCCCAGGGAACTTACTGTCCATTGAAGCATTCTGTTGTGAATATATTTATTCCCGAGAAAGAAGGAAAGAAGGGTATGTGTTTAGGCTTTTCTTTGGGCCCACTTTATTCATAGTATTTTCAGTAAAGGGCAAAGTAGAAACTAAACAATTGCAAATAATGAATCCACAGTTAAGGACTGAGATATATGTTCAGTCAGATACACATATCTATAGCTGTGAGGTATGTAAATAAAGTAGATAAAATTTGTGGGTGTGTGGTTTGGGTACCTACAGTATAAAAACCCAGCAATGGATAGTAGAGATATGGTAAAGAATACAATAGAGAGCAGCAATTTTTTTTTCAAGATCTGAGAATTTTAGTCTCAAGATTGATTTTCATAGGTTAGAAACCTCTGCCTAGGCCCATGCACCAATTCATTTATGAAGTAACCCTCCAAAATGCAAAGGTATTTAACAAAAGTGTCTTGTTTGTAATCAAACCTACCCTTTGTCACTAAATATGCTTAGCATTCTGCTGCAAGCAAAGCTATACAAAATGCACTTTTTCCTTTCCTGTGGTCTGTGGTCATTGCTGTTAGTGTGAGTGACCAGCACAGCAATGAGAATTTGTGTTCAAAGCGTTATGTGCAAAACAGAGGGAGGGTCAAAACGAAGGTTGTGGAAACTAGGTGGTAGCTGGGAAGGATGTGCACAGAGCTTGCCTGGGTCCCTTCCTCTTAGAGGGAGGACTCCCTCATTGCCCAGCCAGAAGCCTCTGCACATCTTGGTCATTGCCTCTGCCATTCGGGACTATGAGGTCCACAAATCCAAATGAAGCAAAAGAGGCCTGCATTTAAAATTTAATTCTGCATTCTGAGATGGCTCTGGCGTCTGTAAAACAACTCTAAGTCTCTGAATTGCTGATTCTTTAAAGCTTTAATGACTGAAAAATGAAAGAAAGATTCCAAACAAAAAGTAAAAAGCACCAGTGGGCATCTTCCCATTAGTGAACATACAGACATCCCTAGACAGCACAGCAGTGTTAAGCTGCAAACATCACTTTGACTCTGCCTGCAACCCCAGTCAGCTCTGAGGTTCTGAAATTACCTAAAATGCCCTTTAAATTCCAGCTCTCTAGTTACTGATAAGACATTTGGCAAATGGTGGTGTTGGGGGTCGGGGGAGAATGGAGACGTTTTGGGGGTAAGATTAATGTGTGTTGTCTACCTTTAGGGTTTCCAATCCGGTACCTTTGCCACTCATAGGGACCTTTGGTTTCTTCATCTATCAAATGGTAATATATTATATTAGCATATATTCAGAATTGTTGATAACATTGGAGTGCCTGGTATTTGGTGGAAGCATAAAAGTAAATTACAATTACCTAAGTGCATGCCTTATTAATGCTTTCTATATTGAATTGTTTGCCTCTGTGTCTCTCTGTAGTGCCATCCTGGATGTACTTTACTTCCCATAAGCCCCTTTCATGTAATTTCATTAGCTACTGAATAAAAAGAGGGGCGGTTTGGCTTGGAGTTTAGCAGCAAGCAGACCTGAGTGCTGGTCCTTCTCTGCCACTTACCTGGATTTGGACAACCTGCTCAGCTTCCCTCAACTTACTTCATCTGTTAGGCGACAATTGAAAATGTTCATATCGTAAGAATGATTCTTCTTCTCAGAGTAGTGAGTGGTTGAGGCGGTGGGGAGAGTGACATCCGCCATTTTCTGGGGCGTGAGTGGAGACTAATAAAAGTTGGTTCACCCCTTCTCTCTTGAAGCCTACAGGAAGCAGAGCTTGTGTTTGAGGACTTAAAAGGTGTATCACAGGTGGAAAATGACACCTACAAGAAAAATTTAAAAGAAAACATACATGATACTATGAAAATGTATAATGAGGAAGATTTGCCCCAGCCAGAGAGATCACAGGTCTCTGCCGAGCATGAAGGACAAATACAGGGAGGGAAAGAAACTTCTAACAAGCTCTCTGCATATGTTCCTCATTAGCATCGTAAGCATATGATCACCTTCTTGCTAAAATGTGAACTCAAAGAATTACAGGCAGGGTGTCTGTCATCTTCTGTCACCTCTAAGACGAGCCTTGAAGGGAGCAAATGCTGGGAGAAAATCGCCGTGTTTGCTGAATGAAATTAAAATACTATGTCTGCATCTCAAGGCTTTATCCGGGATGCAATTAAGAAAGAAACATATTTCAACCAAAATAGCATGGTCCTTGGATTGTGGCAAACCACATCCTCGTTCCCGTCTTCTAAAGGAGGTAACCTTCTCCCTGGGTCTTGTTTTCTTCCTCTGTACAGTGTGGGAAAGGACTCACAGTGCTCAGCCAAGCCATAAGCAGCATTAATGTCAATGCTATGAAAACATTGGCAAAAATCAGGCATGCCATTTTTCAAGGTCTGTGGGTTATTGGGGGCCAGCCAGGTGCAGCTGGGGGACAGAGGCTGCTATCAAGCACGGTCTACCAGGCTTTCCCCTTAGTGGAAATGCCCAGGGCTCATATACGTGCTGCCTTCTGTCTTCAGTGGCTGAGAGTCAGACCCGGAGTTTAGATTTAGGGTGGCATCACTTATAATTGACTGGCATTTTCTATGGTATCCTTGGGCCCCATTTGCATTTAGGTTAACTATGTAGTATCTGGACGGAATAAAATCAAGTAATTCATGAGCAGTGCACAGCATGAGCCTGCACATAGCAACCAGGAAATGCATGTTTTAGCTGTGGTTACTGGTACAACTGCCAGGCCCTGCTGCTGCATTTTTCCCCCAATTACTCAAAAACTGAATCAGCCGTTTCTTTTGGAATTCTCTTTCCGAAAGAATTCGCTTTCTGAAAGACAGAAAAGAAACTGTTTTCTGAGGCTTGCAAGCCCGGCTTTCCTATTTCCGAAAACTCAGGGGCAGGTTTAGGGCCACCACCTGGCAGTCCAGGGGAGGTAGTCTGCAGCCGTGAAGGCTCTAGGAAACCCTGCTTTCCTTAGGCTCTGCCCTCTCCTCTGCCTTGCTCTGCATTCCTAACCCTGGAAGGAACAGTCTGGGTCCAGCAGAGCACTGGGCATGCTCGCGAGCCAGGGCAGGCTCCGGGCGCCCGCAGGATGCGTAGGCTGACGATGCTCCCTAGTTTGCAGAATCCCGGGTGCAGCCTTGGTGCATCGGGTTTAGCTGAACAAGAGTCCTCGGTGCGTGCAGCTAGGGAACCGGGCCCGCCCGGGACAAGCCAGGAACCGAACTGAACTCTATGCGGCCCCCGGCTTGGCGCGCTCAGTTTCTGCTCTTGGAAACGCCCGGCTGGAAGGGGGGGGTTGTCTCTGCAGACAAAGGGGTACACGTGTCCCTAGCGCCCCTCTTTCCCAGCCGAGAGCCCCTCCCGGGGCTCGCTACTCCGCAGCCCCAGAGGCACCAACCCAGTTGGGGCCGCCCGGGCCTGTGCGCGCGGTCGGGGCCGGGGATTGGCTCCCACTTTCCACAGAGGGACAGCGCGGGAGGGCGGGCGGACGCTGAGCGGAACTCCGAGCCTCTGTGTGCCGGTGTGTACGGGGGTGTTTGCATGTGTGTTTGCGTGTGTGTGTGTGTGTGTGTGTGTGTGTGTGTGTGTGTGTGTGTGTGCGCGCGCGCGCTCGCTCGCGCGTGCGGCTATGTGAGTGTGTGTGTGTGTGTGCGCGCGTGTGTGTCTGTGCGGCGCGCGGCGGGCGCATGTGTGCGCGTGCAGGAGCCACTGGGTGTGCGTTGCGTGTGTTATGGGTTTGATTCCAGAGCAGGTTGCACATTGGTCCTGGGTGGCTCGCAGGCTCAGGTCGTGCTTGGGCGTCCTCCTCCTAATCGTTTCTGAAGTAGCAGTTCCAGCAGCAGCAGCAGCGGCAGCCGCGGCAGCAGCGGCAGCGGCGCCTCCGCAGCAAAGCCTGAACTGTGCAGAAGCAGCGAGCACCGTTTGGGGAGTCCGGGGGGCGGGTAAGAGGGAGGAGGGAGAAAGCCTGGCTAGGTCTTTGGGATTATTTTTTTTCCCCTTCTTTCCCTCTCTCTCTTTCTGGAGGGTGTGTGTTGCCCCCTCGAAGTGAAGGAATCTTGCTCCAAAGCGAGCTGGGACCGAAGACTCTAGGCTAAGTTCTCTCTCTATGTAGATGGTGTCAGGGAGCGAAGCTACTGACCGAGCCGCTGGTAAATGTTTTTCACTTCTTACTCTTTAATGCTTAAGGCTTTTTTCTCCCTCTTTTTTTTTCTTTCTTTCTTTCCCGTTTCCTTTCTGTTGCTCTTCATTCTGCAATCGCTCCTGAATCGCTGCAGTTCTCTCTCCCTCGCCTTGCGTTTGTGCAGTTTGCAACTTGTTTCATGGTTTTCTGTGTATTTTTTTTTTCTCCCTTCATCCTCAGATGAATGCTGGAGCATTTAAATTCGGCACTTCGGGAGGTCATCATTAGTTGCATGAGTTTGGGGGCGGGGAGGGGAAAGCTTGGTAGAGCCGGCTGTTATTTCCCTGCAGAAGGACTTGCCGCTTTCTCTCTAATGTTCATCGCAATTATAGGGATTCTTTTAGGATTCATTTTAACATTGCATTGATGTTTAAGGTTATCGCTCTCCAGGATTACAATGCGTTTTGACTCAGTTTTAGCAGCATGACCGATGCCAGTGATTCCAGGCTACTGTATGGTATTCGCTGGCTGAAATATTCAAAATTGCAGGAAGAATCCTATGCATTCCGAAAGAGAATTTCTTAAAAATGCTGTTTTGCATTATATTGCTGCAGATTTGCAGGAAGCAATAATAGACACGGCTTTTCATGTGGCTTGCAAAGATAATAAACAGATAAGTGGCTCGGTGCATCCTCCACTCCACTGACAGAGGGATGGCTAAATTTACTTAATAATAAATTTAGGGCTTTGAAGAAGCAGGGAGGTTGCTGGTATTGTTTTATTCAAAATTGTGAGACATACAGAGCTTGCTAATCTCAGACCAGCCCTCTCTCAGCCCTTACTTGAAGTGGCATCTTGTCAGTTGGGGAGAGAGAGAATAGTTTCTGCTATACACATGGAATAGAATTATTTAAAATAGATGGCATGATGCATGCAAATTGGACCCTTACTCTTTTCTTAAAAACAGAATTCAGCCTTCCTGCCAGGATCCATTTTAGACATTATTTTTAATATCACATGTAATAGTTACTTAATGCAGTCAAATAATTTGAGTCTTTTAGAGGTTTCCGTGTAGCTGTGATATTTCATTTGTCTTTCTTGTTCCTCCTTAAGTTTTCAGTTCCAGGTTAGTGCAAAAACTGAGGGGTCAGTAAGTAAAGGCAAATCAGCGATTTAGAAGGAGATGGGTTGTTCAATTTCTGCTAAGCCATGGAGAAATGAGCTGGTACATGGAAGCTGTAAGGCAGAGAGGAGGCTGGGGCTTGCGTATCACCATGTCCAGATTCACAGGCTCTAAACTCAGGTGAGGAGACCCAGGCTAGCAATGCTCAGAGGCACGTGTTTTGCTCAGAAAGAATATTATTCTGTAATGAAAACTGCCTCTACCGTGTGGCGGTCACCTCAAGAGCAGCAGTCTGCCTAGGTGTAGGGAGCAGGGCTTTCAGGAACACTGGGAAACTTTGCTTTGATGCAAACTTAGCTGGTGTTGGAAGAACTGCAGAAGGCGGCTCTTCAAGTCTAAAGAGTAAAACCAAATGTAAATTATTAGCTCAACGAGTCGGGCTCGACTTTATGTAAGAGAAAAAGCTGTATTAAACCATTATGAAGATTCACCTGTTCTCTTTCCCCTAGGGGTGACAGAAGCCATTCTTAAAATTCCTGAGATCTAAACCTTATTTCTGCCTTTGTATCCTTCTAATAAAAACAAGGCATCATATTTGGAAAGGGAGCACCATTTATTCAGGACTCTCTTGAGTTTGACAATATTGCCATTTTAAAACATTTTCGTGGGCTCTTGAGTTTACCATTTTGATTAAATTGGAGGAGAAACACTTCACTGCCATTTATTTAGAATAGTTCTGACTGAAGTGTTTGCTTGTGTGAATCATAAAGAAACAAAATGCGTTCACATAGTGAACCCTAGTCCTCTGACCCTGAGGCTTCAAAAGCACCCTACTACCCTCCTTCTGTGACCAAACCCAGGGCAGTGTACCCCAAAACAGAGCAGCTACTGTGGGAGTCCACCACATCCCATAAGCATGGGCACTAAGAGATAACTGAGCAGGCGGAGGACTCCCTTTGATTGTCCGTGGGGCAAAACATCTGATTGTTGCATACACAAGGCACACCTTTATATATAAACATCACAGTTAGCTTTCATTTTAGCATCTTCACTACATATGAACACCAGGAGTCTGTTTATTGAAGGAACACATTTCTTTCCTGCTGAGGATGTTTGTTTGTTTGTTTTTGGTTTTGTTTTATTTTGGTTTGGTTTGTTTCTCTACCCCACCCCTCTGTGTACTTCTAGTTTCCTGGCAACTTCTCAAGCGCTCCGATATTTTTGTGTTAAGCTAGCCAATGTTATTTATGCTTTTGACTCAATGAGATGCTGTGGTACTATTCAGTTAGCTGAATTTGCGTTACTCTAACGTGATTCCCTGCGATAGCATGTCTGTGGCTTGTTGGCATCCTGGATGGGTTCCTTGTTATCATTAAACTTGCTATTAAATCTTCACTAAGAGCCTTTAACTTCTGTGCCTGATGTTGATTTCAGGTTAATGTATCAAAATAGTGTCATCACTGTGAAGGAAAATTAGGGACTTTACTTTCAGTTGGTCTTTGAGTGGCATTTCAGGATGTGCAAAAGCCTTGCACTTTCTGGAGAAGGTAACTTTTTTTTTTTTTTTTTTTTTTTTTTTGGCAAGAGGACTGTGTAAAAAGACAGGTGTCTGAAGCTGTGGATTCATAGACCTTGACTGTCATGTCCGACACTGTTGTTAGAGTTCCTGTTTTCATCTTTATAGGAATGGAGATTTCTTTGTGTGTCTAAAATGTTGATTCGGGTAGACCCACTAATGTTTCGTAAAATTAATTGCCATCTCTTTCTTTGTGTGAGTGAAAGGAACTTTGAACTACCTGTATGCTTTAAGGAAGGACCTGTTCCTTCATAATTTTTCCTTTTGTGCAGATTGATTTTGAGAAGTGATTTCTGGTAAAATATGATCAAGGTCATTTCCAAGGGCTTTTTTTTTTAATTCCTCCTTATCTGAGGTCTGATAGTTAAACTGATAGTGAAATTTGGAGAGGGAAAACTTATTGTCAAACTACTTACCTCACACATGGCTATAGACAAAGCATTTTTTTTTCTTCATTACTTTGCATGGAGCAACAGTTATATTCTTTGATCTGTTGCTAACTCTTGGTAACCCTGATGTGTTCACATTATCCATTCCATACCCATAAAACATGGAACAGATTTTCAGCCAAAAGATAGCACCTAAATACTTGCATTTTTTAAAGGTATTTTCAGTAAAGAAGATAGATAACAACATTTGGTTAAATGAGATAAATTTTGTAGTTAGGAATAAGATATGCAATGTTTATTTAACCTATCAATAATTGTATAGAATTTCTTCTGGTGGGAGTGAATAGCAGTTGTGACAAAGTATTCTTTGTATTTCTGGGTTTTAGTTTGATTTATAAAAGAAATAGTTACATTTTTTTAATAATATGTACTACCAGCAACATACAGTTGTTTTTGCTCTCTTGTTCTCTTTTATCTGCAAAGAAAGACAACATACTTCTTAATGTAATTATTTTAGATACACTAAGAGTTGCCTTGCTAATATTTTTCAAAAGGCTTCATAAGATATAGAAGCATACAGCTCTTTCTTTAAAATTCTGTGTCTGTCCCTGCAAAATTCATTTATTATATTGTACAAACTATACTATGATTCTGAAGTTGAAGGTAGTACCATTCCTCCATAGCAAAATATGCTGCAGAACTCCAAGAACTAGTCTACAAATGAAGTTCCTTTAGTTTTTCTGAAACTCTTCCATTGGTCCATCTGGCCTTGGCATAGACTGACAATCCTTTTAGGCAAAAAGAATTCTTGGGAAGAGGGAGTAGTTGTGTGCTAGAGAGCAGATGTTTTAACTCTGTAAGTTTCGTATAAAGAAATGCAAACAAAATAATGCAAGAGATATGTTAAAGTCAAATCTACTTCTTTTCTTGGTAAAGATTTCTGACCTTCCTCTCCTGAACAATGCAACTTGGATGGACCAGTTGACAACATCCCTCACGTTATTAACAGGGTGTAACCCCTGCTAGAATGTGCATGCATGAAATGTGCTAAAAAGCCAAGTCTGTCTTGGAGAAACACAGCGCTGAGTGTTTGAGAAGAAAGCTGGTTCCCTTGAGGTGCTCAGGTCTCAGGGTTGACCTGCATTTGAGAAGGGATTCTAACTGCAGATCTCCTGAGTTGTGGGCTTTGCCTCCTACTACTCTGTCTTCTCTTAGGTAGCTTTGCCACATATTTTGGAACATAAATTTTGAGAAGTTTTTTTTTTCTGCTTGCTTGTTTTCCTCACTGCAGTAGAACACAGTGAAGATTTGCAAAAGTACAGCTTTCAAAAAGTACATTGTATTGATTTAATGAGTATTTTCTTTTTTTCTACTGTTTTATAAGCTTAAGCTTGTTCTTTTTTGAAAATAAGATTAGATATTTTGTGTTACACATCTTGGTTAGTATGTCCTTTGTATTTACTTTATTTTAAGTTTATAGAAAAGGAAATTTTGTACCCTGTCAAATAACAAGGTATTTTGGAATGTGGTTCAAAAGAATCATAAATTAATTTATTTATATAGTTTCCTCAGTCTTTACTGATCAGAAGATATCCAAAGCTGGAGAGTATTACTCATATGAGTGTGATAAAGCCAATACTCAGACTGATAGACTGATATGAATGCTTTATAGAGAACAGGATTATTTTGGTAGAAGCTTTTATTTAAATGCTGTTTTTGTTATTGCTCAAGGGTTTAACTGACAACCATGTTTCAATTTTAAAATATTAGTGCATTTGAATATACACCACACATTTGTAGAAATTACCTATGAAAAACAGAAAAAAATGGTAACTATACTACAGAATATTTTAGTCTTTATCTTATTTTATTCCTTCAGTGATCAATACAGTGATTCTAGAGACATGACAGTTACTACGTCTCTCGTGATAGGAGCAATATGAAGTCAAAATGATGTCAAAAAATTTAAATGGGACCAGCAAAGTGTACTTTCTTTGCAGTGCAAGATAACGTTTCTCTCTTTGTCTGTGTAGGATGTCTTGGAAAAGTGATTTGATTTCATTTTATTTTAGCATATGCTCACGCAGTAATTATACACACATATCTGTTCACTGTTTGTATTCTAGTATGTCCTGGTCACGTAGCACTTTCTGAGGTGATAACTGGGATTGGAGACTTCAGCCAAGGTTTGGAACTAACAGCACTAGTTTAGTTTACAAGGAAAGGACAGTGTGAGTTAGGGAGAAAAGGGTACATAAGAGAGGAAGGTACGTGTTGTGGTTGGTCACCCTTTCCTTAGGTCATGCCTATGGTTTTACTATTAACTTCACTGAAACATCTTGAGAGAGCGCAAACTGCTTCTCTCTGTTCTAACCTCAGAATAACACAGTTATTGCAGAGACATCTCACAGTGGTTTAGGCTGTACAATTTGTATGACCCTGCATCTAATTTTTCTCTTTTCTAATCCTGTTTATATATCCCCACTTGCCACCCGACTCAGTCAGATAAAACCAATTACTATGAGGAAAAAAAATCAAATTTATTTATTATATTTATTGGATGTGTCTGTTGCTTAATTATCCATTGGCAAATTTACATGTGGCTACAGAAAAGGCTGTGGATGAGTGTGGAAAAAACGATCAATCATCCATCTCTCAGCTACATGAAGCAGCCAAGAAAATAAAAAGGGGCAGAAGCAACTTGTCCTTTCCCCTTGCTGTTATGGTGAGAATCTAAATCCTGAAAGAAAGACATCATTTGAAAATCAAGGTGTGTCTGTTGTTGACACAGGGAAAGTCAGGAAAACTAGAAGGTAGGACTTTCCTACGCAATCCGTATCCTTAAGAAGTCTAAAATGCTTTATACTCTTGGAAGCATTTAGTGAGTTAGATATTTAAAGTGTAGACTGGAAAACAGGCTCATTCTTGTAACAAAGCAGATGACTGAGTCCATGTTGGAGAGGGATTATAAATTGGGGGACAAAAAAGAAAGGGCATTAGTAAGATATGGGAAGAAAAACAAGGTGAGCTCAATGGTAGGGAGCTTGTCTAGCAAGCTGTAGTTCCTGCATTTGCTCTTCAGTTTCTTGATGAGAGAAACAGAGAGAACGAGGTGATACTAGAAGATGGAGAATAGAATGGTAAATGCAAAAGTTTTGTTGAGCTTGTCAATAGCTCACATAAGCCAATGCTGAAACAGCAGGGTGACAATTAAAAAGAGGTTGCTGTATTGGGCCTTGGTGGCACAGATATGCGTAGGCAGGTTTTCATTACTCCTCTATGTGTTTTCACTTAAAATTCCCTCTGCAACCAATCCTGGTTATTTCTCTCATTCTATTGAGATGAATCTTGAATGTGATTTCTCCCTTAATTTTTCATCCACCTGTCATCATATTTTTGGAACTCTGCTAAGATGGAAATTGCGCGTCAGAGTGTACAATGGCTGAACCGGTCACTGTTTCACAGAGATTTGACAAAACCAAAATGATAAGAGAAATGTTATTTATATCACTCTTCACCTGAAAGGACTGGTAAATTGCTATGTCTGGTCCATTTGGACCTCCCAATGTAGGAAGTAAACATGAAGTTCAGGGAAGAAAACAGCACTGTGGAACTTGAGACCTTTGACAGCTTTCTTCTAGGACTCATTGAGTGAGGTGTGGTTTCAGGAGCACAGTGCAATGTGAGTGTGCCATTTTGAGTAAATTCTGGTTAAGTCGCGATGTGTTACTAATTTCTGCCTGTTTGGGAAAACTTCGGAAGAGGCTACTTTAGCATTGGAGATTATGGTTTTCTATATTATTATTAATTTGTTTGCAGAGAAATTAAATGGTAACATGAAACTTGAGAATTGAAAGGGTGGGTGGTTCTTGTAGACTCAATGAAAAGCACGTTAAAGACTGAGCACAACTTTGTATTTCTTCTAACCTTAATGTTAAACATTATCTTATAATACCTTTTGTTGCAGAATAAGTGTTGCTTGTAGCTGGGTTCACTGCAGAAGCCAAACAGTAAATAGATACAGAGGCTGAACTCTCTTTCCCACAACAGCGATTTCTTACTAAGCTATTCCCTAAGGCCAGTCTAGGTATATGAGGAGCACCACTTCTTTTTTTTATATGATTTGTGTATGTTCCCATAGATTGTGAAGTCTATTTCTGGGCAATTTTCAAGTTAAAATTGTGTTACGGCTACCCTGAAGGTTGTCATTTCTTGGTTTTTCTCTTGTCAGTCAATTCATAAGTGTTTATTAAGCCCCCATGGGGTGTACATAGAATCATACACCGTTTTAGGGTATATATGTGTGAGGATTACTGGTCTGTGAGCTAGAAGCTTAGAGCTTATAGGTAAAAAAAAAAAAAAAAAAAAAAACCACACACACACATTATGTGGATGTATGTCTATGTGTCTAAAATAAGATTTTAATTAGGGACGAACACAAGTTTTTGTCAGCATGTTCTTTATGTTCTTTTTCTTTTCTGATTTATTTGTTTACCTATATATTTTGGCATATGTTTAAAGTATACATTTTAAAGCATTTCCCTTCAACTTGAGGTGTATTTATTCTATGAAAAGCATAGCTTTAGGCGAGGTCAGGGACCTAATGTGTCAGCTCTCTTTCCTTTTATTTCTGTATTTAAAAAAAATAAAAATAAATAGTCAGATATCTAGTAACAGGCGTGTTTACCTAAAGGGTAAAGCCGGAAGGTGAGTATTAAATTGTGTGTCTCTGGCTGCAGAGGTTAGGTTCGTCTTAACTTCTGGGTTTCAGAATAAGAAGAAAGCCCCATGCTGGAGCTTTTCAAGATGTATGCCTGTTGCCTGTCTGACTTGAATCAGTGAGTGAGTCGTTCAATCACCTCATCCCCTAAGCTGTCCATTTTCATTGCTCATAACTGATATCTAAACTTGAAATTTCCTTCCAAAAAAAATATAGAAGAGGGTTAAAGAAGATAATTTTGAAAACTCCAGGAGCTGCGAAAAGGAGAAAGTGTTAACTCATTCCTTACATCCCAAGGGTGAAAGAAAACTTGTCTCTCTGGATCTCTCCCCTCATGGAACATGAAAGCACAGGGTTAATCTGCAAGTTCCAGGGTTTCTTTTTCACATGTTCATGCTCGCAAATTTATCTCTTATCAGTCATTTTCGGGAAGGGTAATATTCTTGAAAAGCATGAGGTGAATAGCTCGGAAAGTAGGTGGTAAAGGAAGAAGCATCTGGAAGAGCTGACCCTTTCCACAGCTCTGAGAAATAGCTTCCTGGACTTTGGGCAGTCTGCTCTGACTTTTGATATCCCCTGTCAGCTTCTTGATTAATGCTCATTTTGACTGTGACTTTCAAGATGTTCATATCTCATTTCCAGCAAACGGTAGCTAAACCATCCAAATTTCTTTTCCATCGTCTGTTCCTTGTCTGTTTGAACTGGGAGAAGCAACGGGTAAAAAAAAAAAAAATATGTGGAGTTGTTGGGGATGCGTTCTTTCTTTAAACTTTGGCACTTGGCTCATTTCTTCTTGATTGGTTAGGAGAATGCCTGAGGATTTATGAGATAGTTTATCAGTGACTGCTGTGGTCCTTCTGAATGCAAGTCTTTTTCATAAGAATATTTTTAAATTCACAACATTACAAAATGTCTTTATTTCTCCACTATATGATATAATTAACTGAAACAATTTGAAATGTTTTGTTTTTGTTTTTTGTTTTTTGTTTTTTTTAATTCAGGATCAGGTTATGTTCTCGTTGTAAGGTAAAGAAAGTGATCTTGGGTTAAGGAAAAGCTGTAAGGCTGTTAAGAATTTCAGGAACTTTTGAACAATAGGGAGCCAGGCAGTCTGCTTTGGAGGCTAGGTTCAGGTTGCTCAGCAGGAGCCCTTCATGTCTCTGACACTAGCTACTGCCCTTGAGGTGCCATTGGTAGTATTACTCTTAGTAAGGCACAAGTTTGCACCAGTCAAACTTTTTGCAAACAGAAAAATCACCCTGCCCTTGCTTCTGAGGCTTCCTGGTTCTCCTCAGAGTTCTAGGCTGGAGCCTACCCACCTGATTGATGTTGGCCTGTCTTCACGTAGTGCATACACTCCTCTGACTAGAACTCTGAGACACTGAGGCTGACTCTTTTGTGTTCTAATCTGTGAGACAACAGCTGATAGTCTATACGAGATAAAGAGAATTTCTTCAGACTCAAAGAGGGAGTCAATAAAACACATGAGCAAAAAGTCTCCAATATTTTTTTTTTTTTTTTTTTTTTTTTTTACTATTATTCTGTCTATTGAGCTATAGGACCTTAGGTAATATTTTACAAGCACCTCAGAGCATGCACTTGAAAAGTCAATAGCAACATGAAGATTTTATTTTTTCCTAAAACATACCAGAGGCTATTCCTGATTATAAAAATATTAGGCCCTGCGCTTTTGATTTTCGTACGTGTGCACCTTTCTAAAATATGTAACATACAATTCATTTTCTCATCACCAAGAGTCCTATTAAAACGTTACCTACTTGAACTCTGCTCATCCCAAAGTTAAATATAATTTTCTTAAAATGAAGTGGTCTTTGTCCTGTTATAAATATTCGAAGTTCACAATCAGCTAGACAGAAAGTAGAAGTAATTTGTTGAGAGAATGGAGGATTCTTCTCGATGGCCTAATAATGGCTAATAAACAAATTAGCAACATGATTTCTCCATGAAATATCAGAAGAACTTTATAAATCAACTTGTCAATTTGAAGTAAAAATAATTGTGGCACTCAAATGGATCAAACTATGCTTCTTTTTATTCGTATTTTCAGATTCTATGATGTTTAAAGCACTCTGCCTTTTCCTAAATTACTAGTAAACCCAGTGAGGTACAGGAACCACACAAGTAATCTGTATCGCAGATAAAACTTTTGCATCTGAAGGCTCAGCCTTTAATTCTTCAATTCTGAATTAATATATTTATCCTTCCATCACTGTCTCCCAAGGATTTTGAGAATTAATTAGAAACAAAATCACTTTCAGTCCTTGGATGTTACACTCTGTGCTGAAAAAATATGAGACACTGAAGTGTTATTAATAATGACAAAGGTTCATCCAATAAAATAATCTGACTGGCTGAATTCTCACATGGTTGGTATTTTCTAATATAAATTACTGTAGGATTAGATAGTTAAATATTGAATATTGTCTCATTTAATGCAGTTCTAGGAAATATTAATGATAATGATGATTTTTCCAGTTTGGGGAATATGGAGATAGCTTTTTTTTTACTGAAGAGTAGCCCTGGCCAGGAACATAATACATTTTGCAGAATGGTGATGAAGATATTTAAACGAAGATGAAAGAGAAAAGAAGTGACCGCCAAACTGATGGATTCCATATAAATCAAAGGTCACAGAAATTTGTTAGTGTTCCAAAGCTCTCCCTAGCTCTGAAATTATCCCTACGCTACTATTTTGACTACTGTGGATAGCTCTGAGAATTTCTTTAAAAAAAAAAAGAAAAAAGAAAGGAAAAAGAAATAAAAAGAACAGATCTAGTCTATTAGGCCCTTGCACTGGGTGCCGTTGATGTTGTTTAGCTGGCATGAGGTGTAAAAGTCTGAAAATTGGATTGGGCTTTGAAGGAAGGGAGGCTGTGTAGACTGTGACAGCTGAAATGGGATTGTGCATGAAGTTAAAAGAAAGCAAAGGGGGGGTGGGGGGACAAGGTTGGGGAAGTAGAGAGAGCAGGGGCTGCTGATCAAATGGCCCAATTGGAGCACCATTGGCAGGCCTGGAACTGCATATGGAATGCAAAAAGCCAGTACTTTCCAATTTTATTTTCAAATCTTCTTTGTTTTGATGTTCTCGAGTCTGTGAACTTATATCTCAAATTAGAGAACTCAAAACTCATGAGAAATAGGGTAAGTGACTATTTTTGCAACGTTTTGTCGTGAACAGAGAATGAGACCGTTTACCGCTGCATCAAATTGCTTTAAATAGAGTATTTGTGTTGTTGAGATTTTTGTGTCTCCCCCCCCCCGCCCCCCAGCATTTCCAGGGGAAACTTTAGTGTTTGGTGAGATGATTTTATTTGAAATTGCAGTTATCCTTGTTTCATACCTAGTAATTTAACAGTTGAAAAAGCTTCTTTTTTGTTCTTCGTAGATAATGTATGTGGTATGAGTGAAAGCATTTTTTAAAAGTGTTTTGGGGTTGTATTCTTTTAGCACAAAGTTACTCCTTGATAAAGGAGCTGGCTATAATTTGCAGAAATCACTGTTTCTTTTTCTTTAGTTGTTGGGTAATTGCTCTTTGTATACACGGTGGAAATGTTCATATAGACCAGTGACAAAGCCTAGCAGATGCTCTTGCAATTATCTGGAATTTAAGTAAATTTCGCATCTGATACACACAAAGCAAATGCTTTGTCCAAGCAGGCTCAGATACTGCCATGTGGATTGCTGTGAATACAATGAGGAGATTTTTAATGGAAAACAAATGGAACTATTAGTAAGTCTTTTTTTTTTTATTTGAAAAGGCAGCAGCTCTAGGCATAGCTTCCAACTCATTCATATTCTTAGTTGCATCCATTCTAAATATGACCTTTAAAACTAAAAAAAAAAAACTTTAACTCTTTAAAACAAAATATGTATATATATGACATATGTATCAAATATATTATATATATATATTATCAAAGCATAATCAGACATTTTTGAGAAGAAATACTGAAATAAATACTTGTTCCATATTCCAGTTATTTTTTTACTATTAAAAAGAACAGTGAACTATTTTAATTTAAAAAATGTGAAAGGGGATTTCATATTATATATAAATCATGCCATAGATAAAAGATAATTACAATGTAACTTAAACAACCTCAATTCACAGAGAAAACCTAAGAAGGAATATAAAATGGTCCAAATTCTACTTCTTATTGTAAACAAAGGGGATCTAGCCAGAAGAGCAGTTTTGTGCAAAATCCTCTTTTTCCAATTTTGTTTGAGATTAATCCTTCCACCGTGTAGTTTTTGTTGTTGCCTGACTTACATAAGTGAGATCTTTGAAGGTTTAATCTTCTTTCTCTGTGTTTATTCTTAGAAAACATTAAATGCAAAGGAACTACTGGATTTTCTTAAATGTTTTAGGTCTTAATGGGAGCTTCTGTAACTTTTACTTTCCTGAGAAGTTACTGATAATTTGTCCCAAATTTAATTTGTCCCAAATTTTCTTTGTCCCAAAGATGTCTTTATTTCTTCATCAGAGGTGGGCCATGTGTCTCCAGGTTTGAAATGAGGGGGCCTTCAAAAGCACCCCAAGCTGCAGAGAGCTGACCTCCCTAGCTGCCTTTCTGCACTATGAGGGGACCTGATGACAGCAGAAGATAGTCTCTAGTTTTTCTAAGAATCCAGAGGCTCTGGGGGTTGTAAGGATTGAATCACTGTTCATAAAGGAAAAAGAAAGAAAGAAAGAAAGAAAGAAAGAAAGAAAGAAAGAAAGAAAGAAAGAAAGAAAACTTTTTTAAAGAAATTTTGAAGGAGAAGGAGAGCCTGACAGAAGCATTTTACACTCCAAATTTAAACAAGACAGATGTGCCTTGCCTAGAATACCATGGCTCTGCAAACATGCCCCCACCTGAGGCAACAAAATGCACAAGAGCTTTATCTAAGTACTTCTCACTGAGTTTCCAGAGTGAAAGAACTTCCTCAGCTGCAGCTTCCTGCATGACTTGATATAGTTTATATTGCCCTAGTGTCACTCATGGTCCCCTGTGCCTCGTTCCCCTCCCCCACTTCTCTATCTAGTTCTCTATCTACCACAAGCTATCTTTGGATTTGGAGAAGAACCAGGTACTTTCCTTGGTATTTAAGAAAGTTGCTATTTTGAAATTCCCTTAGAGAGCTGTGGGCATTTTTATTTCAGTGTCTCCACGCATTTCTTTTCTTTTTCTGAAGGAGAAATTGCTTACATAATACTCGGGAGCAGACCCTTGGGAACTGCTAAGCCCTTTGATGGATGTTCTGCAAGAAGAGAAAGGCAAGAGCTCCTGTGTCCTGTGCGGCCTCCCATGGGGGTCTCAATTGGAGATATTTACACAATAGCAGATTCTCAGAAGGATAAATATATCCAAGTTCCTCTTTCCAGTTGGGAGGAACCAGTAGGAAACAGCACCTCCGATGAGGAGAGCCCTCTAATAGCTCAGCCCCACAGAGCTTCTTGAAGGAACAGCTCCAGAGCCTGGCCCCAACTGTCAGCAGCGCCTGCCAGGGAGACAGATGCTGCAGTTGGAAGACACTTTTCTTCAGTTAGATATTTTGTTCTTGTAGATGGCCAACCATGACTCATGGGGGAAACCAGAAAGAGAGTGAGAGTGGGGAGAAAATAAAGAGAGTAAATTAATCATTCTATTAAGCCCTCTTTAAGATTTAGCCATGGCTGCAAATGTCAGGCTGAGGAACTTGCCACAAATCAGGGGAGTTGTGAAGACAGGCCCAGGGCTGTAAGCTTATGCCAGGTGATAATAACACGGTGTTCAACTTGCTGATACAATGACTGACACATTTTCCCAAGGACACCTGGGTAAAATAGGAATGCAGAAATTTTCCAATGATCCAGGCTCAGGAAGCATGCTTCTTAAGGACAGAAGGCACATGAATCATTTCTCTGTGATGACCGTGGAACCTCTGAATTCTTCCTATGTCTCTGTGTGTTTATGTGTGACACTTGCCTACCAAAGATCACTTCTGCTCCCTCTGTTCACTTGCCTGTCTCTCCTCCACAGGTACAGGCATGTGCATGTACACATATATGACTGATAAGGCATATACATGTATCCTACTTACACAGCATGTCACCAGAGGCAGGAGTTGTTTCTACACCCCATAATATCAGCTTCCATCTGCATTTATCACTCACTTCCATATCTAACTCTGCAGTCACAGTTAGTTGATTAGATAAAAGTGCAATATCTGCTGTTGGAGAGAGAGTGAAATACAGTTTTTATAACTCGTATCTACTGTCAGATTGTAGGCTTCCTTAAAATCTTGAGGGGGCTAATAGTGTGGGCTATTTCTCAACTTCCTCTATTTTTTTTTCTTAAAAACAAGAACCCCTTATTTCTTTTGAAAATAAATAAGCTCATCGCACCATTTCCCTGATCCCTGCTGATCGGGGAAAAGGGGGTGAGAACTTTAGGCTGTTTCAGAACTGAGTTATTTCATAAACCTCCTTTGTGGGGCTCAGCCCTGGAATAAGATGTGTCTGAGTGCCTGCCGGCAGCTCCTATGCCAAACTCTTGACGTGACATTTTTCTGATCGAGTTCCAGAAGTGGTCCTTGTAGATCTGCATGTCTCCATGAGTTGGCATGGCAGCTCTCCAAAAGGTGTGTGTTTGTGGGGAAAGCAGGCTTTTCTTCCCTCCCCGCCCCCCATACACGCACAATGGGTGATTCGGAGGGTACTCCAGGCATTGGAAACCACAGCTGTGGAGCCAATTTAGAGAGAGTAATTCACGATTGACTTGTGGATGAGCTGGCGCGCCTTCTTGAGCCACACCGTGCTTCTCTGGCCAGCATGGAACTATTTGAGCTGCAGCAATCCACTGCAAGGTCTGCGTGCCTTTCGCTGTGTCTCATGTCAAGTCAAGTGCGAAGAGACTGTCAATTTGTAGCAATGCCTTGAGGAACTTTGAATCTTGAAACCCTTGGCCGTATTGATCCTGAAGCGAAGGTGCTTGCATTTATTCTGAGGCTTATCAAAATAATGGTGCTTTTTTTTTTTTTAAAGTCATGTAACTCTTTCAGATACTTACTTGTGAATGGACAAAGAAGACAGGTGATTCTCATTCAAGTGCCAGTGGTTTACTTCCTTTGTCTTGCTCAAGTACATTTTGTGCTACATAAACTTACATTTATAAAGCGAACTCAGTATTTTGCTCTTCTCCTTTGATACACACACACATGCATATGTCACCTATATGTCACTTTTATGTGTGTAATATATATGTGTGTGTATGTGCAATGTGTGACTGGTTCAAATCAGTGTTCTTGATTTCATGATATGTACTAGAAATTGATAATTGAACTCTATTTCATATATAAGGAAATCCTTCTCTCTGAGCTGAGATGTGCTCAAAAGAATAGGCTGTGAAATGGGTTTTTAAATTTTTATTTATTTATTATTTATTACAATTTATTCACTTTGTATCCCATCTGTAGCCCCTTCCCTCCTCTCCTCCCAGTCCCACCTTCCCTCCCTCATCTCCCCCTTTGCCCCTATCCTAGTTCACAGATAGGGGAGATCCTCCTCCCCTTCCAGCTGCCCATAACCTATGAGATCTCATCAGGACTGATTGCATTCTCTTCCTCTGTGGCCTGGCAAGGCTGCTCCCTCAGGGAAAGGTGATCAAAGAGCCAGCCACTGAGTTCATGTCAGAGACAGGCCCTGCTCCCCTTACTAGGGTGACCCACTTGGAGACTGAGCTGTCTATGGGCTATATCTGTGCAAGGATTCTAGGTTATCTCCATGCATGGCCCTTGCTTGGAGCATCGGTTTCTGCAGGACCCCCTGGGACCAGATTTTTTTGACTCTGTTGGTCTCCTTGTGGAGCTCCTATCCCCTCCAGGTCTTTAACATTCCATTCTTTTTCCTTCTTTTCATTTTCAAAGATAATCCTATCAATTACAATTAGTGGAGTGATAGAGTTGGCACCTCAACATTTTATATTTTAGTTTAATGTAAAATATCACCCTATGGGCCAGAATTGATTGGGTACTTATTTTTCATATGATTATGAAGTAAGAACTTTTTTAGAAAATAGTTTCAGATGGTTGAAAATAATCAAAAGGATGTTCCATGACACTTAAAAAAATTGTGTTAAACATTCTTAGCCTAAAAAGAAAGTATGATTAGATTACATCCGTGTCCATTCAATTGTTATTTTACTAGGACATTTGGGATGTCTGTGAGTTGAGAAAATAAACTATTATTTGGGCCTCGAGAGAAAAGCACTGCTACCATCCAGCAAATGTATGGCCTGTGGTGATTCGAAGGCAGGGTGACAAGCACTATGCTCCTCACTCTGTGTCCGCGAGTGCCATTGTATTTGACCTGTCTTTGAATGCTGACGTTGACGTGGGGAAGGACATAGAAAGCAACAAAGAGGGTGTGCTTTGGTGAAATGGTACTGCTCCCTCGTGTAGTCGATGTGTAGGAATTTCACAGTTGGATGTTAACTGTCACAAGGCTGCTTATGCCCGGATATGCAAAACCAAGTACCTGGTTTTCCAACAGTTAGAAGAAAAAAACAAAATCAAACACAAACAAACAAACAAACAAAAACCATAGACCTAAGAGATGAATGTCTATCATATACGTTTAGATCTTAATCCAAATTATTAAATTTATTTATTTACTTATTAGAAGCAGCAAATAAGCAAACTGGAAAATTAAAGAAATGTGAACAAATTAGTGTAATATTAAGGAGTCAGTGTTTTGAATGCTGCATTGTAGATTTGATCAAAGGTAGATTTTTTTTTTTTTTTTTTTTAAGAATGAATCCATTTCCAAGCTTTCCAGGTAAAATATCTTTTAACTTCGCTGCTTTGCTTCAAAGTAAAATGAGAATCAAACAGAGAAGAAAACAGGTCTGGCCATGTTGAAAAGTGCTAGATGACATAAGGAATGTTCATATTGCCATCCCATTGCAAACATGTTTTATTCACTTCATGAAAGATTGTTTTCTCTCTCTCTTTGTGTGAGTGTGTGTGTGTGTGTCTGTGTTTGGAGTTTTTCTTAACTTTACATTAAAAATGCATAGTGCATCAGAATGGAGAATAAGATTTCTAGAGTACAAGAGATAATAGAGTCATGGATTTCCAGAGGAGAGACTGTGAAGTTGAAAAGGGAATGAGTTGGCAATCTCGGGTTATATATGAGTGGTAGTTTTAAAATCTTATTGTTTCACTATAGTCATTTGTTGTGTGTGTGTGTGTGTGTGTGTGTGTGTGTGTGTGTGTATGTGCGTGTGCATACCATGCTACTCATACAGAGACCATGTGTTACTTTTCTTTTTGCATCATGTCCACCAAGTGATGAAACTTGGGCAATCAGCATTGGCAGAAAGCCAGAAAGTGTCTTTATCCACTGAGGTGATGTTGTTTTCTAGGGTTGTGGCTTGAGCATTGAGTAAATAGTGATCATATTTACCAAGAAGGACTAGGTACGGGAGGGCAGAGTCAGAACCGCATTTACAAGTCCAGAGCATCCACCACAGACAGAAGGTCTGGGGCAAGATTATAGAAGATGTGCTGCATAGGCGAAGAGTCTGCACTTCAAGACCAGTGTGCCTAGGAGGGGGGTAGTGAGCTTGCCGATAGAAGATTCGAAAGCTAGTATACTGACGGGAATGTCATGTCTTCAAGGGGGAGAAAGCAGGAAGGAAAGGAAGCAATGCAGAGGTTGGAAGGAGCCTGTGGTGGATGACAGAGAGGCTGTTGCAGGGCAAAACATGCACACAACAGAAGAGTGAGAAGTCCACTTGTGAGTGTGGAGCTTAAGGGTGAGTTATGGACGGGAGTCTATTTGCAGTGAGGACAAAATTCTCAACTAAAACTAGAAGAAAATGAAGAATAGGGATGGAGTTTGAACACTGATAAGTATTTACTCTCAGAACACAGGCTTAGGAAGGAGGAGGGTGAAGACAATGATGAGGTCATAATGGTGTAGAAAAGTATTTCAGGATAGCAGAGCATCACATTGGGTTAGAGTCTGAAGATATATATATACATATATATGATTTGGCGATTAGGATATCGCTGCTTTTTAGCAAGATCCATTCTCTAGAAGGTACAGCCTGTTTGCATCAGTCCATTCAAAGCACGGTAACAAGAAGACTACATCATTTGGTTGAAGACCATTTATAAATCAGGCAGGTTGTAAAGAAAAGTGTGTTACCAAATATATGCATTTATATTTGTTAGGACTCTCCCTCTCACACAACTAATGCTCAGAAATTCTGTTTCTATTTGCTCTTTGCATCATATGATTTGGCCAGAAGCTTTATATTATAAATCACACATTAGAATTTTGAAATTGCATTTGTATTTAAGAGAAATCTGTGGCCCGACCCCTATAATGCAAAACTCATCTCTAACTGACATTTTTCCTGCGTGTTTGTTGCCAAAAGGAAAACTTGACAAGACTGTAATCGGTAAAGTATTCTGTGTGAAGAAAATAATAGATGTTTGGATCTCAATACAGTCTCACAATTTGAGGATATCAAAATTGTTCTGATCTGACGTCTTAGTGAGGAGTCAAGCAATAAGGGGGAGTAGACATTTCTGAAAACTCTAAAGCAGTGTTTTTCACACAACATTAGCCCACGAGGTTGTGCAGAGCTTAATTTGAAGAATAAATAAGTGGTGGAATCGTGATTGTCCATCAGTTGGGCACTTTTTTCATCTTCTAGTTCTTCTCATGGATATTTGCTTCCAAGGTTTGATTAGGTGATGTGAGACAATTTTGGAATTCATTCACATAAAACTTGTCTCGTCACCGGACACTTTTGAAGAAAAACAAGTCCCTGGGATTTTGTTTTGTTTCATTTTGGTTTTGTATTTATTCATTTATGTTCATTTATTTATTGAATTTAATGTGTTTTTTTTAATCTTTCATAATTTCTACATTTTCTGATGCTACATAATAGTTAGCTCCTTTAGCCAGGATGTTGCTTATTTTGCAAGCTTGATAATTATTGACAAATTGACTGGATTTTTGTTCTATAGAATTTTAGCGATGGAAGTATGTTATTGTAAGAGCTGCCTCCTTACTCTCCACAAATCTAGAAGTAGCATAGTTCTACTCACCTTTGATTTGATGAGAGGCCCTCCAACCTTAATGTTATTACTGTAAGTTTTTAATGGGAAGAATTTGAATTTCTTGCCTTTGTGGGTGAACCTTGGTTAAAATTACTGAAGTTGGATAAAGGAAAAGAAATTATATCTTAATGCTAAAACTACCGTAGGTTTCTCTCATTTTCTTAGATGTGATGGAAAAAAACGACTCTCAAGGCATCCATATATCTTGTTCTTAGTCCCAGTTGTGTGGACACAGATCTTGGCTCTTGATTTCTTTGTGCTCCAGGAGAGCCAAGACCTATGCTCCTGAAGTAGGTTTGATAACATATGTGAGCATCTGCCACTAGACTTCATTGTATATAAGAAACATTACGAAGGACTTAGCCAAATATATATATTTTTCGATTGACAAGTTCAGGTTAATAGTTTTTTACTTTTGTAAAAAGTCTTTGGCCAAGAGAATTGATCATATTTTAGGCCTTTCTGAGGCTGGTTACAGAGCCCTCTCTGACATATCACATTTTGCATACTGCTTCCTCTGTTAGCATGAGAACAGTCCATTAGATCAAAGAAATAATATCGTCACATCGGAGATGACTGGCTCAAACAGAAAGTGCATAGGACGAGCTTGTTGCTAGCCAGATGTCAATTGCTCTTTTTCATACTCTTTATTTTCTATAGACAAATCTCTATGGAGTCTGCAAATGCTGGTTTTATGTTGCATTCTCCTGCTCCTGCCTTTGAGTATTCAGTGAGTCACTCACAGAGAGAGTTACTTGGTTGAGTTGATTTAATTCATATCATATAAAAATTCCTTTTGCACTTATATCAAATTGATTCTATTATTCACAATAACATTCTACCCTTCTCGTAACAGTAAAATGACAAGGGATATTTTTGGACAGTCTCTAGTTCATGTGAAAAAGAACTAGTAAAAATGGTCTTCTTCAGGAAACTATCACTGGAGAAATATAGTCATTACAGAACTCTAAATCACTTAGGAGAATACTTAGTCTAAGCCCATTGAGAATGAAGTTTGGGTCTGAAGAAGTGAAGAAACATGAACAAAACAAAAATCTATGAAACTTATACTTAATTTAAATAAAACAAATCTTGTGGTATTACACAAATTGTGCACTTTTATTTTGAAGTAGAAAATCAACACTACATTTTCAAGTCTTATTCTGAGTAAATATACAGATGCTGATGAATTCTGGTATTCTGGAGTGAAAATAGGTTTAAAACATTCAAAATTTGTTAGTTTCAGTAATAAGAATGTCTTATTATTTCAGATAGGACTGGCTTTCCTGTTAACTTGACTGAGAAGTCTTTGTAAATTATATTTCTCCCCATCTCCCCCCCCCCGCCACCGCCCCATTTAATTTCCCTGTGCATAACATATAGTTCAGTGCAATAGAAATATTTAAAATTCTTTGTTTGGTTACCTCTCTCCCCCACAGTAAACCCTCTAGGACTCATTTGAAAATCTGCTTTGAAATTAATTTCATGAAGATTTCTCTGATTTGTATTCCTGCTGAATTATTGTTAAGCTAAAAGAAAAATACCTGAAAAGCCCCAATCTTCAAAACGTACCATTTATTTCATCTTTTGTTTAAATTGGTTTACTTTAAACCATGAAAGTGATACCAAGTCCTTCAAGTCGCTAATAAATTAAACAGATGTGATAAAATCTCATTGTGAATTAATATAGGGCACAGCAGAATTGCTGCCTAATAATCCAGGTGTCTTCACCCAAGAACACTTATTAAGATACCTATCACCTCATTAAAATGTCCCTACCAATAAAAACCTCTTCTTGAGTATTCTTTCCCTTTCAAGCAATAATTTGAATAATTGGGGGAAGGGTGTTTCCATTATGCAAATCATTCCTGGTACTCCAGTCAGAGTTGCTTAATTGTCAGTGAATAGGTCAGTTTGTATTTCCTCATTAATATTTGAAGTTTTTGTAGAAACCACTTCAGAGCACAAATGACAGTCTTCCATCTTGTAGCACTAGCTTAATTTATTGTGACCAGAACATCAGGCTTGCTTTCAACTCTCGGGTGTATGTGTCACTGACAGTCACCACCACCTACTGCCCATTGGCAAAGTAGAGCTTTAAATTTTATATCTTAAAATTGAAAGAGTGGTCTGAAGGTGTGTGTAATTCCAGGGAAAGACAGTCGATAAATCTGCATATGTCTCATTTCCGGAAACAGTAAAAGTGAGTGACTATTGAACACTTATGCTGATATCTTGGGAGAGAAGCTCCTTGTTCAGAAGAATGTAAAATACTCCATACACACATATACTCCATCAGCTGGTCCATTATTCACAAGGAGTGTGTCTAATGAGCATTTTAACTTCTCATAAGCATACTCAACTTTTGGGCCCTCTTGTTTTCCGATTATCTGTAACACTGTGTTAATCCCAACTACTATTCTGAGTCAATTCCTTTGCTCAGGAATTGTAATTCATTTTTAATATTAGCCTCAGGGGTGGAAACATGATTAGAAATGCAGAATAATGCCCTTATTCAAAACCAATTAAAACAACTTCTGGATTTTCCCAACATAATGGGTAATTCACAGCACTGCACTTTTCCATCACAATAGATCAAGTTTGATACATTGGAAGATGATTTAAAGCTTAGTCACGGAAATATTTTTCAAGAAAGCATTTGATTCTGGTTTATTAGTAGTATTATTCTAATTGAGAATGTGCTTATTTCTGTGTCATAAGAAAAAAATACAAAACTGCATTATATTTTTGGCAAAATGCAGGTATAGATTTTGGTTCTGATCTGTTATAAATGCAATGTTTTATTTATTTATTTATTTAGCTTTAAGCTAGTCACTCATTATTCCTCAGTAAAGCCCCACTTTACAGTATAGACAGAAAGTTACTTATCTTTGGCAGTGTTAAATAATTTGTCAGTAGCAGGAGCGCTGGCTTATGCCTGTAATGCCAACACTGGGGGAAGCAGAGGCAGGTAGATCTCTGTGAGTTCGAGGCCAGCCTGGTCTACAGAGGGAGTCAAAGACAGCCAAAGCTACACAGAGAAACCCTGTCTCGAAAAACCAAACAACAACAAAATGTAATTTGTTAGTTTTATTTCACGTGTGGGAGGCAATTTAAAGGAAGTTAGCAGAAGATGCTTTCTGTAATTTTTTAATATACTATATAGGTTCATTGGCTTACTCTTCAGCCATCTTTATGCACAAAAACTAAAGGGGGACATGGGCTCTCAGAGTGAATAGGTGAGCATGTGGTTCATTATTTTGGTACAAGTGGGTTTGTTTGCTAGTGATGAAAAAAAATGTGATGTGCTGAAAGATTTTTTTTAAATAGCCTTTGAGTTTGCAGTGTGTGCATTTTAGGCAGTGTGCTGAGCAGGGTTTGAAGGGCCTTCCATTATTGAATGTCAAAGAAGAGCTTTTCCTCAGCTGCACAATGGGCCTGTGCAGAAGAAGCTGGGAAGGAAGCCTGTCAGATGCAATTTCAGCTGAAATAGAAAGAATTCAGTCGAACTGTGTTACTCACTTAGAGTTCACCTTTGAACTGACTTTTCTTTGCAGCTCTTTCCTTAAGATGTTTGGAATACCGAGTCAGCATAAATAAATGAATGAGTGAATAAATAAATGAATGAATAAATAAATGAGTGAATGAATAAATAAATAAATTCCAAAGGTCAATAAAATGTCTGCAAAGCAAATCATTAAGAAAAATAAATAAATCAAGGGACAATTTTTTTTAACAAAACCAAAGGACTAATAAGTAATTTTCAGTAATTATTATTCTTTTTTAAGTCAGAGCCTCTTCGCTACCTCACTGTCTCCAAGGCAATACAGCAATACCAGTAGCATGGAGTCTACAAGGCTTTTGCGTCTTCCCTGTCCCTCAGGATCCCTGCCTGCCCTGTGTGGAAGGTTCCTGGAATGCTAAGAATGGCACCTTGAAGATAGGCAGTGTCAGAAACATAGAGAGGAGTTTGCCCGCCCCCTCAACCTGGGTACCAAATTCTTGCATTTCACTAGCCTGTCAGTCAAGATAATGCTGGCTGTCGATGGAGATCCATCAGAACAGGTGATACAGGCTCAGCTAACTCTTAACCATGATGATGGGCTAAGGCTAATTTCACCATCATGGACATTTTTTTTTAATTAGTTTCTTTCATTTCTCATGGTAAAGAAGAGGACATAATCTCTTGTTATAAATAATGTGTGCTCTAGCGAACTTTTAACTCTAATATACGAGATGTTTAATTTTTTTCATAAAGGAATTCTTTCTTATTTTCATGTCTATAGATGTCACTGGTTGCAGTGAAGGCTTGTTTTCACTTCTAAGTAATTGTGACAGGACAGAGCATGAAGAATGCAAATATGGATCTTTGATCTTAAACCAGCCTTCTCACTCCCAAAGGATCTGCAGCCTTGGGTCTCCTATCAAATATTTCCTTGGATATAACTTAGAAGCCCTGACATTGTACACTCAAATTCTCGATGCTCTGTCACCTCGTCATCTGATTTTTGCTAAAACATAGTAACTAAACACCAGATACTTTTTTTTTTTTAAGAAATTCACTCCAGTCAGCTCCACAGGAGAAGAGTTGAGTATTGTTTTCCAATACTCATCTGTCACACTCATTAAGAAAAGAGGAGCCAGTGGCCCCCCAGGGCAAGTTGTTTTGTTGTTAGATGGGGTTACTTCACAAAAAAAAAAGAAAAAAAAGAAAAGAAAGAAAGCTAAAGGATGATATTGTTAGTGAGTAAAACAATGCAGAAAACAAAGGGAAGTATTGGTCCTACAACCCAACCTCAACAACTGATGATATTTAGTTATCCATTCACCCAGAAGAATGTATTTCTCAATGTGTGAGTCTATGTGTGTATGGAAATATACGCATGATGTATTTGACTTTGTGTAATAAATATGATTTATTGATGTAGGGCCACCCATTTCATTCTGAGACCTCACGCTATGCCAGGCATCTCTTCTAACTCAATAAAATTCTCACAACCATTGCTCAATGCTTGTGTAGTACCTAATTCTCTTTGGCACATTTTAATTCACTTGCCCATCCTACCACTACTGGTGGCTGCCTGCTTTGTAAGAAATGGAGATGCTTGCATTTTGAATACTATCTTTGCAATGCCTTAAACATACACATTTCCATCTCCTGTTATGCTATTTCTCCATTGCCCAGGATCACTGTAGATATTTGTGGGTTCTTGGATCAGAAAAAAAAAAAAGAAATTTATCCCAAAGGTATTTCCCAGGTCACAGCTAAAAGGGTAACTCTGTTAAATCAAAGAAACACTTTTTACTCCAACTTTACCAATCTAATGTAGAGAGTTTGTGAAGTTAATTTTTTTGTAGGGCATATTAACCTTTAGCATTTTTGGATTTATTCCTTAATTTATGGATGCCATGTGCACACTGACCCACAAAAGTACAAACGGGCCATGAAGAGAAAAGGTGCCCATGTTCTCTCTTCAGTTTTTCTTTACTGCTTTCTTGTCCAGCACTCTATGGAACCCTAGACAAATAACCCAAACCTATATAAATATGGCAAAGATGTAAGTTGATGGCTTAGTACAGGCTTGTATAAATAAATAAATAAATAAATAAATAAATAAATAGATAGATAGATAAATAAATAAATAAATAAACTCCCAAGCTGAAGGTCTTATTCAAACTGTTCCCCAGTGTGCTTGCCCCGACATTTAGCTTTCACAGTCCGAGTGACAGGTAATCAAATATCTGGTTCAGACTTCCGATGGAGTACAATGCGATATCAATTTCTGGTGGAGACAGGGATCTCCACCAGCCATGTTACCACAGCTCTGGAGTGCCCCGTCTCAGCTGTTTCCCCCGAGAAGATACGCCTTCTCCAGCTGCCAGAACTTGCTCTCTAATCTCTCAGAAGGAGCCTGCAGTGGAGGATTGACACACACAGGGATCTCTTGGGGGCAACCCTGACCCTGATGTCGTGCATCTCAGTCACCCTCCTGTTTCTGCCCTCTTACTTTCCCGTATGGTTTTCCCAGAGGCACTTCCCTACTAATCATTTTCATTGAAACCCTCCAACAGAGCCAATTCCTGCAACCACACAGTCTCAGAATCTAGAATGCCACTGTTGTCTTCCGCACCGCCCACCTCCCCATACGGTGTGTGCTGTTGCGACCTGCTCTCCAGCATCTCAACTTGTAGACGCGTACGTGCATCTGTTTATCTGTCTTTTAGAGGCCTTTTTTACTATTTATTTTTTTTGGAGTCCTGGCTGTGCTGTAGCTCTGTAGACCAGGCTGGCTTTAAACTCACAGAGATCCACCTGCCTCTGCCCGCCAAGTTCGGGGATTAAAGGTGTGTGCCACCACCACCAAAGAAATTTTTTTCTTGAAGTCAGATTATGTGGGATAATCAAATGTCATTTTTTAATCCTAGGTACAAAAGAAATAGCCATAATTTGTACTCATTTAGGAATGGACAGATGTCTGCTTTCTTGCAATTTTGACATCTATAATTATTAGAGTTCTCAACACATTTATTTATTTAATGGTTTGTAGAGCAAACCCAGGTCTTTAGCATGCTAAACACATAAAGAGCTTCTCCCTCAGCCCTCTAGTTGTTTTCATTTGACGACTCAGGAAAAAAATTTTTTTTTTTTTTCTGTTATGGGTATTTACATGATGACTGGCGTAGTTGTGTCTACTCTTTGGTTTTGTTGTGAGTGCTAGGTTTAGCCATTTGTGGTAAAGCTGTGAATGGCCATTTATTTCATTTGAACCTCCCCCCCCCACTTTTTCCTATTGGGTGGGTGGATTTTCACTAATATAGTTGCAGAGGATGTTTATTTGGGAACATCCTACTTCTGTATCTGCATGCATACTAAAAGCTTTTTTATAGAAGTCGTACTTCAATAAAAAGTTTGGACTTTTTGTTTGGACTTTTGCAAATATTGTCACTGTCACCTAGAAGGACAGGCAGATAGAATACTGAGGTGGCTCCCAAGCAAAGCCATGCACAAATTAGGCACGGGGCCTGTCCGAGCAGCTCGCACTGTATTTGTGAATCATACGCATCACATCGTTCTTATTTGGGTCAATGTGTGCAACCTGAGTGGATGTAGACAGTCCTATTTATAGGTCTGTGCTTTAGGGATCCCTGCAACAAAGCTGTTAGCATCGAACCTGCGGGCTGCCCCACTTACAGCTCCGTGTTCCATGTCGGAACATGAAAGGAGGAAGTGGACCAGAAACCTGGCTGTCCAAGTGCCTGGTTTGGAAGTACTTGTGAGGGGATGGGCATCCCTCAGAAAACGTGAGAGGATTGCCCTCCTCAGCATGCCTTCCAGACCAGCTCATCTACACCTTCAGCAGAGATGCGAGCTTCAGAATCACAACTTTGACTTGAATGATCTGTTGTGACTGTTTATATTGATAAAACAATCACACGCATACACACACACACACACACAAACCACACACCACCACCACCGCCCTGCTTCATCCTCTCCTGTGATTCATCTGAACAAAGAAATAATCACATTCTGTCTTTCATGTGTCCTGTTTACCTTTCTCTTCCTTTCTGAACAATTACTTTTTTTTTTTTTTTTTTGCATAGTACTGTGCCCCTTGGCTAATGTTTAATCATCACAAGTATAAAATATTTACTACTCAAAACAAACAAATGACTGCATAATTAACAGACTTTTCGTGAAGTACACTTTTTAGGGTAAGGTGTTACATGCCCAATTAATAATACTTAAGCAAAGGATTCCCCGATCTAGTTTTATAGCCCTAGCGATAGAATAATTATATGACGTGGTCCCAGTTTTATGAAGATAATCTTTTTAATCTCTGAATTTCTCAAAGCTTCTGTAGCCCTGGGCTTGTCAAACTTGCTTTTTATTGATCTCTGCATTTCAACTCATGCACATAAAAAAAAAAAAAAATCCCCCGATCACAGGGAAGAAGCAACCTAATGATATATACGTTCCCTAATTAAAGCTTAAATCTCGTTCCCTGCAATTGCCCTTCTGAAATGTTGGAACCACAGAGTGAAATATTTTTAACTTTTTCCATCCATCACACTGGTTTTTAGGTTGCTGGTAATGTCAGCCAGAAAAGTATCTGAATTAGGAGCATTTTTCATCGAGATTTCTGCTACACTTCTTAAATGGGCAACATAGTATTAAAGATATCACTGGAATTTATCCCAAAACGTAATTGAATTTTTTTATTGGTCTTAGAAGATAGTTCCTAGCAGTTCAGTTCAGACATGAACCATAGCAAGTAAAGAATGTGTCATAAGTTGTGGTCAAAACCACGGTACAATTTTACAAAGCAGCTGAGATGCTGGCCATGTGGCAGTTTGACGAGCACCTTCTGGGCATCTGGAGGCAGTGGCAATGCTAGCAGAACAAGCAGGGAGCTAACTTCGGCAAGTAAAGGTTTTTTATTTCAAAAGAACAACATGATGTCTTCCTTGGAGACCTACTGAAGGCACCTGTTTGGGCCACATCTTGGTTATTACAGTGAACCTAGCATTTACTTAGAACAAATGGTTCTCGCTGCAGAAATTATACAAGTGGTTCACGTTCCTCTTTTAAGTTGTATTAAATGAGAACACAGGCCCCTCTCCTTCCTGTGTGTGTTCGTGTGTGTGTTGGTGTGTTTGTTTGTGTGTTGTATGCATTGCTATGGTTTATTCTATACAGTGTTCTTGGGTTGGAGGATCCTGGTCCTGGTAATAGGGTAATTTGAAGTCACCCAGAAGCCTCCTCTTCCTATTAGGAACTGTGTTGTGTTGATTTCTTTGATGGTCTCACTAATCAGGTGGCATGCATCATGATTTCATATCCTGTGGAGAAAGTAATGTTAGTAGTGGGCATATATGGCACAAATACATGCTTTCTTTCCAGATTTTCCCCATGCTAGGTAGAACAAGCTATGGGCATTTTTCTATTGGCTGTGAATTAACTGGAGCTTTAATCTAATAATGCAACCCCCAACACAAACAAACAAAAACAAACAAACACACACACACACCAAATCCTTCCACTTCATTTAGTTTCTGACGTTAGGTCTGAATCACCAGGAATTCTTTTCTGCCGGAGTAAGGGAAAGCTGGTTGGCAGAACCCAGAGTGGCTCTGTTTGCCTTTTCCTATCCCTTATTCTCGAGCATCCCTATAATGCCCCATATCAAACACACAGAGTGAAAAGTGGTCAGAGGTGATGCCAGTGTCGCTTCTGAAGATGTTGACTGCCGCAGTTCTCCAGTTCCCCAGACATTGTCCAGTGTCTGCGTGTCCCTGTCATTTCAACACATATCTGTAAAATACCTATAGCTGCACATTCCCTCCCTCTTGGAGTTCATAATCTATGGAGGCTGCAGAGAGCAGGCACTCACACACCTGTTCAGCAAGATGATCCAGCCAGTAGCAGTATTTCAGAGATAATAAAACCACAATATATTTGAGTAGTAGTGGAGGAGAAAGAGTCCATTACGGTCAGGAGACAGCCTCTGAGGGAGCAGAGTCTGACCTGAGATATAACTGATAAGAAAGAACCAAATGCGGGAATCTTGAATGGAGAGTTTAGGGGCACAGGAACTCAGGCTGTGGTGAATGAGTGTGTAGTGCTTACACTATGCAAAGGTGCCTGGCCTGGCTGTTCTCTCGGGAATATGGATGAATTGTCTCAGAAAAGTAGAAGGACTTAGGTTAATTTTCTTCCCTATTGATGTATCCGAGAGTTCTGTGTCTATTAGCATGTGCATATGTATATATATAGTGTGTGTGTGTGTGTGTGTGTGTGTGTGTGTGTGTGTGTAAGCAACTTTATACGCTATCAGTTACTTAAGTAAAGTATTTAATGTTGGTCTATTTAAGAAGCAGGAAAAAAAAGCAGGCTGGAAGTAAGAAGAGTATCTTGGTGCATAATATACACTTGAGTAAGGGGTAACTATTTCCTAGGAGGCCAGACTGGGTTAGAATGCGAACAGCCCACTGAATGGTGTTTGGGGAGATGTTGCATAACTTTCTGTGACTGTTATATTGTTACAGAGAGGTTATTCCGGTGTGTGAAATACAGAGCAGCTTACTTAAACTGAAAATATAAAATTATAAACAGGAAAAAAAGAGTTTTTTGTTTGTTTGCGTGCTTGCTTGTTTTGATTTTCAAAGCCCTCGTTCACCCTCCTTCTATTCTGACTTGAAAGATTCCTGGTGAATTTCAATGGTTTGACTTCTCCTAAGACAATCCAAATATTTACTATAAGTAAAGTTCTATGGTATGGGTGAACTTCAGAAAACATCTGTTTTCCAACTTTCTTGTCTAGTGTTTAGTTGTAGAGTCATTTCTTGGGCAGCAGAATGCTGGCTGGATAGAAACTCAGCCACAGGGAGAAGTTCGAACAGAGACTGGGGGAAAGTGGTAGTCTTGAGCATCTTGAGCATCATCTAGAGAAGCTAAGTCTAGCTCTACTTGTGTTTGATAGGATTGCTGATTTGAGACATTCTTGTGACGAGTGCTTGATGAAAGCTTCCGCTGAAATGGCACATTACTAGGTTCTTGTGACACAGCCCAGCTGGCTGTCACACTGGCATATCTAGTCCCATGGAAACCTAGTCATGTCAGAGCCACTTCAATTAGAGCCAGCCCCTCACCATCACCCTAATGACCAAGATGAAAGCACATTAGAAAGGTTTATTTTGTGAAGAGAACGTGGGTAGCAGCACCTAGGCCCCAGTTTCTGATGTGTGATGTGATCAAAGAAGATTGATGAATTTCCCCCAGTGATCATGAGGAGACCTAGATGCATGTTTTGGGGACTTAAAATTCATTGTTCTGATAGGTATTGTTTTAGATTCTTGCAAGGTAGATTTTAGGTTTAAAATAGGGGGGGGGGGGAATTAGTGGTCTGCTCCTTGTCCCTAGGGAAGAAAATGAAAGCAATGAACAAACTAGATAACAAGAAAAAAAACCCACCCACATTAAATCAGGATGTGTTCATCCACCCCCATCACTGATGAGGGCCATGTGAGGGCAGAAAAGCAGATCCACTAAGCACTGCCATCACTCCAGGAGCCTGTCACATAAGCACACAGAACAGGCACTCCAGTGGGAACAGATGTGCCCGCTTAATTCGGCTGCCCTGACCAGGCGATTATGGGAATTAAACCTGGTCCATTTCATTACACCAAATATCCGAGCATCCGATGCTGTTCGGCTTCTGAGAGCTAACACCCAAGACCAGGGGGGAAGCTGAGCTCTAACAGTCTCAAAACTGACTTCATAGTCTGCCCCAAATAAATGCTCCTGCCGTGTCAGCCTAAATGGATCCCCTTTTTAAAAGGATACAGAAGAACTGTTGTGGTTTTGCTCTGCGACCAGGCTGTCTGCTAAAAGGGTCTAAGATTTCTGTGTAAGCCACTCTACAAATTTCTTCCGCTTTAGCACAAGCCATTCTGAGGTGCAGCTCACTGTATGTAGAGTGAGAGGAGAGTAAAAATACTTCCGAGAGAGCATGAGGCTCTCAGCCACCGTTTTTAATTAAAGAATGAACAACGACTAATTGATTCTATTGGTTTCCCATTACATCCTGAAAATCCAAATATTTTTGCTTGCAGATCTTTTTTTTTTTTTTTTTCTTTTTCCTGTAAAATGCGACACTCTTCTAAAATGTGATGGCTGTGTGGGGATATAGTAATTCCTTTTCAGTTTTGGCATTGAGGAGGGACACTTTATGATCATCTTTAGATTTTACTAGGAGTAGTAAAAATGCTTTCCATAATGATAATTTTAGCATGTGGGGGTTTGGCTGAGGTTGCAATCTGGAAATCACATCTAAACACCAGCACTTTCTACAGTAAAATGCAAATTCCTGAGCACAGTTATGTGATGTTTAGGAAATATTCATATGCATTCCAGTGTGGCTGAAGGTCTTTATCATCATGGATTAGCTATAAATAAATCAGAGACCTTATTTTAAATTACCAGAAAAGTTTAACTATATCAAATACATTAGTGTGTGTGAGTGAGTGTGTGTGTGTACATGGGTGTGAATTTTCATGTGAATGTGTGTATGTACATAGATGCAGGAGGTAACATTAGGAGTCGTTTCTCACTTTTTATTAAGACAGGGTCTCTTGCTAACCTGAAGCTTGCTGCTCAACTATCTCTCACTCACCTATCTCTGACCATCACCGTGTTGGGATTATAGGCTGATCTATCCATGCCTAGAATTTTACAGAGGTTCTGAGGGAGGCAAATCATTTACTCCTGGTTGTATGACAAGCACTGGGCCTCCTTCTCTGTTTTGCATACATGATCTCTGGAGATGCGTTTTGCTTGTCCATTGGGCATCTTGCCATCTCACAATGACTGCCTCTCACAGGTCTTTGTCTTCCAGGTTGAATGAAAGGCTGGACAGTATGATATACTGCTTCCCACTGCCTACATGGAATCACTGAGCTGCATGGATAAAATGTGGAATGCTTACTTTTGTCTTCAGGTGATTTGCTGTCTCTAGCACAGGAGGCTGGGTGTTGAGTGCTCATTCCAATCACTCTCAGCATATTTGCTTTTCTGTGCTTTATTTTTCTGTGCCAGTTCTCTTTCCCTCCTTTATAATGACAAATCCTAAGAGGGGAGTTGCAGGATTGGAAGAGGATGGCATCTTCTGCCTTTTCTAGGGCATCCTCAGTATGACAGCTATTCATAGTGACTAGAGCCTCTTCTTGCTCTCTTCTGCCTCATTTCTGTTTCCATAGGAAAGGGACTGAACTCAGACCCAGAGAACTCTCCATCATTGAACAAAATGAAACTGTGCACATGGATTGAGCTTACCAAGTGATAGCTCTTCCCTTCCTAACTTTTAGGTTGAGTGATGGTACATATATTTAAGTTGCTCCCTTCTCCCTTCTAACAAAGAAAGAAAATGTCATCTATACATATAGTGGAATAGTGCGCAATCTTGAAGAAGAGGGAATTCTGCAATATATGGCAATGTGGATGAAATTTGACGTTTTACAAGATGGATTAAGGCATTTACAGAAATGCAAATAACGTTTGCAGCTGGTTTGATTTCCCCCTTTTTTTTTTTTTTCACTCATCCTGCTTTCTATTTCCACTTGGTCCTCAGGCTATTTATTGTTGTTCCTACTTTGCAAACAGTTGGGACAAAACACTTTATCTTTAGGTCTAATTACAGATAGAGTATCTGCTCACTCACAGTCTGTGCTCAGAGGGAATATAAAGGAATTCAGATGACTAAGGAAAAGGAGGAGAAAGTGCCTGGTCTGTGGCAAATATCACTGCCTAAGTTTTTTACTATGCAGGGGAATGTAGTTTATTCAACACCATTGTGTGCTAACTGGTGGTCCTCAAACTTGCCTCTTCCTTCTTTTAATTCAAGAGCCAGCCAGTTAGGTTATCTCTAACTTGAAGTGTCAGTTCCTAATTTTAGATGAAGTTGTGAGATTTTCCGTGTAACCCCGGACAGGACATTTCTGCCTTGGCCTTGGGTTCCCTATGCATAGAAAGAAAGAGGGAGCTACATGGTTGGGTTGGGGGATACTGGAAAAGATCTCCGATACAGAGCTATGTACTCAGCTTTCTTTCCTGGAAGTGCAAGTCCCTATGGGTAACACGCGAACATGACAGAGCTCCACCCTAACCAATGTCTTCATGGCAGAGGTGCTGCACATGGGCTCAAGTTGGCCAATCCATGCAAGAGCTTTAGGTTAAGAGTATATATCCTCTATGCATACTAAAACATGTGTTCAATCTAAAGCCTTTAAAATAGCTGAATTTCTAACAAGTGAAATGCCTGTACTTTATATATTACAGATCTGTGATTTTAGAATCCGTGCTTTTAAAAAATTAGACTAGATGATTCTTTCTGTGTCATTTAATGTCTATTCTTTGTAATATGATTGCATATAAGAAATTTGTCTTTTGCGATTTCACAGCATTCTAGAAAACTCTTCTCTCAAGTTAGGCAGGCATTTGCTTGTTGAAGTGTCCTCCCCATTGTTATTAATAGGGTAAGCTGTTGGAAATTGAGAATTATCCGTGGAATAAAGGCAGAAGAAAGAGTCTGAGTACACAACAATAGGACTGGTCCCTAGCAATTGGCTAATATGATTATTATTTTCTACAAAGAAGCAAAAACTGTGGGTGGAAAATAACATTGGAAAATCCTTTAAGGTTCTTAATCTGCTCATAATATATTCTTTTCTTAATTATGAAATGTGCAGGTAGAATGAAGGTATAACAATCCACTCAATCACCTTCATTAACCTTAAATGAGCTACATTGCATTTGGAGAGACGCGTGTAGTCAATTTCCCCTGAAATTATGTATCACCATCCCTGTTGCTCCAAAAGAAAACTAAATCACTCTAAGTTTTCCCTTGCAATGTGTCACTGTTACACCCATGACAAAGAGGCAAACACTTAGCTCTGCTCTACACACAACAATAAGACTAATCATCAGATTGCTTGAGAGCTAGAAGGACATCTCACTTGTTTCTCTTTTTTTTAATGTTCTTTATTATTATTATTATTTATTACAATTTATTCACTTTGTGTCCTGTCTGTAGCACCCTCCCTCATCTCCTTCTGGGCCCACTCTTCCTCCCCTCCTCTATGTCTCTCCCCAAGTCCACTGATAAGGGAGGTCCTCCTCCCCCACTATTTGACCCTAGACTATCAGGTTTTATCAGGGCTGTCTGGATCCTCTTTCTCTGCGGCCTACGAAGGCCACCTCACCAGGCAGAGGTGACCAAAGGGCAGGCAACCAGGTTCATGCCAGTGACTGCCCCTGCTCCCCTTACTAGGATACCTCCATAGAGTCTGATATGCCATGGGCTACATCTGAGCAGGGGGTCTAAAAAAAGATTAAACAACAAGGAGGAGCCTAGGGAAGATGCTTCTTCCTCATTCAGAAGGGCAAACAGGATAGATATCAAAAGTAGGAGAAGACAGGGAACAGGACAGAAGCTTTCCACGGAGGGCCTCTTAAACACTCTACCTGCAGGGTATCTAAGTTAGATGCTGACACTCATAGCCAAACTTTGGTCAGAGTGCAGGGAGTCTTATGGAAAAGGGAGAGATAGAAAGACCTGGAGGGGATAGGATCTCCACAAAGAGACCAATAGAACTAAAAACATCAGGGCCCAGGGGGTAATGCAGAGACTGATGAATCAATCAAGGACAATGCATGGAGAGGACCTAAACCCTGCTCACTTGTTTCTTTTTAAAATAAACTTTTTTTAAAAAAATATATATTTATTTTTCATTAATTACAGTCTATGCACTTTTTATCCTAGCTGTAGCTCCCTTCCTCTTCTCCTTCCAATCCACTCTCTCTCCCTCATCTCCTCCCATGCCCTTCCCCCAGCCCACTGATAGGGGAGGTCCTCCTCCCATTTCCTCTGAATCTAGCCTAGGTCTCATCAGGACTGCATTGTCTTCCTCCGTGACCTGGTAAGGCTGCTCACCCATCAGGGGGAGGTGATCAAAGAGCCAGCCACTGAGTTCTTGTCAGAGACAGTACCTGTTCCCATTACTAGGAAACCAACATAGTGACTGAGCTGCCATGGGCTATATCTGTGCAGGGGTTCTAGGTTATCTCCATGCATGGTCTTTGGTTGGACTATCAGTCTCAGAAAAGACCCCTGTGCCCAGATTTTTTGTTTCTGTTGCTCTCCTTGTAGAGCTCCTGTCCCCTCAAGTCTCATCAGGACTGCCTGCATCCTCTTCCTCTGTGGCCTGGCAAGGCTGTCCCACCAGAGGGAAGTGGTCAAAGAGCAGGCACCGGAGTCCATGTCAAAGATAATCCTTACTATGGGGGACTGAGCTGCCTACAGGGTACATCTGAGCAGGGGGGTCTAGTTACTCTCCATGCATGGTCCTTGGTTGGTTCATCATTCTCTGTAAGACCCCCTGAGTCCAAATTTGTTAGTTTTGTTGGTCTCCTTGTGGAGCTCCTGTCCCCTCCAGGGCTATCCCTCCATTCTTCCATGAGTCTCCCTGTGCCCTGCCTAACATATGGCTGTGAGTCTCAGCATCTGCTTAGATCCCCTGCCTGGTGAAATCTTTCAGAGGACATCAACGGTAGGCTCCCATCCTGTTCCCTCTCTTAACTCCTTCTGGTGTCTATTCTATATGCCCTTCTGAATGAGAAATAAGTATCCTCCCTAGGGTCCTCCTTATTAGTTAGCATCTTTAGGTCTGTGGACTTTAGTATGGTTATCCTGTACTATGTAGCTAACATCTGCTTATATGTGAGTATATACCATGCATGTCTTTCTGGTTCTGGGTTACCTCATTCAGATGTAACCCAGTTACAATGGATATTCCTTTCAAGTTCCATCCATTTGCCTGCAATTTCATGACTAGCACCTATTAGTTATGTACCATCCATCCCCCAATCCATTCATTCACCGATATGAACTTCCTGTCCTTTGGAGGAGCTGGAATGAATCTCCAAGGTAGAACTGATGGTTGCACAGCCTCCATGAATGTATCCAGATGCAGAAGGATGACCCAAGCAGAGCTGACACAGGTGGGGTTACAAGAGAACTTAAACAGTAAGCCATTTGGTGAGATTAGTTCACCAAGTGAGATGTCAAAGTGTGTCGGCCACGTGAGGATAGGGAAAGATCCTTGTATGTGTTACTTTTCTTGTGGCTGCGATGAAATAAAAGCACATTTAGAAAAGAAAGGTTTTCTTTGGTTCAGAATTTGTGGAAACACTCCTTCATTGCAAAGAAGGCAGCTGGCCACAGCCAGGAAACTAGTTGCAATGCATGGTGGTCCTCTCATTTCCCCATTTTTATTTAGGGTGTTCCTCCTTCATTCAGGGTGGGCTTTCTTCCCTTACCTCCTCCATGGAAATGTCATCACAACCATACCAACAGGAACATCCCCAAGCTGACAAAACCCTCTCAAGTTGACAATAAAGCTTAGTTGTTACAAATCTATGTAGCAATTTTGACTGTTTCACGTGGGAAGCAAATTGTATACATTATAAAGTCTTAGACAATTTCTATAAAAATCTGAGCCTCTTGAACCTTGTAAACTAATGGATAAGTATGGAATGATTATTCTATTCAAGATAAACATCCAGCAAATAATTTATCAAATTCTGATCTTTTGATGATGGGAAATAGTTTAAGTTGGAAAAAGCACAAGTGATGAGGAATTGAGGGAGAATAATAAAACAATATCAGAAAGAATTTGTGAGTGAACATTACAGAAACAGCCACATGCCTGAACGAGACACACTTTCATTACTAGAGTTCTTTATCCCCCTGCCTTTTCTCACAGCTGCACATGGAGTACATTTCCTATGGAAAAATTATTCCCAGCAAAATTTTGCTCGCAAACACTTTGGAAGCCTCTCATGATTGCCAGCAGCTTGTCAGCTCCAAGGTCAGAGTGAATTTTGCTTTCTGCACCAAAGCATGCACAAGTCACCCAGCGCTTGCTGTGCTGAGTTGTTGGAAATGATTTTAGAAGTCTCAGAGTGCTAAAAAGGCTAGGAAGAAACTGGGAAATACTTTCCCCTCTTCTCTCAATTTTTTACAGCTAGAGAAAGACAAGTTTGCAGATGTGTTTGCCCTGGGTGTGTGAGCCTCCCAAGAGCTTTCCTGTCCTAGGCCCATAGGCAAACTGTGCCTGGCCAAGGACAGTGAAACCTCAAGGAACTTTTCCAGTTTAGGTGAAAGGTTCTGAAGCTACCTAATTACATTGGACTCCAGCTCTTTTATATAAAATTAAGAGTATGGACCAGATGGATTATAAGAGCCCTCTCTGTTGAACAGCTTGAGGCTTCATTTTTGTAGGAACAGTGTTGGTTAATTTGAGATGGAAGTAAGGTGAATTATTTCCCCATTTCTCTCCATTGTTGTCAATGTTTGTTGAGAGTTGCCTTCTTCTGGATGCATACCATTAAGAGATGAAAGTTGATATATATCCTGTGTCTGCTGTATGCCATTCATTATAAAAAATATTACAAATTAAGAGCTATTCTCTGAAGAGAGGTATTAAAGATAAATAAAGCATCCTTAGGCTTCATGCAACTTTGAAGTGGAAATTTTGTGTGCAGATTGTAACTTTTCATATAAAACAAGGCAGAGGGGTGGATTGTCCTAAGTCAAGTCAGGAAAAGTGGCTTGCTTCCGGTTAGGGGAATGAATTATGTACTTGTGGTAAATTTATTTAAATAATAACTGCAGAACCAAACTACAGGACTATAGGAAATTAATTAGGGTAAAATTTTTAAATGCTATAAATAACTGTGTGTATTCAATTTTCCCCTTGCTTTGTAGAATGCACAGAACATGGAACTCACAGAAAGACTCAGAAAGCTAGGCCTATACTTTGTTCTGTCTGGACAGGCTGTGCTCTCATCTTTGAGCTGTTGAAAAGAAGTGATTTTCAAAATATATTTAATTTTATTTTTATGCATGTCAAAAGGGCAGCAGGGTCCTTCTTCCTTGAAAAGTCTTATTATATTGTGTGTGCAAGGAATATTCTGGGGGCGTGCGTGCCAAAGCATGTAGGTGGATGTCAGAGGATATCTGTGTACTGGTGCTCTCTCACCATTTTCAAGTGGGTTGCATGGGCTGAAATCAGGTTTTCCAAGTTGTACTGAAAGTGCCTTACCCGTTGGACCACCTTGCCAGCCCTGATGGTCTGATTGTATCTTGCAACATTTTGGTCATGGATCCAGGCCTGAATCAAATGTCTTCATCATACCCTTCTGTAACTGTCGGGGTTGCTCACCTCTGAGAGGCTCTTGATTTATAAATTTCAGCTCTTTGTTAAATGATAATATGGCAAGCATGCTCCAGAATCAGAATATATAGGTTACAATTCTGGTTCTAGTGTGTACTAGCTGTATGGGCCAAGCTGTGTGGCAAACTGTTAAACCCCTCTGGATGTGGCATATCAGTCTAAGCTCTAAACCCAACACACAGTGCGTGCTAAACAGGTGTTTAGTTATTGGCGCTATAAAAGTTTGTATTTGATTAAATTATCTGAATTACCTCATACTATGAGATTTATTTACTTTATGCCCTTCAACAATGACATATACAAGAATCTTTCTATCCCACTTTACCTGTTTGGGGGTTTTATTTCCCTAGATGTAATATCAACGACAGAGTAAAAGACCTTAATTTGCACTTGTTTAAAAAAGACCTTAGTAGTGACTGAGTGTGAGGCTCTAAGGCAGAGGTTCGCATGGACACATGTGAAGAGTGAACTGAACATCAGAAGGGTAAGCAGATGTAAAGGGATAACCGACCTATAACGTGCACCACGAATATGAGATCTAGATACAACGATGGCCAACTACAGTAAAGAAGGGAAATCATATCCAAATTTCAGCATAAATAATCCCACCCTCTCCCTCTTCTTCCCCTGTGCTCCTCCCCTAGTCCACTGATAGGCGAGGTCTTCCTCCCCTTCTATTTGAACCTAGCCAATCAGATCTCCTCAGTGCTGTCCTCTTCCTCTGTGGACTGACAAGGCTGCACCCCACAGCAGGAGGTGATCAGGAAACCTGCCGCGGAGTTCATGCCACTCCCCTTACTAGGGACCCCACTTGGAGACTGAGTCTATGGGCTACATCTGAGCTAGGTTTTAGGTCCTCTCCATGCATTGTCATTGGTTAGGGTATCAGTCTCTTCAGGGCCCCCAGGGCTCAGTTTTTATGACTCTGTTGGCCTCCTTGTGGAGTTCCTGTCCCCTCCAGGTCTTTTTATCTCCCCCTTCTTTCATAAGATTACCTGCACTCTGCCCAAAGTTTGGCTATGTGTCTCAGCCTCTGCTAAGATACCTCTGCTTTGATACCTTGATCAGTAGAGTCTTTCAGAGGCCCTCTGTTGTAGCCTCCTGTCCTGTTCCCTATCTTCTCCTGCTTCTGAGTCTATCACATTTGTTCTTCTGACTGAGGATTGAACATCTTCCCTAGGGTCTTCCTTGTTGTTTAACTTCTTTAGGACTATAGATTTTAGTATGTTTATCCTATATAATGTGGCTAATATCCACTAATGAGTGAGTATATACCATACCTGTCTTTTTGCTACTGGGTTACCTCACTCAAGATGATCTTTTGTAGTTCCCACCATTTGCCTGCAAATTTCATGACTTTTTTGTTTTTAATAGCTGAGTAGTATTCCATTGTGTAAATGTACCACAAATTTTGTATCCATTCCTCTGTTGAGGGACGTCTAGGATGTTTCCAGACTCTGGCTATTATGAATAGAGCTGCTATGAACATAGTTGAGCAAATGTCCTTGTACAGTTGAGCATCTTTTGGATATATGCCTAGGAGTGGCATAGCTGGATCTTGAGGTAGCACTATTCCTAATTGTCTGAGAAAGCGCCAGATTGATTTCCAAAGTGTTTGTACAAGTTTACATTCCCACCAGCAATGGTGGAGGGTTCTCCTTTCTCCACATCCTCTCCAGCATGTGTTCTCATTTGAGCTTTTTATCTTAGCCATTCTGATGGGTGTAAGGTGAAATCTCAGGGTCGTTTTGATTTGCATCTCCCTGATGACTTAGGACATTGAGCTTTTCTTGAAGTGTTTCTCTGCCATTTGATATTCCTCTATTGAGATTTTCTCTGTTTAGCTCTGTACCTCATTTTTTAATTGGATTACATGATTTATTGGTGTTTAACTTCTTAAGTTCTTTTGTATTCTGGATATTAGCCCTCTGCCAGATATAGGGTTGGTGAAGATCCTTTCCCAGTTTGTAGGTTGTCATTTTGTTCTGGCAACAGTGCCCTTTGCTTTACAGAAGGTTTTCAGTTTCATGAGGTCCCATTTATTGATTGCTGATCTTAGAGCCTGTGCTGTTGGTGTTTTGTTCAGGAAGGTGTCTACTATGCCAATGAGGTTAAGGTCCTTCCTCATTTTTTCTTCTAACAGGTTTAGTGTGTCTGGTTTTATGTTGAGGCCTTTGATCCACTTAGATTTTAGTTTTGTGCAGGGTGATAAGTATGGATCTATTTGAATGTTTTTACATGTAGGCCATACAGTTAGACCAGCACCATTTGTTGAAGATGCAATCTTTTTTCCCTTGTATGGTTTTGGCTTCTTTCTCAAAAATCAAGTATCTGTAGGTGTCTGGGCTTATTTCTGGGTCTTCTATTCAATTTCATTGACCCACCATTCTGTTTCTATTCCAGTACCATGCAGTTTTTATTACTGTTGCTCTATAGTGCAGCTTGAGGTCAGGGATGGAGATACCTCCAGATGATCTATTATTGTACAGGATTGTTTTAGTGATTCTGATTTTTTGTTTTTCCATGTGAAATTGAGAGTTGTTCTTTCAAGGCCTGTAAAGAATTGAGTTGGTAATTTGATGGGGATTACATTGAATCTGTAGATTGTTTTTGGCAGGATGGACATGTTCACTATGTTAATCCTACAGATAGCGTTTCAAATTCAATTGAATGTGTTTGTGTTTTCCTTTGTGCAACGCAAAGTGCTAACTCACTTTATGTGATATCTTTTTAAAAATGTCAGTGTCTCCTAAATTTCAGGAGGTTTTACGTTAGACACATGTGTTTTTCTGTTTTGAAAAACTGAGATATCTAGTGCAGATATGCAGTGCAGGAAAGAATTTTAGCAGCTACTGAAATTCACCAAGTGCTGTGGAGTGTGTAGCCTCCAATCCCTCAGTTCCCTACCCAGTCACTGACTGCGCACAGGGTGACTTACTGACCACCGTGCATGCCAGACTAGCTGGCCCACAACCCCCCTGGGTATTCCCCTATCTCAGCTCTGCATGTCACCATCGCAATGCTAATATTACAGGCATAGGACATTGCTGGTTCTGATGAGCCTAGTTCAGTTCCTCATAAATACACAGCCAGCACTTTAGCCACGGAGCCTTTTCACAAGTCCTAAAATAGTAATTTTAGCATTCTGTACATGAGGTCAAGTCCAAGGACAGTAACAAGAGTTCTTACTCTCCCTTGTAACTAAACTTCATTAGCAACTCACAGCTTTCAGTATTTTAATGCATGACATTGGGTGGTGGTTAAAAACGAAGTGCAGGATATTAACTCAACACTAGTAAATTCCAGAATTATGCTTGACTTAATATGTGAAGAGTCTTACTCACATTATACCTGTCACAGAGGAGGAAGCCGTATGCCTCGATGCATACAATCCTTTTATTGGTTTGTGTGGACACAAACCATCAGAGGGTTATTTGAAAATCTTTGGAGATTCGAAGAAATTAGATGTGATATTAATATTATAAACTCAGCATGAGTGCAAGAATGTAGATAATTTTCAAAGCAAAATGCATTTAATAAAAACGTCATTCTTTTGTCCTTGTATACCTTAAGGATGACTGTATATATTTGCATTTTTGACCAGAATTACAGAAGAAACTGGGAGTCAACGAACTAAAATAATCTCTTTGCAAAACTACTCTCCGTTATCATCTTAGTAGTAGCACCTCCAAGCCAGTCTGCTCTCTGGTAATGCACCCACATATCCCAAGCAGAAACTGCCTGGCCAAAAGCTTCCAAGTTATTACCTGGGAATAATTGACCCACATTTTAATCATGTGTAGAATCTAGATTTAACTGTACTTTTCTGCTTCACTGTTGGTCCAGAGAACAGTATTTGCATAGTGACTTCTTGTCTGGTCAGATGCAAATTATTCAAGAAGGCTGATAGAAAGTATTATGAGCAAATAAATACATATAGATTGGTCACTCTTTGAAGAAAGTCTAGCATTCACTCAAGGAAGAAATGATTAGATAAATGTTAATGTGGCTGCCTTCCAAATAGGCTACTCGGCAATCCAGTTAACTTTAAGAACAGAGATTTACCAAAACTAAGTGTGAATCACTATTTTTTGTGAGCTTAGCCATTAGTTCAAAGTATTTGAAAACTTATTTTATTTTTGGTAAATTATCACAAAATTAATGCACCGTGGTTAGATGCGTGTTAAATATAAGTATGTTATTTTACTCAGAAAAGAGTTGTTATGGTCCCTTGTTCTGGGGCTTTGGACCTGTCGAGTATTCATGTTACAGTCTGTGTTCCATATATTTAAATAAGCATAATATTGCTACCGAACTATGATTAGAATTTAATATGAATCAATTGCTCAAGTACGTGCCATGATACCTGCTATACAATAAGCTTTCAGTTAGCTAGTTCCTTCGCCACAACTGTACCCCTCTTCCTGTCTTTTAACCAAGCAGCCCACCCAATCGAATCAATATATTAAAGTAAATAAATAAAAATGACAAAGACATTTCTGTCTGTGTCTCTTTGCTTAAGATTATCTTTCTAAATTCCTTCAGCTCATCCGTCTCTTGTCACCCCTCACGTGCACGACACTTCACCAACAAACAATATGACCCAAATATCCTTTCATAAATCTTAAAATGTTTGACGTGGTGACACCTATGTAGCTGTAACACATTCTTTGTCTAAGACAGCAGTTGCTTGTTGTTTGCCCTCAGGGACAACCCAGTCCATAATCCCGTTTTACTGTGGCAAGTGCAGTTCTGTGTGCACAGGGTTAAACACTCATCTGCTAGCATTTAAGGATAAGGACATGGACCAGCACTGGGATCTGTAGGTTCTTCTGAAGGGAAGTGAAAGGAGTATACAAGACTTCATTTCCATTTCAGGATAGCTTGCTGAGCTCCTGCTGTTCCTTTCAGTGGTCCTGTGTTCTCGGGTGTCAAAAGTCCAACATTGCCTTTGCTTCTTTGAAACTATCGTGTTGTTGTTCATCAGTTGTTACTTTTTATCACCTTGCACTAACAATTTCATTGTATCAATTACCACAACTTCTCTGTTCAAAATAGACCCAGGAGTGTATAAATTCCTGTCCATTTCAATGTTAAATCTAAACTCAAAAATCCTAGTCTGTGTTCAAAGAAACTAAGGTTTCCTAGCCTAAACTGACAGAGGATTTCTTCCTTCTGATCCCCAAAGCTGTCTATTGGCTTTTGGAGGTAGAGTTTGAATGGCTCTGTGATATGGGTGAACTGATGTCCTGCACTGTGATTTTTGACATAGGAATGTGTGGAACTTTTTCTCTTCTGCAGAAATACTCAAGCCTAAAGTTTAGTTCGTATTCTCATCAACATGATTTTTCTGTTATTGTTGTTAGACTAGTAGTTCTCCAGTGAATGAACTTCTGGGAGCAGAGGCTGTTGTTATTCTCCTAACAGATCAGTCAACATTTTAGTGCCAACACAGGATTGCATATAAGATGCTGAGTAAAAAGAAGTAGTCACATATCAACTTTGTTTTTCTTTAAGTTCAGAAGAGTTTGTGTTTCAGTTCTATAGTGAATTCAGGACTTCAAGATTCTCATATATACTGAAAAACTTTGACATATTATTTTATTTTCTGTAAGAATTATTTTGCATTTTAAATATTTAAAGGGTGTGTGTGTGTGTGTGTGTGTGTGTGTGTGAAAATGCCTTTAGAAATATTTCACATTTAAAGATTTAGGGGAATAAATGGTCCCAGTTCACCTAAATGAGTTGGCCATGACATGTCTGAGTTCAAATACTCTTTCACACACTGAAGCTCTAGAGATATGAATACATCACACTTATTTTTATGTAAAATTATTTTTAAAATATAAATACAATTCTATTTTCCCTATCAATGTTACACATGAAAGTTATTTGGAAAATAAACCTGTTCTTCACATATATCTATTATATTTTTTAGTGAGTTTCAGGAAAAATAAACAAACCAAATTATACTTGCTGAAATTTTCCTCTGAACGTAGTACAAGGTCATTATAATATTATAATTGTTTTAAAAGACTTGTGAATATATAAGGAAGATAATAAATATCAAAAATCTTGCAAGCAAATGTTGCTGTTTGTTCTATGCATTCAATATGGAAATTTTGCATATGGAATTAGGTATTTTTGTTTCATGCATCTTCACTTTTTTTCTTTCTGGCCATAGGTTGTCATTATTCTCTTGAAAACATATTAGTGCAATCTTTATCATAGCATTAATATTCCATGGAGTTAATATGCTACAATTTATTTTATCATGTATATTTCTGTTCTTTGTGAGACACTAAAACTAGCATCCTTGTTCATGTCTTGCCAGGAAATTCTGTACATTGTTTGCTTGGAGTCAACTCCTAATATTGGAGTTAATGAGTCTCTGGTTATGAAAAAGCATTATGCATCGACATTGTAGTAGATACTGTGAGATTTCTCCCTACAGTACTCTTTGTATTGATTTACCTATGACTCCACTAGCATGTTTTATGTTTCACCAAACCACATGAAAAGGTATATTTGCTTTTCCTATTGCTGATTAATATTTCCTTTTTCCTTTCCAAATTTCTTTTGATAAGGCAAGCGCTGGTATTTTTCTTATAAATGCGTAAGAAATCAATATAATGGATTTTCCATTGGTTATATGTATAAAGGCTGAAAGAATATGTTTGTGTAAAGCTATGAGCTATGTGCCATATATATGCATATGTATTTATGTGAGATATATATATGGCCAGGGTCTTTGTTCATTATATATATATATGGTTTCCATATATATATATGGTTTCCCCCCACTTCTCCCTATACACAGACACACAGATACACACTCACACACACATCCTGGTATGCTTACTAACATCTATCTCTAGCAGACCAAACTCTATCACTAATGGGACCAGGCAGTTGGGGGATGCAGTCTGCTTACTTCTAGATTTACATTTTGTAACTTCCTACATGAGAACATTTTCATGAAACTACCCAATAAAACCCTTTAAGGTTTAACATTTTTTAATCTGGATTCATGTTTTGGGGCTGTCTGTGTTATCACTGGAGACTTGTAAAATAATTCTTAAACTTTGAAACAGCAAAGAATGAGAATTACAGCTCCTAACTCTAATTAAGCAGAATCATATTTTTAGTAATTTCTTTTCTATCCAGACAGCAAATTCTCTTTTGTTGTATGGCCTATATGCTCTGGGCATTTGTCTTATCAGAATCTTTGGCTGAGTAAATCCCATTGTGATGTGGTAAATTCTAGGATAGGAGGTGGAACTAAAGTTATTTCCTGCCTCTCTAATAGTTTATCTACTGATGCAAACCCTTAGCCTTAACTCATAGTCTTCCCTATTATGTTTTCCTCATAAAAATGTAATAGGGGACAACCCCAAAATTTAAATGGACCCTTTTGTCTTCTGATGAGCCCATTTGATAACATTAATATTTTAGTTTATCTGAACCTTCTTGAGGAGCAAGCAGTAAGGCAGATATTTCCCTATCTCTACCATGAAATGTCTGCCCATTCCTTCAGCTCCACCTTTAGTCTTGGAATCCAGAGAAGCAAATGCTTTTCTTCACTGCCCTTCTGATACCTGGCAAGTCACTTGTCCTGATAGTGTGTTCATCTGAAAGTCAAAATGTTATTTCCGTCTTCATGAAGATGTTATCACAGACAACTGAATGGGCCACCATTGCAGCATGTTTGTCTGAGATTATGTGGCCAAGGGTTTTGCTCATTCACACAACCTTTGTACACTCAGCACTAGGGTTATTTTCTTCACAAACGCCTCTCCAACCCTTTTTTTAAATTTGGTTTGCATAAGTTTCCACATGTGATGAATATAAGGCAGGTCCATTCAGTGGCTTGGCTAGACCTTCTTAACTCACTGAACCTCTTATTCCTTTTCTGTCTTCATTGTAGTTAGTTATAGACAGCCAACTGAGCAGATGAGTTACTTGTTTTACATTTAGAGAAAGACAGTCAATAGGTCCTCAAAAATCAAAGCAGTGAGATGTAATATTTCCCAGAGATCCATTGAACATCTCTATTATAAAGTATTTTTCTAATCCCATATTCCAGGATGGGGCAAATCATGGCTGATCTTCCTTTTCCTCTTGTCCTTTATCTTCCTCTTTCTCACTATTTCAGGAGCCCACACATCTCATTGGTTAATCAACACAGGCTAGAAGCCAGCTTGGGTTTTGAAGTCTACAAAACTGTATTAATTAGTTTACACCTCTAGATGATGAAATTTCAGAAAATGGAAAATGATAAAAGAGAAGCCATTCCTGCATTTTTTTTCCTCTCACCTAACTGAAACAGGCTGGCCTTTCCCTGGCTCCCTTGCTCTGTCTCTTGTTACTATCACCATGTCCTCTGCCTTTTCCAGGAATCCATCCTTATATTTTTTTTTCTGTTATTTGCTCAGATCCTGATGCCAAGTGTTTGTGAGCTTTGCCCTATGTAGACTTACTCTTTTACTCTTTTTTTTTTCATTTGTTTGATTCATCTTTATGACATTTCTCTTTCCCTACATTCAAGAGCCAGCTCTATGTTTAGCATCTTTACCTCTCTCCTGGCTTCTGTCTGTGTAGTAACAAAAACCTAGCAGAGAAGCAAGAAATGCTGGGTTCTATCAGCAGGGGGCGAGAGAGTCCTGAGAAGGGAAGGAGCTTTGCAGAAAGCCGGAGATACCATCTTCTGTGTGATGACTGCTGATGCCTGCTGGCAGCCTTTTCTTCCCATTCTTCAACTTCCCCTTCCTCTTGGTGGGAAGATCACTTCCTGCAGGCTTGTTGCTGACGCCTCCTAGCTTTGCTTCAGACTTTGCTCAAGAGTTGCCAACCATGCAACAATCTGACCATCACCTTTGGCAGGTCTAACTGTAAACTCGAATTGGACCCAAGGACATGTGGCCTTTAGAAATTATCCAGGAGTTCTCAGTAACTGATCAGAGAAGTGTTCGGGTACGAACTACAGCCTCTGTTTAAATCTGGAAAAGCTCGGCCCCAGAAAAATGGATAAGATTTTCTAAAAGGTGCCTTCTCCAGAAGTGATTATCCCTAAAATGCCAGATATGTGCTATATATATATATATATAAAATCCATTTGAGTTATCTCAGATTATTTGTTTTTTCAGTTCAATGACTAAGTTAGGCAAGAATTTATTTCCCCAAAAGCTATGAAGAATTCTAATGTGCAAGGGTGTATATATTTCAAAAGTTCAGAATTTTGGTAAGTGGCGGTCTTGAGCCTTGATTCGCATGCACTACTTGGGACAATGAATGGACTGTTGTCTGTGTGCTTGAGTCTAGACCTTAGTTGTGAACTTCCTTGACAAATACACATAATTAAAGTTACAGAAAAAAAAACTAACAAAATGAATGAGTTCCTCAGAACGGATATCCTTTTTCCACCTGCCTCATTTTATCCTGTTGCCCATTTGGAATCCTTTAAAAGCTTTTTGAGTCTTTTGGGTCTTCTTGCTACTGAAACGACCTCCAAGAACGTTTATTTCACTGGTTCGGGCTGTGAACAGCAGGCCCTTTTCTAATCTTGCTTTGCCATGGTTAGAGGATAGATAGCCATGATTGTTGGATTAAAATACCCAGGTATGTGAACATTAAATTCAGTGTTTTGTCAGAATTCCACAGAGAACCAAGAAAAGGATATTAATTTTAAGTGAATAAGTACAATTTTACTCACAGTCTGGGGAATATTATAAGATTACAGGTATAGCTAATTTTAAGAATTTTATGAGCTTTTGTAGAATACATACTCAAGGGTAAAACCAGCAAGAAATTGCATGTATGTAATTGAACAACAAATAAACCACAGTAGAGATGTCTAGGAGTGCAACTGGAAATCTTGGTCTTAGAATTTTAGTTAAATGTTTTCCCTCAAGCTTTGTTGGGACCCATGTTCCTGGAGCCTTTGCTTTGGGGTTTTGTATTGTCAGGGGGAGTCATAAAAGAGTTAGGATCATTGGTGGGAGGGCTTTATGAAGGGACTGAAAAGCCTAGAAAATAAAATCTTGGGAATTGACTAAGTGCCCTTGTGTCTAATTAGCTAGTGCTTTCATAGCTCACAATAAAGTCAGCTGAGAAGGTCACTTCTTTTTTTTTTATAAGTTAATTTTATGTGTGTTAGTGTGAAGGTGTCAGATCTCTTAGATATGGAAGGTATAGACAGTTGTGATCTGCCATGTGGTTGCTGGGAATTGAACCCAGGTCCTTTGGAAGAACAGACGGTGCTCTTAACACTGAGCTATCACTCCAGCTCCAGAAGGTCAATTCTTGAACTGTGCTATGCATATTGTAGTGTCTGACTTCTCAAACTGTTTATAAGCAGACAGGGTGAGGATTTTAATAAATGCTTGGCCAAGAGAACTATTCAGGTATGTATGTTTATGAATCCTGCAAGGAAAAGATGAATTGGGTTCTTTCTCCTTTCTCCCCCTTCTCTGCCTTCACCTAAGGCAGCAAATTCCAGCTGTACTGAAACTATGGTTACGATATACTTTTTTAAATTTTTATTTATTTTTTATTAATTACAGTTTATTCACTTTGTATCCCAGCTGTAGCCCCCTCCCTCATCCACTCCTACTTCTACCCTCTCTCTCTCTCTTCTCCCATGCTCCTCCCCCAGTCCACTGATACGGAAGGTCCGTCTCTCCTTTCATCTGACCCTAGTCTATCAGGCCTCATCAGGACTGGCTGCATTGTCTTCCTCTGTGGCCTGGTTATACTGTGTTCATGTCAGAGAGTGTCTCTTCCCATTACTAGGGAACCCACTTGGACATTGAGCTGCCACAAGGAAAGCAACAGAATCAAAAAACCTGGACATAGGATTCTTTTCTGAGACTTACTCCAACCAAGGACCATTCATGGAGATAATCTAGAACCCCTGCACAGATATAGCCCATGGTTACCGTATTCTTAATCTTCTTTGGGTATTTCATGGTTGTAGAAATTGTGGGGGCATTACAGAGCTGTTTATATATTTTCTTTCTAATTCAGCTTAAGAAAATTTTTACCTTCATCCTTGTCATCTCTCTCTATTTTTCTTGAAGTTTCTCTGTGGTGCAGTATGGGGAATCCCACAGGAAAAATATTTCTATAAAGGACTTTTTCTCCAGCTCAAATGTTGAGGTATAAATATTAGAATCAACATCAAGTATGTTCATGGAAGCAGTGTAACAGGAAGCCATCAGCACGGTATAGAAGTCAAACACAGAGGTCACAGGAGCTTTGTTGGAATAGCGTTCACAGTGTAGTAGACTGGGCAGACAACTGTTAGATCAAGAGGAAAGTGTGTGTGTGTGTGTGTGTGTGTGTGTGTGTGTGTGTGTGTGTAATATTTGCAGGAACAGCATTAAAGTTAGAGGCAAGAGTATATTGTGATGAAGCACATATATAATTCATATCTTTGTATTCATGCTATTTTGTGAGAAATTCACTTTATCAAATAATGAAATTCAGTCCAATAAAACCGAACTAATATACAACATTGCTGATGTACAGTTATTTTTCTACTTGATTTATGGAACAAGGTGAGCAGGATAAAGTAGTTTGGCCCAAGTTCAATTTCCACCCATCTGAACGCCATCTTTCAAGCTGCGGGTTTGAGCATTGAGCTGTTGCTTATGTCTGTCTTCCTTAGATACGAAGTTCATTATGACAAGCTGATTGTGGTCTTTAGCACTGATGAGTGGCCTTTCAATGGCTTGTTGGCAATTTCACCTGATACTTCTTTTTGTTGAAGGTGCAGTTTAAAAAGTGAAAGACAGCTAATCAGTTTAGGTTTATTTTATACTGATTTTGTACATTTTCTTCTCGTCTTTCATATGAAAATATATTATAGGTATTTTGTTCCTAGTACTAAAAAGAGAGGGCCATGAAGCTTTCAGAATGGCATCATTTGAAATAAGGCAAGCATACAAACAGGAGTAATTTAGCTGCATTTTTCTGGATAACACCGATACTCGTTAGGGGAAGCTTTTGTCTCAGTAAGTAAAAGTGCTCACACTGCAACACCTACTCTGCCATTCAATATTTATGACTCTGTATTTTTTGCAGGAAGAGGATTTGTTGCTCACACTTTCCAGATAGAGGAATTGATACTACAACATCAGAATCTTTTTTTTCGTGATGGTTCTGGTGTTTGAACTCAAGACTGTGCCATGCAAGAAACACTCCACTCGTGAGCTAGATTCCAATCCATATGTAAGAGTCTTACATCATGTAGTAGGATTTCCATATGTATATTTTTCCATTTAAAACAAATATACAAAGAAATTGAAGGAAACGCTTTTGGTAAAGCACATCTCATGTCTATTCTGCATGGAAGCTTTTAACTGTTGTTTACTGTATTTGTGATGTGCTTTTCTTAAATCCTTAAAATAATAATGGAAATAATTAATTGCCTCTGTAAGACTAGAGGTTTGATATAATTCCTCATCTCACAGCTTCGTAGAGGAGTTGGTGCTTGGTCAACTGTAGGAAGTGCAGGAAGGGGAGAGGCCTGTGGGAAACCTCAAATTGTCACCAACTATCTCAACAAAACAGAGGTAGTGGATGAAGTATTTCGGTGTGGTTTCGGTCTTCACAGGCTACTCACAGGGCTCCAGGTAACTGCTGATGGCTCTTGGCTATCCTCGCAGCTTGAGAATGCATTCACCAAGCTGGCTTCATCCTTTCATGGGTTCACTTAACTTACATGTGCTATAATTAAGCCTGCCCAGCATCAAAGACCTGTAATCAATCCTAGGTAATTGGGGCACTGAGAAAGAAGGATCACAAATTTACAGCCAGCCTGGGTTACAGAGTGAGCACAAGGTAAGCATGCATAGCTTAGTGAGACCCTGTCTCAGAATGGAAGGTAAAAGGAAGACCGTGAATGTGGCTCTGTGATTGGTGTTTGTCCAGAATACATATAACCCTAGGTTTAATGCTCAGTGTTACAAAAAAAAAAAAAAAAAAGAAGAAGCTAGAATTAGATGATACAATGTATGGCTTTACATTAACATCTGTGGTTATACTACTCATTTTTCTTCCAGTTGTTAAAAAAAAAAGAAAGAAAAGAAAACAGATAACTAAGAGAGAAATAGAAAAGTGTAAAATTTTCAAGAGTGGGTTAGGAAAATTAGATTTGTTATTTTTCTTTTCCTCCAGTACTTCCGTATATAGCAGTGCTGAGTGCTTTTGAATCTGTAACTCCTGGGGTTTCTGGACTCCACTTTACTTACTCCAGGTTTTACTCACAGGAACCCTTAGCTACAATCAGGATTAAGACCATCTTCAAGCATCTGTCTTCAAATGGTAGAAGGGTTCAGTAGCATATTAAGACTTTTAGTGTGTTATCTGTTATAAATGACAGTGTTTTAATATTTCTTGGTTTGTAGGCTAGGCTACACTTCCTCATGAATATACATCAAACCTACATACATATCAAATTATTTTAATATGGGTGGAGGTACATTAAAAAAAAAAAACTCAGCTTTTTGCAGATTGACTTTGTATTCAGGTACCCAGCTGCAATTTGAAATCTAATAGCAATTTAATTTTGCTTTTCATTCTTTCGATTCCTGAAATGTCACCACAGACTCTATTTCATTTGAAACATATACAAGCGGAGATATCACTATGCACGGTCGTTCTCTAATTGCAGCATATCTCATTAGATTGCACACATTAATTTCACTCTATTGGAGAAAAAAGAAAGCTGGAAGGAACCGCACGGTAGTTAACTTCATATGAATTTTTATGAGTAAATATACACATTGGTTTGATGCTATTGCTGAAGTGATCCTTGGAATTTCATTATTGGGGGAATAATATGACCAAATGTATAATTATAGAATTGGTAAGCTTAACCACTCTGAAGAAGTTAAGTTAATGCAACCGCTTATTTAAAAATTGAATCTCAATTCTGATTCATTTGTGCTACTCGCTGACAGTGACACCATTCTCTGTACCATGTCTCTTTTCACCTAGATTGTGTTTTCACAATCTCCTCTAAGACAATGTATGGACATACAGGTATCATTTATTTATTACATATTACATATATTACATTCAAACAGATAAGGTGTTTTCTTTTCCATGTAAGTTTTCTTGTGAATTCTCAAATTATACCAAGTATATACTATACTGTGGCAGGGGCAAATACTTGTTTTCCTCCAGGACAAAGGTGTCATTTTATGGTCATTCCCTGTATCTAGCATTACTTTTTTTTTGGTCAGGTTGGGGAAGCCAAACAATGCTGGTAAGAATCTTCCCAAAACATTGCATCTAGGACATACCTAATTGTTGGCGCAACCGGTCAAATTTGCTATTAACTGTCCTGTTTACCAAGGGCTTCATTCTGTTAAATACATGCACTTTTTCAAATTCGTATTTGCTCCTTCTGTTCCTAACCTCCAAAGGCTTTTTATTATCTCGCTACTTTTGTCCCTTATGCTGAATTAATGCTACCTGTAGGTTTAATTAACTTGCTGTTTATTACTCTGGCCTCGATCATAATGAAGATGTTTAGTGAGACTGGAAACACCCTCCTACACTGAATGTAATTTGCCATTTAAGTCCTATTTTGCTTTGGTTTCTCAATCCTGTTTTCAAAGAAATAATCTCTCCTTTGACATGGATCTGGGGTAGAGATATGAATTTGTGACTCTCTCTCTGTCTGTCTATGCTTCATTTTTATGTTTTTATTATCTAATCTTTAGTTCCTGCTCTTGAAAATTACACAAACAGTTAATTGATGTAAGTGTTTATTTCTTCACTTTCATTGACATTATTGTGCATTGGATTGTATGAAGAATTTTTAGCTAATCGCCTTATAGCTTTCCACTCTTTGTAGGAACCATGCACCCTGTATCACTGAGCTACAGTCTTTAAATTGGCTCAAAATCATTTCATTTCTTGTGGCAGTCATGTGATTGTTCAGGAGAGTAATTTACCTGGCTGATCTGAAGTCTAATGAATCATTTTTATTTGTTAGTGTTTTTTTTTTTTTTCCATCGGTTGATGTGACTAGAGAAGTTTGTTCTGAAGTTGTTCTGTTAGGTCCTTGTCCATATGTATAACAGGGCTGTGTTATAGGCCTATCAATAGTGGACTTTTATTTTTAACAACAGCAGTCAATGGTATCAGAAATTTCTCTAATTCTTCTCCATCCCAGGTTCCATTTTCTTCTGTTGGGCCACAGGGTCTTAAGCCACCCAAATCAGACTTTCTAGACAGGTGCTGTGATCTGCCACTTTCAAGTGGCTTTTCTGCACTTGGCTGAGCACACACCTCCTTTTTGAGGAGGACATGGAGGCTGAAGAAACTAGACATGGAAATGAAAATTTCTTGGGAGAGCTTGCAGTGTCTTGTACAGGCCATGAGCCTGGCTTTTCCCTTGGCTCAGCACACTAAGTATTCAGAATGAGTGACTTGGTCCCTGTGGCACACACAGCATGTGGCCCATCACTCCTTCCTGGAGAGAGGATAGGACCACAGGGCCCAGAGCAGCAACAAGACCAGGGCTTGCTCTGGGCATAGCTAGGAACTCTCAGATTCTGAGAGATGGGGCGTGTGCTTCTGTGGGTAAAATCTGTGCACGAGACGCATCCTAGAAGTGGAGCAGGAGGAGCCTCTTAGGAGACCTAGGAGCTGTGTGGGGTAGGACTTGCGGAGCATGCCTGGCATCTGGCAAAGCAGACAATGGCAGAACCCAAGGTATCTGCAGCTCAGACTCTGCAATCAGGCAGATTGCACAGAGGAAATACTTGAAAAATGGGCATTGGGCTTTTCCTTGACCCTTGCACGCCAAGCCCAGCTGACATGGATGCTATCCAAATAACCTCTTTTGTTCCTTTTACCTTTATCCTTTCTCTGCTTCCTCTCCTCACCCTGAAGGATCTGAAGCCAAAACAGCAGAGCTAAGACAGGGAACAAAGAGATGGAAGAGACCGATGAAGCAATCAACAGTGACCCAGAACCATGACCCCCTTTTCTGACCAAGATTTTTCAGTTTGAATTCAGCTGAGGAAGGAGGAATGCAATAATTTAACTTTAAATGAACTTCAGAGTTTTGATTATTATCTTGGCCTAGACACTTTAATTATTGAATAATGCACTTTTTTTTTGTTAACTACAAGTCACTTAAGAAGTTTTCTTATCAGAAAAAAAAATATAAAAATCCTGTAGTCAGGCTGGGTTGTCCCTAGAGAACAGAACAGAGATCCTTCTACAAGAGTAATTGTCAAGACTCTATGTCTTTGCTGCTCCCATATTACAGAAATTTAAGTTTTCCAGTTAACCTTTGCTTTTCTGATTTTAGACATTATTGAGAGTAGCTGTTAAACATGATGAGGCTTAAAAAGTGAGGACACCTTCAGTAAAACAGCTCAGGATCTCCTAGGGATTAGCTTATTCAGTTTTAATTGATAACTGCTATCTGTCTTTTCTGTCTATAGAAGGGAAGCCCAGATCTAGGGGTGGAAAATGTAAGAGGAAATATGAACATCAGGAGGAGGTGACAGAATGGTATAGGTGTGGGGTGGATTTGCTACCTAGCATCTTATGATGTGGATGAGTCTCTATTAAATATGGTAAAACTTCACAACACCAAATCAAAAGCACTTTAGGATGGGAGACTATCTGTCATCTCAAATGACAACTTGAATATGTCCAGAGCTGCTTTTCGGTATTAAAACTGTATATTTCTAGAAAAGGGAGTTGATATCTTTAGTAAGTATCAAGTAGAAACTTACAAACAATTGCAAGGGCACTAGGATAGAGCCTGCAGTAGGGAGGAATATTGGCGTATACAACTTTAGGCTTTCTTCCTAAGGCTCAGATTCCAGATAATGGTATCCTCTGGGAGTCACTGGCCTGAAACCGAGACTATCCGACCATTAGCACTGCAGGGTTCAGGTTTAGCACTCTTGCTCACAGAAATACACTGGCAGCAGTACACCTACTCATCTGAGACCAGCATGGCTCCCTTCTAACTTCACTGGTGGGATTGCGGTTCATCTTTCAGTCTGGTTGTGGGAGCGAATGGAAATGAAACAGAACATAAACGCAATATCTATTACAAAAATAGAAGGTTGAGGCAGCGTTGAATTTTGATTTGGTGCTACCAAAAACAGCTGTGCTCCTATGATATGTGAAGATTCACATCAGCAGTCATAGAATTTATTTCACTTTAAAGATTTATATTCTCTCAAAGCATATCTATAGCCAAAAGAACTGAAGGTTCTGAAATGAATATTCTGTAGAAAGATGTTAAACTTTTATTAGAATAAGTGAGCAGTGCAAGCTCTCACTACAGTTAATGCCTAACCAGCAAACAGCCAGAGGGGAACTGTGTTGCACAGTCCCATTTTGTCTGTTTTCTAAGGGGTCTAGTTCTCAAGTTGGGCTGTACTAATCTTCTGATACTTACAAAATCTTCTCTCAGCATAAGGACTCTGTTTTCCCTTTGGCAGCAGAAATATTTATATGAAGATTTTCAAATATGCTGGGTCTTTTTTTCCCCCTATATTAAAAGTGAAAACCCTTTGGTACCACATTGTGCCACAACTTTCCAAGAACTTCCAGCACTCATTGTCTTCATTTCTTCTCAACTCATTCCGTCGCGAATTTAGACAACATAAGGATCTAAAATATTCATGCAGTTATAAATGACGATGAACCCTAATTTACATTATCATCCCAGGCCTTTTTCCCTGAAAAAAAAAAAACAAAACAAAATCGGTGCTCAGAAATGGCTCTTACATCTTAACATTGAGGTTAACTCTTTAGCACAAGCTCTATGGGGGTTGGTTGCTGGAAGGCCACAGTCAAGGATGGGATGACTGCCTTTAGATATTAAACTGACATTGTGGTAGTGGTCAGCTGCAAGATGAGGGTCAAGAACACAGAAACCCATAAAAGATTTTGTAGAAGAGAAGTGGGATACCAGAGAGGTTTCTGGAGAAATCCACATTAACAGATATGCAAGAAAGCTACTTGATGCTATAAATATTTATTGAAACCATATTAAAACATTATGGTCTTCCTGTCTGAAGGTGGTTATGGAAAAACAGTTCCTTCTTGGAACTTCTTTAAATGCCCAAATGTACAACTAGTCAATGAGAAGCTACTATTTCAAGCCATGAACTTCAGTAAGTGTAGACGTTATCAGATACTTAACACAGTTATTAGTCTTGTGTTGTTATAGTTACCAGTCTGTAAATGTCTGGAGCCTAAATACTGTGTCTTTGAAATAAATTACTGATGGCTGTAAGATCTTTCCCACCACAGCCAACCTGAGTTTTACCCCTGCAGTTTTATGAAGGTGAATGGAGTCTGTTTATTATAAGCCTATTAGAAACTCATGAGGTCCTGCTGCTGAAAGCTGTGAATGGCATGATTTAGCAACATCATGATCAGTTTTCAGTAACCTGTAGGTTGTTAGATGCTAATAAATGCACCATGCACCAGGCATTTGCTACAAAGAGAGTAGGGCCCGACAAACAAATTGACCACATGTGTAGGTGATGACGGACCATGGGAATAGTATATATTTCCTTGGCTAATCCATGGAGGTGAGGGCACTGTAGCACTGACTGGATGCATTTCCCAGATGTCCTGTGTGTTTGTCAGCAATTGGCACTTACTATTAAGACCAGAGAATACATGGATTTCGTTAGGAGAATGGGGATAGAACGTAAGAGATTTCTTACATAAAATCTCTAGTGCTGACTGGACCCTTAATTTATGCTAACATTCTGACTGAAGATCTCCGATATCTGCAAAGGCACCAAAGCCTTGAGTAGTGGAATAACTGGAAGAGACTTAGCTACTGCTGGGATGCAGCTGGAGAGGCACGCCTGTGCTGACTCACCTGCTGTGGGAATGACTCACGTGTCCCCTTCCTACCAAGTGTCCAGTCATCTCACAGACACTCAATGAAGGGGCTCACAGTCCTGGGCAATCAGGGAAACTAAAATAATTTGGACAGTTCAGCTTAAAAACATTCTTGTTTTAAACAAAGGAGCCTAGGATTTTCAAAGATGTATTTGCATTTCAGCGTGTACTTAATAGTTTCTTTTTCTTTTCTTTTTTTTTTTTTTTCTTTTTCTTTTTTTTTAAAGAAATACAAATCAAAGACAGCATTTGCCAAGCTGTTCTGGTCTTAGAGTCTTTGAGGGTCTTCACTGACCTGGTTCTTCACCTCCACTGACACAATCCCCTCTGAAAGGGCAGTGGTCAGCCACACTGTGTGCTGGCCAAGCAGTGGCTTTGTGACCCAGAAGGTAATTAGTCTGGGCCCAGAAGGATAGCTGGATTTCCCCTTATCTGTGAGTGAGCTTGCAGCATGACAAACGTTATTAATGGTCGTAAAATTATCTGATCCCTTTTTAACACCAGCCTTAGCATTTGTCTCTCTGACCTCCCATGGCAGTTATTCCCACGGGCTGACCAATGTGCTGGGTGACGATGAATTTCTCTTTATTGGTTTGAAATTTATTGCCCCTTAATTTCATTGATCAAAGGGAATAAAAGATCAAAGAAAGGGTAGCCCATTACATGAAGATACAAATCATTATTACTTTCTTTAATATTTTTGACATTAACATTAATCACTATGAATTATGGCAGTGCTCTTTTGGATGTAATATGCAACTTCAAACACATTTCATCTTAACACCACATTACTGTTCAATGTGTTATTTAAGTCAGTTTTCTTTTAGCACAGTTTTTTTTTTCTTTTTAATCTCCTTTGCAACCAAATAGGTGGGGGAGAAAGTACCCAGTCCAATCTCTGGAGGTTATGATCACAGGGCTGTGTACCTGTTCTGCATTTCCAGCAAAATACTTAATATTTAATAGTTGTGACTGAGCTGTGTTCTTTCTTCAATAAACTACATCGACTTGAAAGGTGTATAAATATTCAGGATCTGCACAATCAAAGACAAAGTTAATATTTTTTTGGTGCATAGGAGTTAGAACCACAAATATATGTACTTGATTTGAAGGTCTGTTGGAGAAGGCAGAGAGGTCCCTTTGATGTGTCTATAAAGACAGACATTTCCTAACCAAATGACAATTTTCCGTGTCAATTTTTTTGTGGGGAGTGTTTAAAGTTCTAGCTGGAAAGCCTCAGCTATATAAAAATCTTAAGGAGACATACGGAGACACATTTTCTGCTTTTTGGTTTAACAGCTACCTCTGATTATTTACAGAAAGTCAGTTTTGTTTGTTTGTTTGCTTGTTTGTTTTAACTTTGGGGCAACTCAGTTGTTTAGTAACATTTATCCTATCCTTGTTTGTCTGCCCTGTGTGGTTAATTATACCCTCATTAAGAACAGATATTTGCAAAGCAGTGAGACTTTGGAGAACACTCTTTTCATCTCAGTTTGCAGAAGAAATACCTAGATCAAACAGAGATAAATTACTTATTTAAGGACTTGCCAGTGTCTAGTGATAACACAAAGTCTGGATATGTGTTTCTAAGTTCTAATTAATTGATCTGCAACTTAAATCTCATTTGTTCCATGGCTAAATGGTCTCTAAATCTTACCAGTTTTCTTCAGAATAATAGAAGTCACATGCTATATGCTAATTTGCTTAAGCTGAAAACTGAAGGTCCTTATGTGTTGAATGTCACGTTTAGTTCAACATTCTTTATTGAGAGCCTGCTAGGTGGGAGGTCCGCTGGTGGTGATAGGAATAACAAGCTGAGTGAAAATATTGCTTTTGAAATCAGTGACCTGTGAGCAATAGGTAGATCACATAAAGATAAAATGCTACATATGAAGGACAACAGCTAAAGTCTATTTACTGTTTGAAGATAAAACCAAGGTGAGGGTTTCCTTCTTTTCTGTGGGAGGTATGGAGATAAAATAGACTTTTGCTTGGCAGAAAAAGACATTTAAGGTGCAAAAAAAAGAAGAATGGGCAAATGTACAGAGATGGGAAAGACAACCATGCCAGGGTTGGAATGATGAGCACATTACAATCACTGAGTTGCCAATGGCAGTTCTAGCCAAGCTTTATGTAGCTGGAATAAGGAAATTGAAAGTGGGCAGTCTGCAGGGGATTGTGTAAATGTAAAGTGTGATCTGTTGGGTATTTTGGAAATACCCAAGAGCGTGAAATATCTAAGATCGTGAAAAGGACTCACTGAAGAGGCAGGTACATGATGGGATTCAGAGGTCTAGACCATCATATATGACAGAGGTCTGCCTTGGAATAAAGTGAGACTACAAAAAGATACTTGGAACTCCGAAGAGTTGTTTGAACAATAAAACAAAAAGGTGTGATAGAGATTGAAGAATCAAGCTTTTCACAATTTTGGATTACATGAAAGGGATCTAGTAAACAATTGCTTTCAAATGGGAAAAAGGAGAAAAATATGATGCGTACAGGCTAAGCTCCACTAAGATGGAGTTTACAATATGTATCCACACGGCCATGATGGTGAATGCGCAGTGAAATGTACAAATCTGACGGGTAGATGGAAGACCTAGGTTGGTGATTTAGTGACAGTAATCATCGGTGTATACACGATTATTGAAGCCTGAGATATCACATTTGGTAGTTTAGCAGAGAAGAGAAGGAAGACAGCAATGGAGCTGATTGCCACCAAGGGTTCTAAGGCCTTTTCAACAAAGTGTCAATGGAATAGAAGCCTTCTAAGGAATGGAGAAGTAGAAGACAAGCATTTGTTCTTTCAACAAGTGGTCACTGGAGCAGAAGCCACAGGTCAATATAAAATGTGTTCCTGTCCTTTGCCCTGTTTTAGGTAATTTAAAAAAGGCAGGTTATGCCTGGAAGGACAGTTTCCTCTAGTAAAGCAAGAGGGGAAGTATACATTGCCTAGCCTGTGCAACTCTTTCATCCAGAGGAGATGGAGTTCAGGAATGATGCTGGCATGGGTTTGAGCACTGTCAAAACTTGGTGGGAAAGAGACATCAGAATAGAGTGATCAGACTTAGAAGACAAATCAGAGGCTATAATTAACTGAGAGAAATTTCTGGATGCTGTGTGGTCAAGATAGGTTGCTTCCTTCCATAAGAAAGAAGGCATGTGTCCCCTCCCACTACAGAAGGGGGTGATTTAGGTAGAAATTTTATAGGTGGAGAAGTGACAGGAGGACATTCCTCAAAGTACTGTATTAGGAACCTTTTACACTCAATAGCCCTGTGACCTTGGACAAGTTTTACGATCGCTCTGGATTTTACTTTCCACATCTGTAAAATTGAGGTATCAATCATCTAAACCTAATTGAGTCATTGAATAAAATGAAGCAGTGCCTGTAAAATGTTCAGGTTAAGTACCTAACATAGCATAAGCACCAGATACTAAAAGCTGTTGCTAAGTTCTGGCTTGGGAGTTGTTTACTCCATACACATTAACCAGCTCTCCATTCCTCCCTCACTCTTTCCAACCTGGTAGATCATCTGGCACCTCCCATACTCAGTCCAGGGATGGCTAGTCAGAGCTGAGCTTCAGTTTACTGTGACTGGCTCCTTATTCCATCCCTAGGTTTGTGTGTGGACAAAATAAGTAAATTAGTCCAAAATAATAAGGCTTGCTCTTATTTTTTTCATTCATTCACTTGGTTTACATGAAACGACAGTAAACCAGGTACAGGCTGTTTCTCACAGAGAAACCTACCCATCCTTACTGCGTACAGACATGCAAACCTTCAGGAATACTCACGAGCTATTTGTCCAAGCAATCAGCACTGAAAACAGGGAGTCCATCCTGTATGTTCAGAGGTTGAGGGTTGCTTCGTTCTTTGTGCCTGAAAGGAATTAGGAAAGGCAGGGGATGAGCAGAAAACATGCTCATATTTTCTGGTCACCTTTTCCTACAGGAGAAGATCAATTGCTTTCTTTCTACATGATACTCAAGTGTGTTCCTTTGACCTAGTCTCAGAATCTGTCAAGGTTGGTTGCTGAAATGCTAGCAAGCAACCTGTTAGACTTGCTCCCAAGCAGCCAAAGAAAGAGATAAATTATGATCATCCTGGGATAGAGGAGAATGGTCACCTTCCAAATCATAGTCGCTCTGAGTCAGGGTCAGTTGTCTCCATGTCTGCGTTTATGCAAACACTCCAAGAAGTAAAGTGCTACATTTTCTCCCCAAAATATTTCGTTTATTTTCATGTTAGAAAAAAAAAGTGTGTGATTTATTAGTCCATTTAAAACCCATTAAAGATCTACTTGCTTTGATTAAATGGCACCATTTTAAAGGTTAATCAGTGTCATTTTTTATATTTAAAACTTAAAGGTACGGTGCTTCTTCCTTACTGAAAATTACTATAAAAGAACAGACTAGGAACAGTCATGGAAATGCATGCCTACAAAAGTGTGGAATAAACATGGTGTGAATCATTTACTGCTCAGATCCTATGGGTCAGCACACCACTAATAAGAGACATTCTTCTTTCTTCCAACAACAAGGTCAATGTGAGTGTCCCATTCACACTTTCCTCTGTGTATCTCCTCAGTGAGCTGACTGAAACACGTTTCTTCTGCTTACGGTCCCATTTCTGCAAACTTAAGCATGTTGCTTTCTCTCTTCTATTAAAGCATTTTTAAACAGTTTGGTCAAACATGCTCGATTTTCATTTTCTTTAAATTTTTGTGTTTTCTTAATTTTTACACGATGTCTAGTATGTGAATATATTCCTCTAAGTCATATTGAAAAGGCATTTTGAGAAAGTGCCAGATTGATTTCCAAAGTGATTGTACAAGTTTGCCCTCCCACCAACAACAGAGGAGGGTTCCACTTTCCCCACATCCTCGCCAGCATGTGCTGTCACTTGAGTTTTTTATCTTAGCCATTCTGATGGGTCTCAGAGCCATTCTGATTTGAAGTTCCCTGGTGACTAAGGACACTGAACATTTTTTTTAGGTGCTTCTCAGCCATTCAATATTCCTCTGTTGAAAATTATCTGTTTAGCTCTGTTTACCCCATTTTTAATTGCATTATTTGGTGTGTTGGTGTTTAATTTTTTGAGTTCTTTATATATTTTGGATATTAGCTCTTTGTTGGATTTAGGGTTAGTGAAGATCTTTGCCCAATCTGTAGTCTGTCCTTTTGTTCTTTTGACAGCGCCCTTTGCCTTATAGAAGCTTTTCAGTTATAAGAGGTCCCATTTATTAATTGTTGATCTTATAGCCTGAGCTGTTGATGTTCTCTGTTTTGAAAGTTGTCTCCTGTGCCAATGAGTTCAAGATTGATCCTGATTTTCTCCTCTAATAGATTCAGTGTGTCTGGTTTTATGTTGAGGTCTTTGATCCACTTGGACTTGAGTTTTGTGCAGGATAATAAATGTGGATCTATTTGCATTCTTCTTTTTAAAATAATTTATTTTATTTTATGTGCATCAGTGTGCAGGTGGCAGATGCCTTGGAACTGGAGTTACAAACAGTTGTGAGCTGCCATGTGGGTGCTGGGAATTGAACCCAGAAGCTTTGGAAGAACAGACAGTGCCCTTAACCACTGAGCCATCTCTTCAGCCCCCTATTTGCATTTTTCTACATTTAGACATCCAGTTACACCAGCACCATTTGTTAAAGATGCTTTCTTCTTTTTCGTTGTATGGTTTGGCTCCCTTGTCAAAAAAAAAAAAAAAAAATCAAGTGTCTGTAGGTGTGTGGGTTAATTTCTGGTTCATCACTTCCCCCTGGCAGGGATGCCCCACCAGGCCAAAGGGGAAGAACATGCACTCAGTCCTGATGTGATTTGATGTGCTGAGGTTGTTTGGTGGTTGCGGTGGAGGGTCCTTATTTCTGAGCGAGTGGGGAGGATATCGGGAAGAAGGAGGGAGGGTAATGCTTGGAGGGGAGGAGGAAGGGGCTATGATCAGAATTAAAGTGAAACAATAAATTAATTACTTTTATACAAAAAAAAGGAATTGAAGAATAGAGAGAGGAGGAGCAGAGATTCAGGGTTATCCCCAGCTACATAGAGAATTAGAGGCTAGTTTGAGATACGTGAGCCCTTCTTTAAAATGAGGGGAAAAGAAAATAAAGTGAAGATACAATTTATTATTATCCCTTTCCTTTGTTCATCATGCCCATTTGAATGTCTTGCAAGCATTTTGGCTCCTCTTGCCCTAAATACAATCATCATGCTTTTTGAAATACAAAGGCATACATTGTAGGTAGGCCCTGAATCTTCTGTCTTTTTTACTTTATGAGTTAAGAATTATAGTGAAATTAGTCCTTAAAATTAAAAAAATGAAACAGATTTAAAATGCATGTAAGTTGATTATGATCTGGCATTTCAGAATGATCCTGCCTCTTAAAGCACCTTCATGAGTTTATTAGATTATAGAAAGAGGTTTGCCTGGGTTCCCCTAGAGAGTTTAGTTCTCAACCTCAGAGTCCATTTTGAAGAGGACATTTCTGCACTTGTTTATGTATTCTACAGCCTTTTTAAATTTTTTTTCTATCATCATTAAATCTGAAAAGCAATGATGGCGTCCTTTTGTGATTACTTGGTTCTTCCTTTTCAAATGTTATATCTCCACCACTGCTGGCTCATTCATTTATGCCTCGTCACCAGAGAAATAACAAAGACCTTCTACCACAGTCACCATACAGTTTGGTCTTTTCGTATAAAACATATTGGAGAAGCAACAGCATTTTGATGGTGCTATGCTCAGTGACTTTGTCACAGATAGAAGAATTCAATAAGAAATTTAGAAAAAAATTTAGACGAATTTAATCTGTACTAATGAATAATTATTTGGCTATGATTCCCTTGTTTACCAAGTAATTATGGTTTTAAAATCTGTTTGGGTTAGCATTTAGCATTTTTCCATCCAAGGGAATCATAACATTGATGGAATATCTATCAGCCCATTCTTATGAGCTAAAGTAATTAAAAAATTCTTTATTATTCTCCGTATGATAGTAACCTATAATAAATTTGCAGTGAGTTGTTCAAATCTTGACTATCCAAGCAGTGTCCTGCTTCTCCACATAAAGGAGGGATGATTTGAAGTGTTTTATAAGACTTTAATGAAACTCATGATATCAGAGTCACTGCATCCTGGAAGGAATATGTATAAGAGATTTAGTTATATCTTCCGATATGCAGCCAACCACAAGATTATGTACAGAGTGTCACCATTTTAAGCAGGCCTAGAGGAAAGAACTTGGATATGCAATACAGGAGAACAACCCTTTCTCCTGATACGGCATGAGTTAGGTTGCCATTGCATTCGGTCTTGATTTGTTCAGGAAATCTACATCTTTAAATGAGTGTCACCTCTCATTATTCTACACAACCAGCAACTATTATAAAATTATCTCTGCTAAACAAAATGGCATTTTGGGTTACCGTTTGCCTTGAGTCACTGTCTAAAATAGGTGTGATACTACAATAAAAATAACTTTTAAAAATCCCAAAAAATGGGATCTCTGGACTAGATGTCTGACAACTTGAATGATTTTTTTTTCCCAATGAATACATTTTGTTTTCCTTAAAAAATATCACTGCATCTGTTTCACATGTCAAGTGGGCTGGTAGAACACAGATAGGGCTTCTGGGAGGTACAGGGAAGACAGTATCCTTTTCTGTTGTTTAAGAACCACAATGTGGAAACTACAGAATTACATGGTAACTGTTGACCTTGTAATTACACTGTAAGTACCTATAGTGACAAGATAAATGCATGGTGATTTCAGTCTTTTAAGCTATAGGGCCACCATGTGACCCTAACAATGTACCCTACATAGTAATTTATTTGTAGAGTAAATAGTGCTTAGCCATAAGTAATGTCCACCCATATGCTTGGCTGTTACACAGAACCATAGAAATGTAGTGATCTGTGTATCTGTATCTGTATCTGTATCTGAGTCTCATGTATGAACATGCTTCCATCACTACCTTCTCTTTTAAGTTTCTGGTTCCTACGTACAACTGTTATAAGTGACATAGTTTTACTGATAATTACTTTTTGTTACACTAATAGGCACTCAGGTTTCCTAGCTGGGAGTCCTTTTGTCCTTACTGGATAATGTCACCTTATAAGGCCACAGCGAGAATAGCTATATATACATCAAGCTGTATTTATTTCAGCAAGTTATTAAGTTGAAAATGTACGAGTTTGGAATAAGAAGTTGGAAAGAATTTTCTAAGAATTCTTTTTTTTTTTTAACGTAAGCAACAGTGGTCAGTATTAATACTTACTGGGTGATAATTAAGCCCCAGGGTACTAGGATAATTACCCTTAATTTTTGCTGCATCTGTTCAAAGGTGGACTTCAAAATTCTCAGTGCCTTTAGTGACGACTTGATTTTTTAACTACGAGGTAGAGTGGATTCAAGTAATGTACCCCTTCAAAAATATCGGTTTTGCATTCTCTCCACTGTGTCAGAGTCCTCACTGGGGACGGGGGTGGGGGTGGGGCTGTGAGGTCTAACCGCTTCTCTCCTGTCAGAGGCAAGAGCAATTCTCTCCAGTCTCGTCAGTCAAGACAGCACCCTGCCCAGGATAGAGGGACAGAGCTAAGGTTACCTAGTAAAAAAGGACGAAGGAGACACAGGTGGAATGCTGACTTGATGTGCCTTTTGGTGAAAGGACAGGGTGTGAAAAGGCCTGGGGGTGAAGGACGCAATGGGAAGCACAAAACCATCACTACCAGCTGTGACAACAGACAATAGGCAGTTCCTAGTTTTTGAACAGCCTTGTGTGGGGATAGGACATAAGAGACTTGGGGCTAGATACGGTGTCACCCAGAACCAACCAACTAACCACCTAACTATGCAAATGAATAGAAGAGCCATAGTGACTTATCTGGGAGAGGCCTACATAAGAAATAACCGGCAGGTGGGTTGAAGCTTGAATTACATCATGAGCCACAGAGAACAGAGGCTTGATGCTTGCGAGAGATGGCAGCAGCATGGGTTACTTTTTATCTGTCTGTCTATCTATCTATCTATCTATCTATCTATCTATCTATCTATCTATCTATCTATGCATGTATTTATTTACTTACTTTCCATCCTAATTATAAACCCCTCCGTCCTCTCCTCCTGGTCTCACCCTTCCTCCCTCTTCCCCCATTTTCCCTCCCCTATTGCTCAGACAAGGGAAGCCCCCCCATCCAGCCACCCCAGCCTATTAAGTCATATCATGACTTTGAAGGCATCCTCTTCCTCTGTGGCCTGTCAAGGCAGCACTACTAGGAAGGAGAGATCAGAAAGCAGGCAACAGAGTCCATATCATACACATATCATACACAGCCCCTGATCCTCTTACTAGGGAAACCACATGAAGCCTGAGGTACCCATCTGTGTAGGGGGGCCTACGTCCAGTTCGTACATGGTTCTTGGTTGGTGCTTCAATCTCCGCAAGCTCCTCTGGGCCCTGTTTAGTTGGCCCTGTTGGTCTTCTTGTTGAGGTCCTGGCACCTCCCAGTCCTTCTATCCTTCCTCCCGCTTTTCCACAAGACTCTGTAAGCTTAGCCCAATGTTTGGCTGTGAGTCTCTGCATCTGTTTCAATCCGCTGCTGAGTGGAGCCTCTCAGAGGACAGCTATGCTAGGCTCCTGTCTTCGTCAATATCATCAGCCACTTCTAAGGTCTAATTCTATTTTCCCCTTTGAGTGTGATTTAAGCATCCTACCTTGGATCCTCTTTGTTATTTAGCTTCTTTGGATCTGTGAATTAGTATGTCTATCCTGCACTATATGGCTAAAATCTGCTTATAAGTGGGTTCATATGATGTGTGTTTTTCTGGGTCTGAATTAACTCACTCAGGGTATCTTTTCTAGTTCCATCCATTTGCCTGCAAGTTTCATGATTTCTTTGTTTTTAATAGCTGAGCAGTATTCCATTGTGTAAATGTACCACAGTTTCTTTGGTTGATGGTGAAAGCATGTTTTAAGAAGGTAAGAGAGGGATTGTAGGATGAACACAGGTTGTCTGGATAAACAAATAAAAAAGATTCTCAAGTAAGAAGTAAAATAAACAAACAAACAAATTTTAAAAAAAACAGTGGTCTCATCTTGGCGCAGAAGAATGATGGTTATGGGGAGCAGATCTGTTTGGGCATGGCCAAGTGTCCTCTTCCTGGATTCTTGCTAATATTCCCTGGCTGGTGATCTCACGAGGGGGTCTTTTCAGCTGAACTCCTTTGGAGTTTCTGCTTCCAGTCTGATGAAGAACATTCATAAGAAGCCCGGGCTGCACTAGATGCTCTCCATAACATATGTACTTGGGTCAACAGTAGAACAGAGCTCCATAGCTATTGGTGCTATAATATTGCATTATACAAACAAACAAAAGGTGGACGCTGAACAATAGCTAGACAAGACCAGACCTAGAAAGCCACATTCCTGGGCCCAGAGCAGTAGTAATTCAGGAAAGAAGTCCAGCTGCTCAAAATTTAACCTTCAGATATCCGAGGCAATCCCACATTGTGTCTCCATGGAACATTCTATAATATCCCATGTCTCTACCTGGTTTTATGCCAAATTCTAGTCTAAGCATAGGGTAGGTAGAGCAGGTGTTCTGAAGGAAACGGTCTGGAGCAGCTAACTGGACAAAGATTAGGGATGAAGCCTCTAATTGGACCAGCGCTTACATATCCTTCACAAATAATTTTAAGTCTTGTGGGAGGAAGTTTGTCAGCTTAAAGGTGACTTCAGCTCATGAGACATACTTCAAGCTCCCTTTCCAAAACATTGAACTACTCATATTAAAAGAAAACAAAAACAAAGAAGCTGGCACTGTTCCCCTGTGGCTTTTCTATTGATCCATTCCCCAAACCCCAACTTAAGCAGTTTTTAAATGGTGTGTTTGTCCTGTTGACAAAAGTTTGCAAGTGAATCTTTTTATGAGAGACTATATATATGAACTATTTAAAGGGCTTATGGAAAACTAAATTGAGACTTTTTTCTTAGCACATCAGTTTTTTATGATCGAGGAGAAAAGAAAAAAAATTGCAAAAGGCAAACTTTTGTTTGGATTCAAATGTCATCGTTGCCTGTAGCACGTTTATTTTTATTTCTTCTCTGACAAGCAGTGTTAACTTTCCAGGAAAACTCAACCTCTTTCAGGGAAGAGCCAAGACAAATGATTTATTTTAAAGGTGTGATTTTCCTTGAGGCTGTAATCTTATCATTTGGAATAAATGGTGTGTTGAGGAAAAATAATTTTTTAAAATTCCCAACTGCCTTCTAGCGTATAGTTCTTTAGCAGGACTTCAGCCTGAATCACAGTATAAATTGTGGGGCTGGTGTGTAGCTTAACCCTTTTCATTTAGAAGAACCCTTATGTGATACATAATGGAAACTATTTACATAGTCCATAGCACAGATCTTCAGTCACTCAGGGAAGACAATCAAACATAGATTTCCCTGAAAATCTTTGCATCCACACTTTCTTAGACTGGTTTACAAGGGATTACAGAACAGCGAGTCAGCTTTCTTTCTCCTTTCCTATTAAAGTTCACTGTCCCCTAAATTAATAGAGGATGTTATTGTTCAATGTAGTCAGTTATACTCATCAAGTAATTGAATCCCTTCATTTTAGTCCGTGCTCTTAGCATGTGGCAGATCAAATATCTTATTCGTTTCATTTCCTGAATCCAGTAAAACATGGATAAATTCTGTAGTGAGAATTCTGGAATTTTTGTTTCATGAAGAACACAGAAATATTACAAGAATGTTTTTGTTTTAATCCTAGGCATAGGGATGTGGGCCTGCCTCGGTCTGTCTGAAGCAGCTGACCATGGTTTTGCCTTGTGCCCTAGCAGAAGCATAGTTTTGCCAGCTGCAGGTAATTTCTGTGATCATGTGACATTTTGGCATTCTGAGAACGTTTCGTAGGGCAGGTGGTTGGTGGTTGTTGATCATTCAGGGCAGTTGCTGGATGTTTTCTAGTAGCCACAGGCAAAGAAGAAATCAAAGGAAAGAGTTTAGATTCAGGGATTTTCCTAATTCCTCCCTCCCCCCCTTATCCTTGTCTCTCTCCTATCTAGTGTTAGGGGATGAGACCAGGTGGTGGGGGAGGAGAAAAGGTGGGAAAAGGAATCCACAAAGTAGTAAATGTCCAACTACAAATTACCTTTCCATGCCCCATTTTAGGAGACACGCGTATTCCTTCACTGCATTTTTTTTTTGGTGTTCTTGAATCTGAGGAGATAACTTGTGCTTTCAGTGCTTACATTTTAAAATGTTTTGTAGTGTAAACAACCGACAGGTAAATCCAGTTTTTTTCCTCATCCGTCATAAGATATCAAGCTCACCTAAAGATGATACTTTGCTTTTGCACCCAACCTTGCCTCTTCTTTCATACATGCAGACTTCATTGTTCGTGGGTGTTGGGTGAACAGAGAACGAAGGGGGTGGAGAACACCTGGAATTAGCACTGCATTAATGGTTATTTATCGGGTGGCGCTTGGACCCCAGTCCTGCAGCTGTCCTTCTCTTCTGAACTTTTGCCATTAATGATATTCAGAAGGCACACACACACATACACACACACACACACACACACACACACACACACACACACACGGTTGAAACGCCAGCTCCATATTGGAAATTGGAAAACAAATTTACATTTCATTCCCAACACGGTAACTTAATAAAACGTCATGGTGTTGATAAGTACTTAATTATGCTTATAGCACAGGTGGACTTAGACGTTGTTCCACATGGAAGGAGGATTCATCCAAGGATTCAAAGGACCTTCTAAACGGTCCTTTGAAAGATCACTGCCTCCTGAAATATTCCAAGTATACGGTGTCTAAAATTATTTCTTGGAAAACAATTGCTTGTGTTATATTTTACTTATCATAGACAGAATGAACTCTAATGAACTTAATTCCTAAGTGCCTAGATCACCAGCATTAAAAATATTTCATCCTCAGGAACCAGAGATGTTGATGTTGTTATAATATAAACTGAGAACATATAGTTTATATTGTAAGCCAACACATGAATTTCCTGACATTTTATTCCTAGGTATTTCCTTCACTTTGGTACTTTCAGAGATGAAGTTCATGATCATTTCTATAATTTTTATATCCAACAAAAAGTCTTTTATAATTTATTCACTTTATATCCCAATTGTAGCCCGTTCCCTCATCTCCTCTTGGTCCTACCCTCCCTCTCTATTTCCCCCATTACCCTTGCCTTGTCCTCAGAAAGGAGGAAATCTCCTCCCCTACCATCTGACCCTAGCCTGTCACGTCTCATGAGGACTTCCTGCATCCTTTTCCTCTGTGGCCTGGCAAGGTAGCTTCCCCAGGGGGAAGTGATCAAAGGCAGGCAACAGAGTCCATGTCAGAGGCAGCCCCTGCTTCCCTTACTAGGAGACCCAAATGAAGACTGAGCTGCATATGGGCTACATCTGAGCAAGAGCCCTAGGTCCTCTCTTTGAATGGTCCTTGGTTGTTGGTACATCAGTCTCTGCAGGCCCTGCTGGGCCCAGATTTGTTTGCTTTTTGTTTTGTTGGTTTCTTTGTGGAGCTCCTGTTGCCTCCGGGTCCTCCTATGCCCCCACTCTTTATCATTTTGTATCCAATCTTTCCAATCTTTTTTCTCTGTCATTAAGGACATGGACCAATTGATTTTCATGATTACTTCTTCAAGGGAACAATATTTATTGTTTTGAATTTCTCTATTGACTACCATTTCACTTGCAATGTCCTGTTCGTTGCAATTTTCTGCTGATTTTGATTTATTTGTCCTTCTCTCACTGTTTTCCTAAGGCAGAAGATTGCGTGATTAACTCTCATCTTTTCTAACACACACAGCCAATGCTATAAATTTCTCTCCATGTCCAGATTTTGCTAGATCCTGTAAACTAAAATTTTTAGAAATTTCTGGCCGATTTTCTATTATCAATTTCTAGTTTAATTTTTCTCTTCTGAGTGAAGGGATTGTGTGATTCCTATCGTCTTAAGTTTGTTGAGGTGTGTCCAGAATGTGGCCTGTCCTAGAGGAGATTCCTCCTCCAAGGCTTTTAGAAAAATGTTTAATTAACTCATTGGATGAGGCGGTTTGTTGACACCATTCAAATCAGGTGGTGGGTTTGCTGTTGAACCCTACCCTGCTTTCACTGGCTCTTCTACCAACTGGGTCTCCATTTCCTGTGTGATCTGGTGACCTCTGTCTCTTAACTGGTGTGTTTAGATCTCTGACTTTTAAGATGATTATTCCACCCCATGTTATTTTATCAGTGACATGTTTGTTTCCACACTTTCTACCTCTTGAAGGTTTAATTGAGATTTCTTTCAACTCCTTTGTTATAGGTTAATCCTTTCTTTTATAGTAGCTGCCCTAAACATAAAATGTACATTTACAACTAACCAGATTTCACTTTTAAGTAACGCTTCTCTGCATATGTCTTATAAAAAAAAATGCAAACGAAATACCCCACTATTGAAGTTAAATAACCTTATGTGTACCAACATATGAATTTGAGTATAAATGTGTGAATGCTCTGTGTTAGAACAATTAGGAATAAAAAGTACAATACTGTATTTAACCCTTCCTTACTCCTATTCTGAAGTGCCCTTTCCTTATGTAGCTTTGCTTCTGACTTATGGCATCGCACTTCTTTCTGGTGAATTTATATTAGAATTTCTTACTAGTGAGTTCCTGGAAAGAAAGGCCATAAATTTTATTTATCTGATGGATTCTTTTTTTTCCTCAGCTTTGATAAATAAGTTCACAGGGTATGGAACTTTAGGTTGGTGGGTTTCCTCACTGAGAAACCTTTAATATTTTAATCTCCTGCATTGTCGCTTGGATGGTGGGCCATTTAGTTGTCAATTTGAAACAAAAAAAATTTAAGGTCATTTAGACAGAGGGAGCTTCAGTGGATGATCTGCTTCTATTAGATTGGCCTGTAGGCTAGTTTGTAGGACACTTTCTTGATTGGTGATTGAGGGGGGAAGGCCCAACCCACTACCAGCTGTGCCATCCTTGGGCAGGAGATCCTTGGAAATATAAGAGAGCAGGCTGAGCCTCCATAAGGGAGCAAGCCAGTTAGCAGTGGTCTTTGGAGCAGTTCGTCCCTCCCTTCCCTCTTAGCACAGAATTGTAAGCTTTAAACCGAAATTAATCCTTTCTTCAAGTTGCTACTAATCATGATGTTTTAATCTCAACAATAGAAAACAGACAAGGACAGATGAAGTCTTGAGGACAAGTTGTCTGTATGTATTACCTTTGACCTTATATTTATAACTATAAAAAAAGGTCTCTGTCTTCATTCAATATTATTTATTCATTTAAGTTTACTTGCTGTTGAGGACTGATCCCAGGGTTGCCGTATGTGAGGTCATGCTTTACTGAGCTACACCACATCCCCAAGTTTTAAAACGTATCACTTTTTTTTAGTCCTGATATTTCACTGTGGTATGGCAATATGTATGTTTTAATCCGTTTTCGTTAATTTCCATCCATTCTTATTCTTCTCCAAGCTTCCCAGTGGTTTGGTGTCTGTGATTGTTTCATGACAATTCTCAAAAACAATTTCTTGCCAACACACCACACGTTAAGTCTTTATTATAAGCTGAACAGATCTTGAACTTCTGTTCCAATTAGAAGTTCGCTTGCTTGCCTTTTCAGTGGCAATCTCCATTTCTGATACATTAGACCCCTCTTACTTCTTTCACGTTCTTTCTTAGTTTTAACCTTTCTGCTCATATTAGCTACCTATATTTACAACTCCCTACTTTTCCTACTGATTCCCTAGTTCAATTGTACACTTGTACACGGTGTTTAAAAATCCTAGCCTGGCCCTTCCAATATTTTACAACTAACATCATGCCTTATAGTTTTATAGCCGGCGTGACATCCTGGCTAAACAAAACTGAGGCAACTGGCCTCTTAGGAATGCAACGGGGAGAAGGGGAATGTAGAGAGGAGTGGGAGAAAAGTTAGTCTTGTATACTTGGACTCAAACTTGACCTTGCTTCTTGGGGATCCTTCACTGTCTAGCTAGAGGGGACTGGATTCTGGGCTCTTCTCCACGTGAAAGGCTAGAGGGAACTAGGGTGGTTGTTTCTCTTCCCACAGGTGGATCAGCTTCTGATAAACTCTCCACAGGTGAGACTTTGGATAAATGGTTTCTCCTGAGGGCAGCTCTTGCTAACAGGCTGCTCTGGTATATTTCAAACTGTTTTTCTTTTTCAGTCCCCTGGCAGAAGTAGCAGGTAGTTTATGCTCTTAAGAACTGGCAGAACTTCTGGAGTGAAAAGCTGTGAATGCTCCCACTTGGGTCCCCCTAAAGTTGCTAAGGCTTGGGGCTGTTCCCATTGGGCCAGTACTTCATTGGTTACCCCTCAAGGTTTCTACCCTCAGCACTCCTTCCTCAGAGGTTTCTGCTCCACTAACCCTGGATCTTCTCAATTTGCCCGTCTGTAAATCATTCAGAGACAGAAGTTGAGGTTGGCCTCCTGGTCTCACGTTTCTCATCTATACAATGTTGGTATTTTTTCAGCTGATTCCACCTTCTATTTCTTGTTCTGAAGGAGACATCATTTCTGTATTTCTTGCATGCAAGAGCGAAAAAAAAGAACCCATCTAAAATGCTTATTAAGCCCATGGCTTTTGGAATACCGTTCTCTAAACAGATCCTTAAAACAATAGCATTATGGTGTTTATTTATTTACTTTTTTTTTAAATTTCACAAGACTTATCCTAAAATTCTAATAGTTCAACAAAATAATGAGAATAAATGAAGTTTACACTGATACTTTGGTCTTCTTCTGAGAGTTATGTGAATGGGTTTCTACAGAAAATGTGGAGAAATGTGGAACCAAGAGACTTTTGTGGTTGAACCTAAAGATATAAGCTGTTTGAGTACATGTAAAATATAACAATACTACAGTAGTATATAGAAAAGAAATTTCATAAATAATCATTGGTCTGACCAATTGTTCTAATGTTCATACTGAAAGTCAGTCTGCAAGTCAGTGACCAGAAGTACAAAATTATGACATTTTAAGCGATGGTAATTAAAATTCTTTAACAGAAACAAGTATTTGAAGAGCACTGTGCTAGGTAGGCCTTGTTGTTTAGGAGGCACTCTGGACTGTCTTTCTCTCTAGAACATTTACTACCATGTAATTTTATAGATCACAGCTTGGGCCAAGGAAACCAGAAAGATAATTTAACTACTCAATGGATAAAAAAGAACTGCCTAAACTGTGACTACTAAGTTATTTGACCCTCAACTGCACAATAAACAAGATTTTTAGGTAATTCTGCTGCCCTAAGGGCACTGTGTGAAGCTCACTAGCGTACTAAGGGTATTGTGAAATAAGAGTTTGCAAGCATCTGATCAGTACCATTATCTAAGTATCAATATATGGCAGCCAAGAAGTCAAGGTTGGGATTTTGTCATTACTATTAAAACATACAATACTATGAAAACAATTATTACCTCATTTGAATCAAATGATAGTTGAAAAATCGGAGTGTAAGTACTTCCGAATATGTTGATTATAAAAACACCTAATTACAGATGTTCTTTGGAATCCATTGTATACTTTTTGATAGAAGACTGATAAGCATGGCAGTGCCCCCGTTCACCTTGCACCTATTTATAATGTCATCTAGCTAAGGGCACTTAGTGCTGTCCTGGACTGTACTCAACAGTTCCCATGTTAACTGTTGTTGCTACACTGCAGAGAAATAGTAAAAAGCATACTTTATGCTAAACAGTATGAACAGTGTCTACATATATAAACATATGTACATAATGTAGATGTTTTATGCCCTGAAGTAATTCAGAGTTGGAATTAACAACAGTCATATGTGAGATTTGATGTCTTTCACAAAAACAATCAAAGATGGTTGGGGATAGTTGAAGTGTCATATTTATTTTTTCTCGTTTTCTTCATAAGCTAACATAATTTTTCTGAATAGAAATACATTCATCTGGCAATTTTGTCAATGAATTCATCTTCTCCAGGTATTGTGGAATTATCTAACAACACATATTAAAAAAATTTTTACATGTATTTTAATCATGTTTTTATGATTAGAATTTTCACTACCTTGATTTTAGAATTAATGTTCATCAATTCTGTCCATTAGAAAAATAATACTGTGCAAACATAGGCTGTCTAGAACAAATAGAAATACAGCATACGTTGTATATTTAAATTTTCTAGTAGCCACAATCAATATTAAAAAAACATGAAATTTATGAAGAAGACATTTTATTAAAATGAATATGCTTAATTTCAACATGCCAATAGAAAAACTATTAGTAAAATATGCCATAACTAAATCCCTTTTTCTTGGGAGAATAGATTATCTTCCTTCCATTTCCTACTTCCTCAACACACTCAAGTGTACAGTGTTGTGTGTGTGTGTGTATTTGTTGGTAGAAATGACTTAGTTGTATTCACTGAGTTCAAGCTGAGAACCTTCCAGGCCAGGGCAGCAGCTTTCTGGCTCATGCTCAGCTATTAACCACCTGAAATCAGACCATTCCTTTTTTGCCATTTGCTAAATACTTAATGCAATTTACAATTGACAAAGACAGTTTAACAGATGCATTTTATTTGGTCTCCTCTTTTTCAGTGAAAACATTTCAGTCAGTTCTATGCCTATGCCCATGTATTGGTGAAACAGTCTTGAGTGGGTGTGAGACAGAGAAGCAGTCAGAGTACCCATCGTGGTTTTTATCTCATGGAGGCAATTGATTATCACATCCCCGGAAGTGACAAACGGTAATAAAACTAAGAGGAAAGGTTTGAAAAGGTTTCTGTATTCTTCTGGAGGCAGGTGACTTTTGCACACTTCCTACTGGTGAAGGAAATACAAACTGAATTTTTGTGTTAAACGTGTTTACTTTTGCACCAAAAACAGTAACACAGGCAGCCTGTTTCAATTAAAAAGAACCCTGGAGCAAAAATGTGTTACAGTCAGGGGTAGAGGCACTGTATCATTATCTCGTAGGCACAGCAGTGGAGATAATGAACAGTTAAGAAGACTGGACAATGGAAGGTGAAGTATGACTTGTCATGAAAGTGTCAATAGAATCCCAGCTCACTTTCCATTAGTAGATGCTATGAAATTGCAGGGCTGTGCGGAACAAGCAGAGAAAAGACTGAAATAAAAGTGGCTTCATGGCACTTGGTAGTTTTAAGCCTGATTTAATATTCGCCAGTGTTACCAAAAGCCTTAAAGCAGGGATTTCAACATTTAGTTCTGCTTCTGGTGGCGGGGGGTCATTGGATGGCTCTTCTGTGACCTTGACACTGAAACAAATTCTGCCATTTCCCTCCCCATTTTGGTGATGTTTTGTTTTGTTATTGTTGTTCTTTGGTGTGGAGTATAAGATCTGAATAAGAACTGAGTTTCTGTTCTTTTTGAGAGATAATGAAGACATTTTATAAGTTCCAGGAGTGTCAACAGTCGATTGGATTTAGATAAAAATGAATTGTGAATGGATTGAACTGAACTGCAAAGTCCCCAGTAAATAAAACCTGGACACCAGTGCAGCCAAAAGAAAACAGAAAACTATGAGGGTGATTTTCAAATGAGAAACTTGCTGAACTCTTATCCAAGAACATACGCTGAGAATCATCCATGTCTAGTTAGAGGTGAAATTAGGGAGTTGCAATACAGACCAAATATCCTTTCCCTGAAAAGCTTGGGATCAGAGTAATTTTCTGTTTTTACTTTTGAAATATTTATAAACACAAGAAATAATTTGGGGAAGAAATGCAAGTCTAAATATGTGGTTTATTTTTCACCTATACCTTATGCACAAAATCTGAATGTGAATTTTCAACCATTTTGCTAAGTTTTGGGAAGTTTCATATTGTAAAATCCTCTACTTCTCATGCCATATTACTGTGAAACATTTGGATGTGGTAACATTTTGGATTTCAATATAGAGATGTTCACCCAGTATAATGATTATTGGTTTGTTAATTTATTCCCAACATATTCTGTGAGTAATCACTTAATATCGAGTGTTTCTTTTTGATCTTCAAAGCAGATGAACATGGTTGGCAAGACCTCAGCTTGGGTGTAGGGAGACAGACAAGAGATGCCGTGTTTTTTTTGTTGTTGTTGCTTTCTTGTTGCTGCAGTCTGTTAATGAATGGTGTAGCTTCACAAAGCAAGGAGTGAGGTGAAGAAAATGGAATCACTATGGTAGAGTGGTGCAGTCCAGGACTGATTATTGGAAGTGTCTCTATTCTAACTATTGGAAGTGTCTCTACAGAGAAAATGCTTCTAGCCCAGGAGGGGAAACAAAGAAAGGAAATCTGAATAAAAATGAGTGTTAACATGACAGTTTTTCTGACTTTTTTAATGCCAAAATGCAACCTTCTCTCCTGAAGATCTCCAAGATCCCCTTCCAGGAATAGAATTTGGGAGGGTTTATGGTTGGCCTAGTGGTTTCTTCCTTTCCAGTCCTAGGCATGCCAGCTGGTAGAAATAGTTGAAATCCCTGGAAAGTATTTTTCACATCTTTTTCACTCCCTTTAGGTCTTGCAGTGTAACACTGGGCACCTCTTAGAGCCATATATCAGCTCTCTAGAAAGAAACTCATGCCTTGCTTACTTCCTATAAGCCACATGACTAGTGCCAGGCAGTAAATAAGCATAGACCAGGAATGCTTCATACCACAGAGAAAGAATAACAAGGCAAGCTAGCTCCCCAAGACAGGATTCTAAGTTGTGGTCTCATAAACAGTGCCCAGAGTTGCAGAATAAAAGTTTTAAAATTGGTCTCAAAAGCATTAAAATAGACCTCATTTGTAGAACTGTTTGGTTCATAAGACCCATGCTTGGAGTTGTTGAATTCCCTACCTGACTCTTATCAATACTCTTGAGTTTGAAGAAAAATGGGTCAAGAAGGAACATAGATTTTTTTTCCCCCATGCACATGACTTCCTTGACTTTATTTTGTCTAGTTGTTTAATAATCAGAGGTACATGTGAATTAGACCCAGGACCCACGATTGTTCTGACTGTGTTTTAACATGTAAGAGATAAGATCAAGGTAAATTTTGTGCCCCATACTCAACATTCAGAAGCAGACTGTGTCAGGAAAGTGCCTTTCCTTTGTAGATAACATTAATGTCTGCTCCGTCTGGGCTAGCTTCCACCCTGACGGTGAATCAGTTCTGATAATAGTCTCAGAGTTATATACATCGAAACATATTTAATAGCTTATGTGTTCATACACTGAAAGCCTTGCATATTTAGAATTTCAGATTAGAATTCAACTTTTTCTTCCCTATTAAATGCCAGCCGGGCAAGTTGCATTAATGACCGTGGTTATGTTTGAATGTAAATGGGGACATCTGGCGATATCAGGAGATCAAACGTTGGGAGTCTGCGTGATGACTCTCATCTGCTTGTCACCCAGCAGGTGTAATGGATGGCAGGCATGTGGGCTTTTTGCCCAAGTTAATGTACAGTCCTAACCTATGGAGGGGGAGAGGTTTCCTCTGCAGCTTTGAAGGATCACATCTCAGAATACATGGGTGACAGGGCAAGAGAGGGGTAGGGCAGGTGGAGTGGATATTTCCCAAAGGCACCGATCCTTTAGTTAAAAAAAAAAAAAAATTAAAATTAAATCTCCGTTTTCTAGCCTACAGGCATTTTCCTTGTCCCATTTCAACAAACTTCCACAGCCCAATTTGTTATTCAAAAATTTATGGAAAATGTATGTTAAAGTGAAAAGGGTACACTGTGCAGAAAAGGGAAGCAGCTTGTAAGCATATCATTATGCACGAGCCGTGGGGCCCACAGATGGCTCTTCCACTCAGAACCGAGAGTGGTGCCAAAAGCTCAACTCTAAATACATTTAAATCACATATCTTTACTTAAAAATGGAGTATTTTGGAAGGAAAAGCAGATGATATTTAAGTACACAAGTGGTATTCTTTTGTTCCTCATATAATAGAGCCCTTTACAAAAGTCATTGCCTTCTGAGTGTGCAGTAAGCCTTTGATTCCTTGAATTCCCCAGCGGATTTAGTCTCAGTGCACGGCTCATTCCTAATAGGATTAGCCATTGAGGTAGCACCTTGCTGTAGCAAAGCTCTTGAGTATCCTAGCCGTGATTGAAAATTAAGGGATTTGTTGTGATTACTATGTTCAATGCTAAAAGCAAACCTTTGTTTTGCACATTAGAAATAGTAACAAAAAAAATTATCATGACATATGGGCTTCTTATTTTAATTGAAAATAAATTTAGTTCTTAGACCGTGCCAATCTGTTAATTAATTAGAGGGAGGGTAGCAAAAGGGATGAAGGCATTTGTTTGCTGCTTAATATAATGATTTTTCTGGAAATATATTTTTTTTTTAATGAAAGTATGCCGGTTTCTTGTTTCAAGCCTGTTTATGTTTACTTCGAAGGAAGAATTTCTATTTTGAAGGGTACAGTTCATACTGGTGAGATTAACACAGTAAACAGTCAGGTCGATGTTTGTTTCTTCCTTTGAACAAAATTTACAGGGCTCCTCCAGCAACTTACGACATAAGAGTTTTAACTTTGAAATTAGTTTTGAATGGGTCTTCCTAATTTTTATTGATGTCATTAATTCTGACAGCAATAAGATTAAAATATGCACTTGTTTGCACTTAAAATTTTAAAACATAACCTTTTATTTTAATATCCTAACAACCTGATCAGCTTAATGGTTACAGCTTTAGAAAGTATGAGAGTATAATTATGTCTATAGGGCATTTGGTATATGGGATTTTTAGTTTTCAAAATACTACAAACACATGGGGTTCTTTTGTTGTTTGTTTCCAGATTTCTCAGCCCCCTCCCCCACCTTCTTTCCCTGAACTGTTCCACATACATCCCTTCCGGTTCTTATAGTCTGTTTTGAATTGGTGTGCATGATGGAGAGAAAGATGTTTGACATGCATGTACATATTCAAACACAGGGTTGTATGGGAAGTGAGTAGGAAAGAAATTAATTATATTCTAAAGAGACACAATTTTATTTTGGTCCATGTTAACTGCAAATAAAATATAGTAATGGTGAAAAATGTGTTGATAAGCAAGGTCTCCTGGGAGTGTGTATTCATGTGCAGATGGGAATCACTTACGGTTATTAGTATGTTGTTCATATCAAAGTGAGTGCTGATAAAGCCAATAGGCATGCTTCAGAAGTCTGCGCGTTTACACTGGACAGTGCCATTGATCCTCTTAAATTTTGGTGTGATAAAATCTATGATTTCTTTTTGTGAAAGTCATTATACAATAGCCCTTACCACTGCTTAGAAAACAAATTATTTGTAAACTGAAAGCCTTATGCTTACTTTGTACTATTCTTTTTCTTCTTCTTCCTCTTCCTTTCTTCTTTTTTCCTTTCTTTAATAGCATTCTATTAGATGTTGAAATGAGTCTGCTCTTTAGGAATATCCTGCATGTCCTGTCATGCTTTCACACAGGATAATAGCTTGTTGACACACTATTTCAGTAACCAACTAACTTTGTTCCTTTCTTAACCCACTGGAATCACCCTTTAAGTGGTAAGAATGTATACCATGCATGGATGCATGGAGGAACTTTATCCCCCAGTTAGTCAGTATGAGGAGCAACTAGAAACTTCTTTGAGGGATAAAATGGATGATATTTGATTAAATTGTTATTGTAGACATAGTTTAAATATGATAATTACTAACTTAAAGAACACAAGGATAGGCAAAAGATGCCATAGAAAGGGTCAACCTCTTTATGAGAGTTAAAAAGACTTCTTTGTTTGTTTGTTTTGTGGGCTGTTTTTTTCCTAGTTTCCCATCTGTCCTCCTTTAAAAAAGATGATGACCTCATACATCTCTGTATCATGAAATAAAAATCTCATTTTTATTAGTCTCTCAATGACAACTGAGATGTTCCAAAATGTTCTAATGCAAATCATCTTTTGGCAAATTCACTTTATTCTTGTTAATTATTTTTAATGTACTGCAAATGGCTCATGTGCATCTTTCAAAAACCAGGAAAATAGCAAAAGATTCAGCATTTCTGGTGAGAACAACAGGTTTCTACTTAGATTAACTTATACTTCCAAAATGTAGTTTCTATCCTTAAATTATTCCGTGAAGAAAAACAGCCCTTATATGATCTAGTAGTCATCTGATGGTACTTTAGGCCTCCATATGAGTGTTATTTTATATACTTTAACAAGAACAAATAAACCTCCACTCTCTATGAATTAATTATAATTAACAACTGATTTAATGTTTTCTTTTGCATTCTTTTTCTATGTATCCCTGTGCAGCAAACATTATTCTAGGCATGCAGTACACAATTATTAGTTCAAGTTGAAGTGATTCTGTATAAAATTGGCCTCATATTTATTCATTCAGAAAATGAGCAGGGAGAGAGTGCATATTTTATACAACTCCAGTAATTTCGGTATCAGATAACCCTTAAGCAAACTAAGATTTGACCCTTTCAAAATTGCTTAATGAATTGATATTACATAGAATATCTTTTTAAACTTCTGTAGAATTTTTTCCCCTTTCCCTGAAGCCTTTTCAACATAAGCTTTGGATCACAGACCCTGCATTTAAATGTTGAAAATATGATTGTGTTTTGATTGCTTTTTAGTGTATCTTTATGATAGAAGCCATGCATTCTAAGAAAAACTATGCCAGCACTTGACAGATTATTGTAGATGCCACCATGTGAGAGTGAGTTAAATTAATTGAAATGCTATCTTAAGGAACAAAAAAATTCGACGATCTCATGCAAGGATGCATCTTCTTCAGCCAGAAGTGGGTTTGCAAGGAATAAGCCTTATTACTTTGAGAATCTATTAACTGTTGTTTTCAGTGTACTCTGAGCATACCTTGCCAACGCTACCTGCCTGTCCATACCATCTTTGAGATGCGGTCAGGGCTGCCAAAGATGGGGATCTACTTATTCGTCCTCCACGTGGGCAGGAGAGTTCTCTAACATGTTTGTCACAAGCTCAGTAAGTCCAACAGACGCAGAAGCCAGCTGCAGTGACTTCCTGATGATTTGAAAGCCATTCCCTAGGCATTCTTCCCCTAAGATCCAGCTCAGCTGGCTTGGGGACATTCAAATAGTATTTGTAATGAGGCCACTGACTTGTCCTAGTGTACAAATCTGGCCAGTGAGAGCTGAGAGCAAGTGAGATCTTCACAGGTCAACAAGTGTGATGGGTGGGTTTGCACAGCTCACCAGCCACCCTTGCCTCACGATTAAGGAATGAAATTCCCTGAGCATGTAATTTTAGTGGGAAGAAAAACACCTTTGGTTTTAGTAAAGCCACATAGTGTTTTGGACTTCTAATGGGATTTTGTGGTCACCGTTCTTTGTTGGTAACAGTTCAGAAGTGGGCTTAAAGCTTGCGTAGTCTTTACTCTCTAACCTGAGCACCTTAGGTAGTCCTTAAACAGTGAGAACCTGCCACAAGCATGCAAATTTCACGAATACACAGCCTGTGTTCTTTATTCATCACCAGTCCAGGGGAAGGCTGACTCAGAGAAATAAAATGCAAATTATGTTTTGTTTGAATTTCTCCTATTAAGGTAGATGAAAAATAGTGAAAGAAACTGCTAAAGTTAACTGTCTGACTGCATTTTATCCCACCGAAAATACCAAACTGCGTCTCTTCGATGTGCAATCAAAGCAAAATGTTATTGACATATTTATTCTAAATTGTGAAATTGGGTGTGTTTTGCAAGGAATGCAGAGATAGGAGAGTGGTCCTGTGTTTAGAGTTCCCTGGCCCTACATGGTTGAAGGTTACATTGTTACACCTTGTGGAACTAGAAACTGAGCGCTGTGACACAGAAACACCACTAAGTGTTTGTCAAAGAAAGGAGTGAATTACAACAGTTGACAAGTTTCAATGTATCTAGAGTAATTTTCAGTGCTACAAATGATTTTACACTGAGTCTAAACACCTCACTGTAAAATCGTACTAGGTAACAGAAAACAGTGGTTTTGTTTTTGGTTTTGTTTTCTTTTCAACTTAGGATATTCCTTTTTGAATAAGGTTACAGATCCCCAATAGGTACATAGACAACATAAGGCACAATGGTCTGAGCATATTGCGAGATTCATTCATTGGTACTTTCTGTTTGATTTTCTTCCACAGTGGAGAATGAAACTCATATGATCATATTTTTATGTCTGTGGAATCTTTATTTTTTATTCATTAGGAAGAAGCCAATTAATTTGCATTCACTAATCTCCCATTCCTCACATTGTAATACCATTCTCTTTATATCTGAAGGGAAAATTGTTAATACTTCTTTTAAGCCTATAAACTTAATTTCCATTAAGGGAACTGGTAGTTTGAATGAAGATAACAATATCTTGCAAGTTTTATTTTATTGTTTGGCTTTTTATAGGCTTGTCTTTATCATTTCCATTTGTGGCATTCATGTAAAATATGTACTCTGGTATTTTCTTAGTTTTATTTTTAAAATTTCTCTAGTTTAATATGCTTAATGGCAAAAAAAAAATCAATAAAAAGTTGCAAATCAAGACATGCTCAAATTATTCCCCTAAAGCCAATAATGTTTAATTATTTTAAATTGCTTATTTTATAAGATTTTTTAAACAAGATATTTCAGGTTTTTTTAATTTCTACAAATATTAAATAAAAAGTTGAAATAATTTAATTGACTCTGAATTGGTCCTAGATTAACTGCCATCAGTAATTCAGAAAGTACATTTCTATGAGAGAAAAGGCTTTAGAATAAAGATCAATGGATGACATTTACCTATTTATGCACTGTTTTGTTTATGCCTGATGCATTTATGAAGAGAAGGTTAGAAAAATGCTTAGCAAAACCTAAGGAGCAGTTATCACTGAGAAATTATGGTTCCTGTTCTTTGTTTTTTACTTTGTTTTGTTTTGTTTTTTACTGGATTCACTTGCACTTTACTCTTCTGAACCATTTATGCTTGTTTAGGATACTAGAAAAGAATATTTAAAAGTAAGTTTGAAAATGCAGAGAGATCAGATCAGATCACATTATGGTCACATAAACTCCTGTACAGGAAATAGAACAGAAATTTGTTTCAGAAAACTCAAATTTAAATTTATTATGATTTACTTTCTATTTTATGTATATGAGCATTCTATCTGCATTTCCATCTACCAGAAGAAGGAATTAGTTCACATTATATATGGTTGTGAGCCACTATGTGGTCACTGGGAATTGAACTCATGACCTTTGGAAGAACAGACAGTCCTCTTAACCACTGAGCCATCTCTCCAGCTCATGATTTACTTTATAATGTGCTTAATATCAATTCACATATAAGTTTTAGCTGAACTTTTTTTGTTTCTCTCGCTCATCTTCCCTACCTCTCTCCCTTCCTTCTTACTTTTCTTGCTCCTCCTCATTCGTTTTGAGTCACATTAATCTTATAATATCCCATGGTGACCCACAGTTCAATATGTAGCTGCTCTCAAGCTCTAGATCCTCCTGGCTTTGCCTCCCAAGTCCTGGAATGATAGAGCTGCTGTATCTCAGTTCAGATGAAAACCTAATGAACACTGAGCTGCTATGGGCTACATCTGAACAGGGGTTCTAAGTTATATCCATGAGTTTACCTTGGTTAGAGCATCAGTCTCAGAATTTTGGTTCTGTTGCTCTCCTTGTGGAGCTCCTGTACTTTCCAGGTCTTAACTAACTACCTCTTCTCTCATATGATTCCCTGCACTCTGCCCAAAGTTTGGTTATAAGTCTTAGCATCTGCTTTGATACACTGCTAGGTAGAGTCTTTCAGAGGCCCTCAGTGGTAGGCTTCTGCCTGTTTCTTGTTTTCTCCTTCCTCCAATGTCCTTCCCCTTTGTCTTTCTAAGTGAGGATTGATCCTCTTGCCATAAACCCCCTTATTGTTTAGCTTCTTTAGGTGTACAGATTTTAGTATTTTATCCTATCTTATAGGTCTAGTATCTACTTGTAAGTGAGTATATACTGTGTGTGTATTTCTGCTTCTGGGATACCGGATAGCTCACTCAGGATGATTTTTTTCTATATCCCATCATTTGCCTCAAATTTCATGATTTTCTTGTTTTTAATTGCTGAGTAGTAAATATTCCATTGTATAAATGGACCACATTTTCCCTAGAAAGGAGAAGAGGGACTGTCTCTGACATGAACTCAGTGGCTGGCTTTTGTCCACCCCCCCCCCCCCAAGGTAGGAGCAGCCTTGCCAGGACACGAAGGATGTTGCAGCCAGTCCTAATGAGACCTGATAGACTAGGATCAGATGGAAGGGGAGGAGGACCTCCCCTATCATTGGACTAGGGCAGGAGCATAGGAGAAGATGAGTGGGGTGGGGGGGTTGGGAGGGGATAGGAGAGGGGGCTACAGCTGGGATACAAAGTGAATAAATAAAAATAAAAAATTAAAAAAAAAAACTCTAATGAATAGCAACATTCCATGACTGTGCTGTCTCAGAGCATGTCCTGTTGTTAGTGAATATTTAATTAGTAGCATATAGTGGTCAATAAAACCCTTTGTCACTTGTTTTTTTTTTTTGTTTGTTTGTTTGTTTGTTTGTTTTTATTTCAAGACAGGGTTTCTCTGTGTAGCCCTGACTATCCTGGAACTCACTCTATAGTCCAGGCTGGCCTCGAACTGCTAGAGATCCACTGGCCTCTGTCTCCCAAGTGCTAGGATTAAAGACATCCACCACCACTGCCAGGATCTCCTTTTGATTTTTTTAGTTGAAACATATTACTATATTATGTAATGAAATATGGGGTGATTTTGACTGTGCAGAAACCAGGCAGTTTTTAATAATTGTATTTCACTAATAAAAACAAGCAATGACAGTTCTTGTTCATGGTATGTCTGTCATGCCACAATAAACCTGTTACTTAGACGTTTTTACCTTTCCCTACGTTACCCAAAGGATTATATCTTATGCAGTGACAGAACCTGTTGTGTATGTTGGTCACCTCATAAGCCCAAGCAGTTAAACTATGATCTGGAGCCTCGGCCATCACAGGTGTTATGCATACTGTGTATACTAATCAGGGCTGGTTTTGTCTCACGTTCTAGAGGATTCCTTTCACTGTTATAGTTAACAGTACATTTGAAAACAAAATAGTTTCATGTCTCTATTCTCTAAAATTGTGTCCTCTTACTATAGTGTTTTTGTTTCGTATACTCTCCTCCCCCCCCTCAGAGATGGAGTCTTGCTAGGAAGCTCTGTATCAATCCCTTTAACCACTCCCTGCCCCCATAACTCCTGCATTGGGATTAGGGATGCCGACCACCATCTCTGAAGTTGCTAAACTCATATGTAGACTAAATGGGTAATCTAGCTGGAACAAATGGGTGTCCCAACCATAGCTCTTCAGGGAAATCAAGAGATTCATGTCTTCGAAGTCATTGTGAAGGAAGGGATACAGCCTCCTATGCTTCTGCCTACTAACTTTAGGATTTGTAGTATTTTTAACTATCAAAGTAATTTGTTTTTCTTATGCAGAAAGGTTTGAGATGGTTCTTCAATATGTAGCCGAAGCCCATCTCAATTCATGATTGCTCTGCCTCAGCCTTCAGCATGCTGGGATTACATGGGTGCCCCACCATGAGGGGTTCACAGTAATTTTTCATGCTGCCCAGTGTTGACTCTTCTGGAAAATATTCGGGCAATTTTATTTTGTAATAAAGTTCTTAAATTGTGGCTCTTAATAGCATTAAAAACTAATATTCAAGAGAGATTAAAGGATCAGAATGGTGCAAGTGAGTAAACAGACTTGCTTATAAGGACACCTAATTATTACAAGATAAGGATATAATTAAGTGCTAAAGTTGTGTGGTACAAAGACAGTAAAGGCTACAGAGTGTCTAAGGAGAAAATCAAAGGACCATCTTGTTCTGGCAGACAGGGATGGCCAAATTGAATTTTGAAAAATCAAGCAAAATTAAAACAAGACAAATTCACACAAGGTTTATAATACTGCCCAGCCTTTGCAGTTTGTCTTTTAAAGGCACATAGCTTTTATTAGACATTTCCATCTTTATGGATTCCTTATACTTATATCCCAAATGTACTGACATTTGGATGGTAGGTTAGTGAGGAAGGAGGGAATGGTAGTTAATCATTTGTGTGTGTGTGTGCTTATTGTGTAGCCCAAGGCATTTTCTCTCACTATTACTCAATTTTATGTGACGAGTGTTTTGGTCCCATATTACAGGATCAGTGGGTTCCTGGAACCTGACACTCAGCTGTGATTCTCAATAAGAGACACAGTGGGAAGCCATCTGGAAGTTTACCTTCTGTATTCCCCACTGTAGTTGGACAGATATCTTTTTGAAAGATTGTCATGCTATCACCCAAAATTTTACTCCAGGCTTTTACGTCTGTTTAAGGAGGAGCCAAGGCTTTTCAGAGCTGTCAGAGAGAATGTAGTCATTAATCTGAAAATGCAATTTGATCCCATGAAGGTGGCAATCTGTGTGCTGTGAACACACTTAAGATGGCACTACCAAAGGGATAGATGCCCAGCTCTTTGGACTATTATCTCCTTACCCCCTCCCTCACAGTGCTGAACAAACATGACTTCATTTCACTTACTATGGGCATGCACATTACATGTGCAAGGTGAGGAAGTTGAAGGAAACTGGAGAATTAAGCCTATTGAGTTCAGTTATTGTCGCCACCATTCTTTTTAACCCTCTTTAATTAAGCACCAATACAACTTTCTTTGTGGATTTAAAATACCAACTCTACAGACTATTAGAGAAGTTATAGAAGACAGAGTAGGGAGGGACATGGAAGAGGTCATGAGGGGTAAATAGAATTATGTACATTAAATGTATGAGTGAAAATATCTCAATGAAACCCACTGTCTGGTACAACTACCATACAGTAATGTGAAAAGAGAAATCACCTTTGAAATCCTTTCTGGGACAGTTCTATGGGCCAGAAGTAGAAGAGACCTAATGACTACTGCAGGCCCTCGTGTAGACTAACTGCACTAGCTTAATATGTAGTCCTTTGCTATGGGGCCATGGGGTGGGTATTTACATCCTTCAGGGAAAAATTATTCATTAGATGAGTCTCAAACCTCAGTTGATGAAATTTCAGATATGGAGCATTTGGGTGGTGGCAATGACAGTTGATGACAGCCGACATGCATTGGAGGACAAATAATGTGCCGAGCGCTGAATTAACTACCATGAGAGCATTTTAAACTTCAATCTTCATGACAATTTCTGTGAGATAGGTATCTCCGCGCCTCCGGTTTTAGTTGAAAAAGAGTGTGGATTGCTTTCCCAGAGCAACTTTGATTTGGTCAGCGCGAACTTCTTGTGATAACGTGCATCACATGTGCGTGCTAGAGAGAGTGGGATGGACTAGCAAATCCTTGAATTTGAAAGTAAAATAATGCATAAATCGTATTCGATGAACAAACTGTTAAGCTCTAAGATGTCATGAATCACTTGTCCATGTGAAGGACAAACCCAAGTATATATTTTGTTAGAATGAGGCATTACAGCTATCCCCCAGGGACAACGTTATGTATTTCAGTATTTGCATCACGGACCACATGATGAAAAGCACCATTGTAATAATATTTCACAAATTAGTGTAATATTTACAAAATAGCAGGAGTGCTGGTTGGTTTTTGTCAAGTTAAAGCGAACTAGGGGCATGTGGAAGAGGAAACCTCAATTGAGTCATTATGTTGTTCTGAGTGGCTTGTAGGCAAATCTAAGGCATAGTTTCTTGGTTGATGTGGAAGGGTCCAGCCTGTTATGGGTGCCACCATAGCCTGGGCAGGTGTTCCTGGAATGGATAAGGAAGCAACTTGAACAAGCCATGGGGAGTAAGCCAGGCAGCAGCATTCTTTTCTGGCTTCTACGTCAATTCCTACCTCCAGGTTTCTGCCTTGAGTTTATGTCCTGAGGCCCCTCCGTAATTGACTGTGAAGACGATGTGTAACCAAATAAACCCATCCCTCCCAAGTTGCTTTTGGTCGTGTTGAATATCACAACAATATAAAGCAAACAAAGACAAGTGAGGCTAATCAAAGCAATTATTAGGCATTCTACCTAATTCATCTAATATCTCGTTTCCCAGGTTTCAGGTACATGCCATTTTCTTTTCTGATTCGTTTGTGCACTGCATTGAATCTTACTTAGTTTCTCTTTTGTTTTAACAGTTATACCTGCTCTTTACTGCCTAAGCCCTCTGGAATTTGCTCTGTTTCTTGGCTTTGCGTGTGAGCAATCCTACAATCATAGCTGAATTGTACATCAGACATCTACCCACTTGGTGAGTGAGACCATAGCTACACTTTTTTTTTCTTCTGCCTTGAGTTGTACTTGCATTGTTGACCAAAATGTTTCATTCTGGGCTCAGAAGAGAGCTTGGCCAAATCTGCATGAGAAACCAGGTGTTGTATTTGTTGTTGTTTTTTGGTTGGTTTGTTTTGTTTAGTTTTTAGAGTTATTTTCTTCTTTGTCCTACGTACAAAGTAATACGCTTTGATATTTTTCCCTCTCTCAAACCTGCTACTATAATTTTTCATCACACTCATTTAAAAAACTTTACAATCCCTCACCCTGCAAGTGTGCTTAATTTCTATCTGGATAGATTGGCTGTGGCCAGCTCCTGGTTCATGTTCTACCAAATATTTTGTCCACTGCACATTTATTTGATGTGTAAACATGGCAACGCAGGAGGCTGGTTGTGACGAGCTGGACAACATAGCTTTATTTTGTAGAGAGGAACGGCTTTTGGATGAAAAAGCTTGGCTCCCTTGATTGGTTTAATGTGAATCTACACAGGCTTTATACAGCAAGCCAAAAGGAATTCATTGAGTTTCCTTAGGTCCTTAATTAAATTCTCTGTTCTTTCATTGCCCTAGCCTGTCACTCTCAATATGTCGCTCTATATCATCTTGCTCCACATATCAAATGTTTCCTTAGATTCTTTTATGCACTGCTATAACAATTTTCTCCTCTATTAATGTTTTGTCTCATATTTATTCATTTAGTTTTATTAATTTTATTTATGGTTTTGGGAGCTAAATCTGGTACCTGGCACAGAGAGGAACATACTGTATCAGAGAGCTCCCCTTCTCTTGTTTTGGTAAATGCTGATTTTTATCTTTTCATATGTCAAAGCCTACCAGGATAACTGATTTGGGGCTAGAATACTTGCAGGGTTCCATGGGGAAGCTTCAACATATTATGCAATTCTTACTTGGAGAAAGGCAGTCTGCCTAATTTCAGTAAAGTGAATACAAGACAGAAATTTTGCGGCTGAAGTTAGGTACAAGAGAAACTTAAAAAAAAATAACTATGAGACATAGAATATAAAAGTCTTTTTTTCTAAAGTAAATCCACTTTTTTACCCCACCCTACACTGGTGATAATGAGGCAGTGAGTAAGAGGTAGCCATGGAGTAGGAATGGTTTTAGGAATAAAGCTGACAACATGAATATACCCAACAAGAATGTGTTCCTAAAATATTACTACTTCATGTACGTGATTGGGGCAGTTTAGAAAGTACAAATAAAGATTATGGGATGCTGAATGGAACTCTCAAGGAAGCATTAAATTGAAAGATGCAATCGCGTGCTTGAGCTATTTCTTCTCCATCTTGTTAGAGATACATTAATGTTAAATGTTGCCAGCAAATATAGCTCCCTCTTGCTGGCAAAGAAACTGAAGTCCAGGCCTTTGGTTAACTGTTTTGTCATCTAAATCTTTCTGCCAGGGCTGAATTGCCACATCGCCCCATTTCCTGTGTGTATTTTCCTGTGTGTACAACTTGAGCAAGAATATTCTAGCAAAGTAGTTAGCACTTTTGTCTAGATCTTACGGTGTTTTCATTCTGAGAAAGATTCCCAGTTGAACAAACAACATTCTGCATAAATTAACTTTTCCTACAGCACAGTTGTTCCCTATCTTTCGTGGTGAGATTCGAATTGGCTGCTCCAGCCTGACCTGATCAGTGTGCCTTTCTCACCTCTCTGTGGCTCTACCTGTTGCGCTCTTTTCCTTTGAGCATCCTTCCCAGCGACCCTCTGTGGAAGAATCTTGTTGTCTATTCTGTGTTAGTTCTTAAGGAATATAATCAAGTGCTTAGGAAGTCCATTAGACGTGTTCAGTTGTCAATTTCGGAAGCAAGGAGAGTACATATGGTGAAACAGACCTAAGACTCTGGCATATTCTGTGCCTCCCTATCTGTCCTCCCTCAGCAAGTGACAGACTCCACAGCTACCTACAGAAGAGGAGTTTTGTGGGGCAAGACCTGGGAGTGGGCAGTTCTGCTGAGTCTAGAATCCCCTTGACCTGGTCACAGCTGACAGGCATCTGCTCCTACACTCTCTGTTCCCATTGTCTGAATCTTGTCATGTAATAAAATCATCTGACTTGGTTTTCTAGCCCACAGTGCACTGGGTTTTCATGATCTATGGAGGCTAGGGGGAAGGCAGAGCTTGGTGAAGACAATGAGTAATAGCCTGGGAATCTAGGAAGGAATAGAAAAGGTTACAAAGTTTGAGACACTCCCTGTGTATTAAAAGCAAACTTCAGAGTTTCCAGCTCTGGATTTCAAAGCCAGAACTCACTGCTGAGGTGCATTGATATTTGTCAGCAAGCTGCCTAGCACACCCCTTTGCCAATTCCTTGTGTTCTCTTTGCCTTTTTTTTTAAAATGACGCCTTGTTATCATTTAATTAGAGCAGTATTTTAATCATTTATTGCCGAAGCTAAAACTGTTTTAAGATTTTGGTCATCTAGCAAGCCAGTGAGTGGGGCAGGCCCTGGCTTAGAGAAAACTACTGTCCATTTATAAAAACACATGTGGTCTGATGTAATTTTTTTGAATGATACTGAACCTGTTTTTAAGATGCCTACCTACTTTGAAGAGGGCTATGCAAGGCTTCTGCCCTGTGCTGTTCATTTAGAGTGTCCCTTTCAGCCCTAATAGGATGAGTAAGCCTGGTTCTGTCAGTTGGGGAGAGGCTTTGTGTAATCCTCAATGTTGTGCTATGTCCTCTTTTCCTTTCCCTACCTCCTCTGGCTTTTCTGTTTTCACTGTGGCTTATGCCTGAAGTTTTAAGTGTTACTGTCTTGGCTGTTAAGAGTCAGTGTCCAAAGCTAGATAGCTTTTCTAGACAGGGATCTATCTTAAACCTCTCCATGCGAGAGCTTTTAACTGGGAGAGCTGTACCAACTATTTCTGTCTACCCTACCGTTTATTGTCATATGGAACACTAGATTTAAGTGTACCTCCTGCACAAGTTGATTTCCATTCTGAAGCCATCAGATGGACTCCCAACCAGACCAGCATGAACTTCAAGAAGTGATTTTAGTAATAAGAACATAATTTGTAGCTGATTTTTCACTAATTAGACTATGTTGAAGACAACCGAAAATGAACAGGAAAAAAAAAATCTCCCTACTTTTAAGGATTGCCTCCATCAAAAGCTTACAGTACAATCTATTTTCCCCCAATTGCTGTGTTATTTAAATGTAACTCTGCTTCAAAAAGAAGTATGCAGCGTGTGTTTCAGGCAAGCGTCCTACCGTGGGTGTTGTATAGACTTTTCTCCTTATCTGTAGATTGCAAGCTGACATTCTTTTTCCACCCCCCTTATCTGAAAGGTGTACAACACTCACAAGGTGTTGAATATATAAGTGGTGATGTCTCTTTTTAGGAAATGAGATTAACACATTCTTTCTCTAACATGAAATACACTTCGGTATAAAAGCTGGAATTATTAGCACCATGTAGGAAGTACGGCAATGAGCTGCCTTTTCCATCTCCTGTTTCTGCCAGCAGAGAAACACCCTCCACTACTCCACAGCTAACCTTTAAGATCAGCGCATTTGGAGATGTTTTTTCCACACCGCATGCCTGAGTTGCCTTTGAACATTGTGAGATTTACAGCAGGTTTCCTTTAAATATTTCGCACTCCCTCACATAAAGTCAGGCAATATTATGTATTTCGCGAAATGCTTTCACAGAAATTAAAAGAATAAAAGTCACAAAATAAGAACTAATATATAATGTTTATGGTGCTTTAGAAAAAATCTGGATCAATACCATGCACATATTCTAAGTCATTGTTCTCTTTATACAAGTCGTTATGTTTTATTCATCAAAGTTTTTTTCAAATCCTGAAAACTGAGGTCCCATTATATTAAAAAAAAATCTAAATTTGTATAACTAGAAAGAAGAAAAAGAAACAAACATTTTTGTTGTTAAATCTGTTTCTTTAGATCATTAACCTTTATAGTTAGCTTTTTTTTTTTGTGAGAACAAAACAAGCTTATTCTAAAGAAAGGCATATTATAAAGCATATTAGCTGATAAGCTATGCCACAGTAAATTAATCATATATGTTTTAAAATGATGAATCGTTTAGTTTCTGTTCGAATCACCACTTATGTTGAAGTGAGAGTGCTTTGAAGCTGTTTCCTGACTTTCATTGGAATACAGTTCAAAGTTTACAAGCTTTTGAAACTCTTTAGGAGCCCATAGTCACTACGTAACACTTTAATTAGTTTCTTTGGAAAATGGAGACAGAATGCCATTGAATGGCTCAAGTAACTGTTGAAAAGCAGCATTAAAAATCATGGTTCACATTTATTTTTGTTTCATTAAACCTTGGAGAATCAGGTGAACAAACAGTATGAAATTGGTAACCAAAAGATTTAATGTAGATTTGGAGAAAATAATATAAAGAAAATGAGTTCTATATGACAAGTCTAATTTGATGGAAACAAAACAGATGGAAATAATTTATTATAAATTAAATATAATTATACAAAATAGAAATTATTCAGGAGTCAAAATATTATGCTTAAAACTAATGGGTTATTTGCTTGTGTGTGCATAGATATGTTATGCTAATGCTGGTATTGGTGGCTACACACTCTACCGAACTAGAAAAAAAGGCCGTAAGGAAGGCATCATAATAAAGAATTTAAGAGTGTAAGGTCTCAGCCATACAGAGAAAGTAAGCAAAGGCAGTGAATTGTTGATTTTCGTGGTCATTGTTCTATATTATATCCACAAACAAGATATTAACAAACACCAAAACATTGCTTCCAGGGGAAATGAAAGGTTAGGGAACATAAGAACTGGTCCGCAGATCCATACATAAGCCTACTCCACACATGTTTGAGAATCGCCAACAGCAGTCAGAACCACCCCTTGACATAGCACAGTAGCTCATGTTTGAAGGAGGCTTACCCAACATGTGTACTTTCCCTGTAACCTGAAAGCCAGGCTCCTGGGCTGGGCCGGGGCACTTTGCAAAGCATGGCAGAACTGTTTAGTGCCTGTACCCAAACAAACACACCCATACACGCGCTGTAAAAACAAAGCCGTGACGCTCATTGGATCATGGAAAAGACACTTGTTGATGTAGAGTGAAGGAGGCAAACATGTTGTGCCCGTGCACAGTTGGGTAAGTGGACTTTACAGCACACCTTGCTGAGGCTTGATTTGTGGATTGCCAACTTTTATTAATACCTGCAAAAACCTACATAGCATATTTTTATCATATTAACTCCACACACATCCCAAACTCCTCCCTGATCTATTACTACCAATTTTCCTACACTGTTTTTGTTTGTTTGTTTGTTTGTTTTTTGTTTTTTTAAATAATTCATTGAGTCCAGCTTTTGATGCCTGTGTACTCCTGGGTGTGAGTTTGTCCACTAAAACATAGTGGCACTTCCAGAGACCACATGCTTAAAATAAGCTGACTCTTCCTTGCCCAATAGCCATCAGTTGTCAACAGGTCTTCAGCTAGGGGTGGAACTCATGCCTTCCTCCACCCTCCACGCTGGGTTTTATCTGGCATGAACTCAGGGAGGTCTTAAACACACTGCTATGAGGTGATACATGCAACTACCTTTTTTGGTTCCAGAAAACAGTATTTGAAACTAAGTCATCTACCACCTCTGGCTCTTGAAAAATTTCTGCCACATGAGCCTTGAGGTTGGGAGAGAGTGATATTTAGGTCCTACTTCAGTGTGAGGATTTTGGTCTCTTACCATATGTATACTGACCGCTTGTGGGTCTCTGTGTTAATCTCCATCTATACGAGAAAAAAAGGAATGTTTTCTAATGAGGGGTTTGAGATACATGAATGTATAAGTCATAAGTCATTAAAAGTTGTTTTAACAGGTAACGGAGCAGAAGCCTACCACAGAGGGCCTCTGAAAGACTGTACCTAGCAGTGTATCAAAGCAGATATTAAGACTCATAACCAAACCTTCAAGCAGAGTTCAGGGAATCATATGAAAGAAGGGGGAGTTAGTAAGACCTGGAGAGGACAGGAGCTCTACAAGGACCAAATATATCAGGGCACAGGGGTCTTTCATGAGACTGTTTCTCCAACCAAGGACCATGCATGGATATAACCAAGAACCCCTGCCCGGATATAGCCCATGGTGGCTCAGTATCCAAATGGGTTCTCTAGTAAGGGGAACAGGGACTATTTCTGACATGAACTCAATGGCTGGCTCTTTGGAGGAGGAAGACATTAGAGCTATTCCTGAAGAAACCTGATAAGCTAGGGTCAGATGGAAGGGAAGGAGGTCCTCCCCTATCAGTGGAGTTGGAAAGGGGTAGGGAGGAGATGAGGGAGGGAGGGTGAGGTTGGGAGGGAATGAGGAAGGGGGCTATGGCTGGGATACAAAGTAAATAACCTGTTATTAATATTAAAAAATGTTGGCTTAATACCATGTCCACAAATGCTACGGGAATAACCAATGATTTTCTAAATAGGTTTAGGGTACATTCCATAAGCTGTAACTTAAGCATGGCAACCATCTCGGGGGCCAAGAACCAGTGGCTAAGAGAGGCGATTGGTTGTAAAAGTGAACATACTATGCTTTGTAAAACATTTATCTAAATATGTGTGTGTATGTGTGTGTGTGTGTGTGTGTTTGGCTGTCAGCATGGCATGACACACCTGTAGATGTCCAGAAATCAATTCTTTCTTTCTACAATATGGTCTCAAGAGTTAACCAAAGTCATCTGGCTTGACATCAAGAACTCAGACCTACTCAGCTGGCTCCCTGGCCCAAACATACATTTTAATGAGTGACTGGAATAATGTGTCCAGAAGCCATGAATGAGAAAGGATGACTTTGTCTCTCTGCTCATTCTGACTTGACAACATTTGTTACAAAGTTTATTTGCAAGATTTATCGCTTACCTACCTGATAGACAGCGCTCTAATTAAAATGTGAATGTTTAAAATATAGTATATAAATTGAAAAGAAAATACTGTGACTATTTGGAGGAAAGATGATACTTTTTAAATGTTTGGATCTAGTGAAAAAAACCTTTCACATAATCCTCCATTTAAAATTATTTTTAATTAGGTAAATTATCATAATATTCTAAATTAAATTCAGCTCTGTGCTTTTCACACTTAAACCCTGAAGTCCTCACAAACAGTGCAGTAAGCACACTTACACACGGACCAAGTGGAGATTCAGATAGATATCTCCTCAGTGGTCGTGAATAATCTAAAGTTAAAACCTGAAATATATACATTTTTATATCTTTCTGGTTATTTTTCACCTATTCATCATCTTTAATTTTGAAGTCAGTTTCACACACTGCAAAGAAGATAATTAAAATATATGTCTGGAGTGGTGGTAATTTCTTTTTTATAGCAAAGATGATTTTTTTTTAAATCTGTAAAATATAATATATCATACATGGCTTGCTGTGTCAGTTGTAAGATAATGTTCAGATAGATAGACAGACAGATGATATAGATAGATAACAGGTAGGTAGATGATAGATAACTGATTATGTAGATTGATGGATAACAGATTACAGGCTGATAATGGATGATGGTTGATTGAGAGATAGTTACTAGATAATGATAGACTGATAGGCAATAGATAAGCTTTAGTCTTTGCCAAAGTGTAGTTCTAGAGATTAACAACCACTATTCATGTTAACAAAGTTCTACAAATTTTTTTTTCTTAATTTTAATTTTAATTTTTTTCTTCACAATTTATTCATTATCTATCCCAATTGAAGCCCCTTCCCTAAACTTCTCCAAGGCCCACCCTCCTTCCCTCTCCCCCACCCATCCCTTTCCCCTAGTCCACTGAGAGGGGGAGTTCTCCACCATTGCCATCTGCCCATAGCTTTTAAGTTTCATCAGGACTGCCTGGATCCTCTTCCTCCCTGGCATGGCAAGAATGTATCACCAGCGGGGAATGATCAAAGAGCAGTCACCCAAGTTCATGATAGAGACAGCCCCTGCTCCCCTCACTTGGAGATCCACAAGGACACTGAGCTGCCAATAGGCCATATCTGAGCAGGGGTCAAGGTCCTTTCCATGCATGGTCCTTGTTGGTGCATTGGTCACTGAAGGACCCCCCTGGGCTCAGATCCTTTAGCTTTGTTGGTCTCCTTGGGGGGCTCCTGTCCCCTCCATGTCCCTCCATCCCCACCCCTGTTTTCTTCCATAAGATCCCTGTGCTCTGCCCAAAGTTTGACCTTGAGTCTCAGCATCTGCTTCCATCCCCTGCTGGGTGGATCATTTCAGAGGCTCCTCAAGGAATTTTTTTAAAGCTTCTAGCTTTGGGGGTCAAGAGATAGCTCAGTGGCTAAGACCACAGCCTGTTCTTCCAGGGGATGTGAGCCCAACTCTCAGAACCCATATGGTGATTCACAAACATCCATAAACTCTAGTTTCAGAGCATCCACCACCCTCTTCTGGGCCCTGTGGACACCAGGGACACACATGGTACACAGAAATACATGCAGACAAAACACACATACACATAGATAAAACTTTAAAAGGCTTATAGACTTTGAAGCTGTGAGTATGTGTTTAACATTTTATATGAGAGTATTTTGTGTACAGTGTATATGTACATTGTATATATGATATATATACATATCATATACATTTATATATATTTACATAGACACACACACACACACACACACACACATATATATATACATGCATATATAGCAAGATGTTTCCGTCCACATAATTTAGAATATGAACAATTAGAAAACATTCTTTTATCTCCTGGCATGGATTTCATCATTGAAATATTATATAGCCCTAAAAAATGAATACTATCAGAAATTGTATATAAATAAATGGAAAAAATTACATATTATATGTGATTGCACTAAGGACATATGAGAATTTGTTAATAGTTTTAAATACTGAGAACAGAAGCAATAACTCATTTTAACTTCTCAGACATTTTTCCTGCCCATTTACAACTTTCTATCATAATGTTCTGTCACCATTGTAGTAAACACAATGGTTAAATCTTAGGATGTGGAAGTGTTTTTGTTGCATGGGGACACTTCTCTTCGATAGGCCATCTGGTTGCCCTAAATTGTGCATTATGTCCTCCTCTACATAAGGACTTACTGTCTTCCAGCAGAAGAGGGAAGAGTTTATGTGCAGCTCTGTGGATAGTCAAAAGGAAGAAACCAAACCCACTTTATCTGCTGGTTCTTGAGTCAGTATTTGCCTTTCCAAGTGTGGCTGGCTGACTCACCATTCTCCTTTCATATAAGAAACCTTCTAATGCCGGATGTAGAGACGGGAGGAATTTTGAGTTGGAAGTCAGTTTGAGATGTGTAACCTGATCCTGTCTCAAAACATCCCAAATCTGAGGGTGCACTGTAGTGCCAAACCATTTGCTTGGCATGTGCAAGGTATGGGGTTCAAATTCCAAAAAGGCCTGGAAATAATTAATTCAGAACATCAACGTTCATAATATATTTCTGTGCCTTTAGAAGTACATACTGTGTTAGATAATGTAAGTTGTTTTTTTTTTTAATTCTGTCTTTCTAGCTTTCTAAAAGTTTCAATTACATTGCAAGATCAAATTTGGTTCTTTAGAAAAATGAAGTAAGTGATATAAAATTCAGAGGAGAGAGTAATCATTGTCGTTATCATTGTGGGCATAATGCAAAAAGAGCGCCTCGGAGAGAATGGATAGCACCAGAATGAGCTGTAAATAACAGGTAGGGATTTGATAAGCACACTGCAGAATAATAATGACAGCTTATTGAGGCCGATTACATGCCAACTGCTGTGTTAGACTTTCACTGCAGCCACTTCACAGCGTTCCCCACAATGTTATACAGGAATTGATATTATCTCATTTTGCAGATGAGGAAAGTGAGACTCAGAAATATTAAACAGTCTCCCCAAGGTCGGATGCCTAATGAATGACAGCAGAGGGATTCAAATGCCACTCTTCTCCTCTTCCTCCTACCTAAGGCGCCCTCATGCCAGGTGTCAAATGTTACTGATTTGCCTGCTCTCAGCCTCCCTACTTTTGCATTTCTTCTGTAAGATGGTGTTAACGCGACTTTCCTGGGATTGCAAACTGTTGTTATTAATGTTACGTTGTGAGCAAAAAGCAAAATTCATGTCATTAGCGACACTGGGGAACATCTGAGTGATTAATATAGCCACAGAAGGTTCACCTCTACTTAAGTTCCTTCTAATCCGTTACTCTTGTATCCATCTCATAACAATATCTACTTAGCTAAGGCTTTAGCTTTCCAAGGTGTTAGTGGTTCCTGGCAACTGTGGCTGGCTGAGATGCTAAATGGATGGATTCATAAGCAGTTCCTAAGTTCTACTGTGCTGCTTTCAGCAGTGTAAGGGGAACCTCATAGTAATCGGCTGTTCTTCACCTAGAGCACACATTGCACCTTCGTCCAGAGTATCTCTCCTCTTATATGCCACCTACACCTGTAGTCCGTATCACTTCTCAAACTGACTGCCATGGTACCTTGATGCCTCCACTATTAAGTCTCATTGTTGTCCATCTCTCCCTATGCGTAATTTATACACTGAACTTTCTTACAGGTACATATGTATAATAAGCACTTATTTTATGTGCTTTGAAGCGTATCTGTGATTTCAGGCATTTGTTGGTGATTGTACATGCGGGGGAATAATAAGTCATAAGAGACAGTAGTTTCAGGGTGAGCTACATTAGCTAATAGTATCTAGTCTGCAAATAGCTTTAAATTTTTTTTTTTTACAAACACACACATTCATAACAAACACTGGAGTTTCTTTGAAAACTTTACTTCATAAATGATTAAAACAACATGTTTCAAATGCACCAAAGTAAATAAAAGTTGTAAGTAATGATTTCAATAATAGGAAGCAGTGGCTGCCGTAAGCTAACAGTGGAAATACAAGTGGGAAATAATGCATGATATGAAACTGATAGAGAATCTTCGTAAACTCCAGGGAGTAATCACTGGGATGAAATGGGAGGTGCATATGGAATAAGATGAGGAGGAGGAGGTCTGGAAAGCACCGGTGTTTATGCTGCATCCGAAGACATGGGCCAGTGAGGAGACACCATTTTGCACCTAAACCCTTGAAGGAGAGCCGTGGCGCCTGCCTTACGTTTAGCTAAATCCTGAGTGCTTCTCCTCAAGTTCTTGAGATGTGATAATTGCTCAGTGGATATTTTTTGAAAGGAACCAGTTGACTCTGTCCGATAAAGAAACTTCTCTGAGTTTACTTTATGTGTATACAGTTCCGCCTAAACCTCTGCTCCGAGACTGACACAAAAAGAAAGTGTGAATGAATTCTAAGTTTCAGAGATGTTTGACCTTAAGTGAGGTCAGCAGAGTCAGAGTAGAAGTATTTCGGAGACCGGCCACTGTCAGATGAAATGTCAGTGGTACAAACTGAGGTATTATATCGATTCAAGAGGTCCAAAGGGCACACAGTGTCATTTCTAGGAAGACTATGAGAGGCGCCCGGAGAGAAATGTTAGCGGCCTTGAGTTTGCTCAAAGGAGACAATCAGCTCTCATGGTCAGGGGTCTTCATGGATCACCAGTATTGTATTGAAAAACGTGTTGGTAGGGCCTTCGAGGACCAGAAGGTCCTGCCCTCTGATGTAGCTATTCTAACATGATGTGAAGCAGGGTGATTCAAGACACAGATAATTGTACACTAGACACTTTGGCTCTGTATGTGCAAACTTAGGAAGTCCTGAGAGAGACTCTTCAGAACTACCCGAGGCCATGCTACCGTCCTGATCTCCCGTTTGGCATAAACCACACGCTTCAGCTTACCAGTTTAGATTTCTATGTGGAAAATTAGCCATGGGGAGCAAAACTCTGCTTCATGCGGGGTTTCTTATTCAGCTGTAAGCAATGGTCGGTAGAAACAGCATTTTTGCAGGCAGAGGGGGGAAGTTAGAGGTATACACTTAAAAAGAGATTTCACAATGGACTCCTCAAGTTTCCTGCCCTGGTGAGGACTGACGGCTACTCCTACCTGTAAGGAGAAGCCTTCTGGAAAGACGTTTCTGCAGGATCCAGAATTTGACTTCTGAAGACAGATACACACTGCAGTGGAAGCTTGCTTTGGTGTATCATTTTACTTCTTCACATATATAAACTGGACTAAGAACTTTTTCCAAGATGCAGATATATTTTAAATCAAAGGTTAAAATTTAAGAACAGTACCATCAACAGTTATAAATTCTGAAAGTTAATAAGTAGTAGCAAATGAAAACCACACACCATCATAGGCTAGATCTGCTTGTTAGAGAATAAGAAAAAAAAAAAAAAAAAACAGCCAATATTCCACATAATTCTTATATCATTCTATAGGAAAACCTGCTGTCCTTTCAGACTCTCTAAAATGTCTGTTTCCCAACCAGTCTTGTTGGATTTTTCTCAGATTGATTGATTTTCCTCATTGATCAAAATACAGCATTGAAGGAACAATCATTTCATATTTAGAAAATACCATATTTATTATAAGGTAGAAAAAGAGTCCAACATTTTGGGCTATTGTGTCAATACCAGATCCTAGGCTGCCATTTTACTTGAATACTTCCTGAGTAAGTGATAATTATTCAGGCAATGCCTTGATCAGGTACTACAGGAACATAAAATTATGATATATGCATCTTACTGATTGTTTGTGGTATGAGTCATATCTCAGACCATTTCTTTAACATAATTAGAGAATTTTAATTTTTATTAGATTATTAGATATGATAATTTTATCATCAAATTTATCCATTTCACATTACTGAAATTAAGTTGGAATTCCTCTTTTGCACCCCGGAAGGTGACATTAAGTGATAAAGAATTTCTCCTAACCTTGCAGTGACCTCAGACAGCTTAAAGGCAAGACATAGCAACATTCAAGAAAAGCTCAACATAAATTTAAATGTGCTCCAAAATGGGGGCACTTGTCACCATGGCGATAGTATTCTTTCCTAGGCTGAGTTTAAAATGAACATAGAGAGTTTTCTAAGCACAAATGTTGAAACAGCTGGGCAAGAAAAAAGGGATATAAGGCAGAAGTTATGGTACAGCTCTAGTCCCGGCTCTTCGGATGGCTGAGGCAGGAGGATCCCTTGAGCTCACTAGCTAAGGTAAGACTGGGCGACAGTGTATTCTCAGGCATTGTCTGGCTGATTTTTCTCTGTGCAAAATTTTAGATACACGGTCCTTTGAAGCTTGGAGCGTGTATTTAGGAGCATGTATTCAACATCATTAGTGATAACGTGACCTGAAAAAGCACGTTTCTAGCACGTTTCTAGCGCTAGGGAGATGGCTCAGTCTGTAAAGTGCTTTCCATGTATTCACGAGAACGTAAGTTTAGATCCCCATGCAGAAAGCTGGGTGCAGCCGTGCATGACTTTGATTCCATAATCACAGCCTAGTACAAGCAGAGACAGGTGGCTTCCAGGAGTGTTGGCTGGCCAGCTTTCAGGTCCAAAGCAGTGAACTCCAAGGTCACTGAGAGACCTTGTCTCAAAAAATAATTAATGAGTATGCTTTGTCACCCTCTAGCCTCCATGCGCACATAGACATGCGCACTCACTCACATACACACACGAACACATACAAAAATTCTATTGTAATGTTTACATATATACACACACACATATATATGTGATATATACCAACAACCAAACTATAATGCCAGTCCTGTCCTGTGCTACCTATATTCCATCTCTAGACTCCTGGCCCCTCCCATCACCCAAGCTGGAGAAGGATGATCTCCCAACTGTGAAGGACCTCCTCAAAAACTGAGAATGTGCAGGAGAAATTTATCAGAACCAACCCTGGCTGCCAGGTGGTGACAGATATCAGCTAGCCCTCCCAGAAACAACCCTGGAAAGGCTCTCTGGAAGTCAGCAAGTGCCAAGCGCCATTTCAAACCCCACCATGTTATGCTTATTTCCTCCCTCCTGCTTTCTGTGTGACATTCCTCAGTTAGCTCTTACCATCACACCTTTTGGATGTTAGAATTGGGAAGAACACTTTGTTACCACATGGAGATGTCACATATTCTGGGAGGATGAAGTCCTTGAGGAATGTTTGTTCGTCAGTATCTGAGAATCTTGACGCTCTGTCTCGTGACCATACCTTTCTAATGTCACCCCTAAAAGCAGAAGTGACAGAACTTTCCTTTGTCTCCTTTGCAAAGACTTTGCAGACTAGCTAGCCAATTTCTTCATTTCCCTCGAGGAAATAAGTGGGAGCCAGCTGCTAAGTGCTGGTGTTTGCACACACCTGTCTGTTTACTTTTTAAAATGTAATTGAGAATATGCCTGGAAGCATGAGTCTGTTTCTCCAGTGTACTCTATGCAGATTGAGACATGCAGAAGACAATCATAGTCTGGTATTGTGCATCCAGTGCATGTACTGTTCTCTAAGTTGGTGTTCTGAAAAGACATAACAACAAAAAGATGCGTAGCATACAAACGGAATAGAGAGATGAAACACTAAAATATAACCCAGAGCACAAAAATGGCATAGTAATCACAACTCCACATCAACAATTACGATGCTTTGTCAATGTTTTCCAACAGTGTTACATTTCCTCCATCATGCATACATGAGCACACACACATACCTGTACTTACCTGCCCACACGTGCACGCAGATAGACAGAAAGGCAGGCTGATAGTGCCTGAATTCTATCTGAGCAGTTATTGTAGTTTTTCTTTTTCTTTCTTTCTTTCTTTCTTTTTTCTTTCTTTCTTTCTTTTTATTTATTTATTTTGGTTATTAAAATTCTTTCACTTGGCATCCCAGCTGTACCCCTCCCTTGGGTTTTAATTGATGTAGGCTGTGGCTTAGACAGCCATATCTGACAAACATTAATCATACAACTCTATGTGAATGGTTCTGGGGTTCCATCTTAGCCTGCACCTTCCTGGTCTCATCTCAGGACACCTGTCGCCAGGCTCATGCCCTGAAGCCAGCCGTCTGATTTCGCTATGAGCATTAGTGCAACTTTCTGCTTGGCATTCCTTGTTCCCTCTGTCTCTTCTATGGCGATGCCCTTAATTCGTTCTTTACGTGGTCAGGCTATTTGTACACTTTCCCTTGACTGACTAATCACCATCTGGGATCCCTGTGAATAGAACTTTCAGGATCTGCCCAGTGAGTAGCAGGGAATCCTAAGAACCAGACACCTAACACATTCAAATCACCATGGGTCAAGTCCGAATAAGCTTCAATTTTTTTGTCTACCCAAGGCCATCGCCAAAGCCAGTAACTTTTATTGGTTTATGCTTTTACTTTTTGTTTTCTGCCACTAAAATTTTGGCAGTGGCTATCTATGGCTTAAATAGCATTTGTATTTCTGGATGTCTGGAATGGTATCTTGCATACAATAAGTCCCTATATCTCTGCTCAGTAAGTGCTCAGGATAAAGAATGCAAGCCAAGATTCTCTGCTACTAGGAAGGGATGTAAAATAGTTTGAATTCATTAAGAAATTTCAACAACTAACATAATCATAGATTTTAAATGAAAGAAGATGGTCTTTGTCAAGACCGGCTGATGTAGCCTTTTCACAGACAGAGAGTCTCTTGTGACTCTTGTGATGAATCTGCCTCAGAGTACGGTAAACTAGTTTGTTTGGATGGGAAGAATCAAGGACTGATTGAAAAAGTTAATCCAACCTTTTAAGACAATGAAATTCTGTGAAGTGTAACTGAAATCAGATCATAGTGGCTTCTAATGTGAGTGTCTGAGAGGCAGGAACACAGCTGCCATGGGGGAGCAGAAACTCCCCAAGATTCCTACCAACTGAAGGCTAGACACTTGGGTCTAGTGACAATTCCCAGAATACTGGCTCACCACTACCAATAGTACCAATACAAATTTGCTGCAAGTTGACCACTTCCTCCGCTGGTGATGTGGGACCAAAAATGTATATCTGCTACTTCATTTTAACATTGATGAAACACTGATTAGGTGATAGAAGTTCTGAGTTGGCCATCAGCAAAACTGAGAGTCCGAGCACATAAGGATTGATTGAAGCCCAGTCGAACTAAGAGTGAGGTAGATCGTGAGCCCAGCATTATGGAACACAGAGTTATTGTATCCACTCCAAGTACTCCACAGTTTTATTAGGACCCACTTTTCACCACTGTCGCTCCATTGGTTCTCTACCTTCTGTACTATTTTAGTACCAAAAATTAAAGAATCAATCAAAAATACAGAAAGTTGAGCTGAAGAGATGGCTTAGTGGTTAATAGTACTGTCTTTTCTTCCAAAGGACCCAGGCTCAACCCCCAGCAGCCACATGGAGGCTCACAACTGGCTGTGACTCCACTTTCAGGTAGTCTGACACCCCCATACCAATTCACATAAAAATAAATAAATTAAATAAATAAATAAATAAGCAAGCAAACAAATAAATAAATAAGTAACGGGGTTGGGGATTTAGCTCAGTGGTAGAGAGCTTGCCTAGCAAGCTCAAGGCCCTGGGTTTGGTCCTCAGCTCTGGAAAACAAAAACAAACAAACAAACAAACAAACAAAAACCCCAGAAAGTTCTTGAAAATATTCTGTAAAGTTGACTACTGTAGTGTTTGGAAACATAAACAACAGCAAGAAAAAAAAAAAACTTTAAAAAAGTTTTTCACACCATGCATGGAGATAACCTAAGACCCCTGCACAAATGTAGCCCATAGCAGTACAGTATCCAAGTGGGTTCCATAGTAATAGGAACAGGGACTGTCTCTGGCATGAACTGATTGGCCTGCTCTTTGATCACCTCCCTCTGAGGGGGGAGCAGCATTACCAGCCACAGAAGAAGACAAAGCAGCCACTCCTGATAAGACCTAACAGACTAGGATCAGAAGGAAGGAAAAGAAAACCTCCCCAATCAGTGGACTTGGGGAAGGGCATGAGTGCAGAGGGGGCAGGAAGGGAGGGATTGGGACAGGAGGAGGGAGGGAACCACAGGAGGGATACAAAGTGAATAAAGTGTAATTAATAAAGAATAAAAAAAATGTTTTTCAGTGGAAGAAAATTATAATTTGTGCCTAGGTCCCAGGTAACAGAATCCCAAAGTAACACTTACAATTCTGAACACTCTCATTAATAAGACAGGGAAATGTTTTTGTCCTGTAGGTTTTATGGGTAATTTTTAATTTTGATTAAACTGTGTAGCACTCACCAACCAAGAGACAAAACAGTTCTGTGTATTTCAAAATACCGTCCAAATATCGAAGCAGAACAGACCTCAAACGACTATACAATTTGGGGATTATATTTAAAATGAATGAGGATGCTTGGCAATGGTTTAGTACAGGATGAGAAAGGTATTTGAATGATTTTATTTAGATCTGAAAGGATCCTGAATCCTAAACTGGATCCTGTTTTCCATCTTTGTGTAATGAGTCATTAAATAATACAGAGATTAGGAGTGGAATGGTGACAGGGATGGGGCATGAGCAGGAGGGGCTAGTCTCCGCATATAAAGATGTAGTATCAGGACATAAAGGCAGAAAAGGGGCATGGGCAGAAAGATGCTTTTAAGGAAGACACGTCACTTAGGTTAGGTTTAGTTGCCAACTGTACTTAACCTGAATTAATCTGTTTCCCAGAATCTAGTGGTCTTCATTAGTGACTCCACTAGGTAAGTGAAATTGGGTGGAAGGTAAGAACTCCAGGCAGCTTGTCTGCAAGTCCTAGACATTCCTAGTTCAGGGCGGAGCTGTTTTGTCTTTAGTAATGGAAGATTGACAGGTGACATAAAAAGGTAATTTCTCTTGAATTCAGGGAGCAGTACAAAACAAGTACCAGTTTCTGAAAAATAGCCTCAATCGGTACTGCATGCACAGGTGGCCCTATTTTTTCTTTTCTTTTAAGATTTATTACTCTCAGAAAAGAATAATAAAATATTCTAATTCATTTCCCTAAAAAAAAAAAAAAAAAAAAAAAAAACAACCAACTAGTGCTGCTGTGGGTTTGTTTTAAAAACAAATAGTTAATTTTAAAAAACTAACAGAATTCTCCATTTAAAAAAAGATGGTAGTCTCTTATTTACTTCATTTCAAAGTTTTTTTTTTTAACTCAGTCTCCCTAGCAACAGAGACATCTGTCTCTATTCTCTTAGTCATTAAAGCCAAAGAAAGAAGCTGCTTCAAAAATAATAAAGGCAATTTCTATGAATTGGGTAACTGTTAATTGTTGCCAAGAAATCTTAGTGAGATAATGAGGCATACAGCAATTGACAAAGATCTTTTCATTGATGTCTGAGCTCCCAGCGGCCCATGGTGGATAGCTAATATATACAGTACCATCGATGAGTTATTGTGTGATTTGCTATGTAACATAAATAGAGAAGTGATCTTTACTCTTTCTAATTTCTGTCAGAAGTATGCCTTGCTGTGATTTCTCTGATTGCTTTGTAACTAATCATACCTCAGGATTCCAGGGAATATATTTGCCCATTATATTTCATGAAAATAGAGAGGTTTGAAGCATTCACAATGGAGATCAATGTGGCAAATACTACTGTAGCTGCTGGTGGTGTGAAAACACAATATCCTTCTTATTTGAGTTGTAGACTCCGCAAAACCATTTGAGTGAAAATACTTAAAATTGCACTGGATTCTAAAATGTATATTGGCATTTGTGCTAAAGCTGTTTTCAGGCCCCTTATAATGAAACCCCAATCACCCTCTACAGTAGCTTTGCTAATAAACACAAAACAGTTTTTCAACGCTTTCTGCTCTCCCAGCAGCCATGGAAGCAAATTATATTAAGTCAGTATTTTTTATTATTGCCCTGTTTGGCTCATGCCTGGCTGTATGTGAAACTACTGTTAAATGGGTAATAACAGAAGGAGAAGCAGAGCATATAGAAAGAGATTTTGTGATGTTTTTTTAAATAAGGAAATATAATTCTGATCACCAGACATGGAATCATTTATTGGAATACTGGTATTATAAGCCAACTTTAGGATTTTAAGGAGGCGATAGAGAATGGCAAATGAGAACTGTCAAAACTGCTAAGTCTACTTTCAAATTATGGGTGTTTATAAAATTTATATATGTATGGATAACTGTAAAGGAAAACAGAATGGATTCTACACGCCCATTGATTGTAGTGGAGATGTGAGTAGATGTTTGCTTTTATTGAAGCGTGTTGTAATGAGTGCAGATAAGAAACGGGGGCCTAAGATATGCTTTATCCCCCGTGGTGTTTTATGTCAAAGGGTGGGTAGTTGTAGAGAGCCTGGTGTGTTACGCAAACAATGAAGGTGTAGCTTGTTGGCAGTGGGATGAGATTCGCAACAGTGTCACCGCAGAGTTCAGCAAACCCTTTTAATTTGGAGATTTATTTTTGTATGATTTGCAAAGCTGCTTTTTAAAGAATCTTCCAAATATCGATATTTCTAGTAAATGCTTCTGAATATAAATGAATAAGAGGCATTATCTTTAAAAAATTACAGTTTTCATCTGCATAATTTCACACCGTTAAGGTGACAAACTGTTAATTTCCTTTCAAGATGCTTCTAATATAATGAAAAGAGAGAGAAGCTTTCTAACAACAAAGTAGAAATATACTTGAATATCTGTGGTGACTTTTTATCGAAAGTTTAAAAAATGCAGCGTCAAGGGGATCTTGGCACTTGACGGGGGTGTTCGTGACACTCGAAGGAGCTCAGCATGGCAGCCCCGGCTTTGTTGATCAGTTGTACCATGTTGTCTATCAGCATGTCATTTAACAGCAGCTTCTGGTGGAGGACTGAAATGCACATTTGTCACAGATAAGGGTCCCTGGACTCATCTTTATTCCCAAATGTGAGCCTGCAGACCTTGAGCCACACATGACCTGCCACCTGTTTGTGGAACCCTAAGCTACAGATTGATTTTCTTGCCACCCTGCTGGGAAAGAAATGTAACTTTGAATAATGTAAAAATTATATAAAATTAACATTTTAGTGCCTTCTACCAAAGAGATTTTTTTTTTTTTCAGAATATAACTCAGCCGTTGGTTTATGCATAGTGTCTAAATGTTACAGTGTCACAAGAGAGTCAAATAATGGTGATTGAGGTAGTCTGGGCCATAATACTTAAAATATTACTTTAATTAGTTAGCAATTAATTAAAAATTAATCCCTATCTAGCCATTTCCAGAAAATTATTTCCATTGTCAGCTCTAGATTTAGGTTATAGTGTCAATGTGAATTAAAATAAAATGAAATTATTATACCATATTATAAGAGCTAAGCTGTACAGCTAACAGTAGTGAATGTGTTTTGTACTGTGTGTGTGCTAAGTGCCTCACCCAGGGAAAGTCCCTGAATTTCTACAAGACCTCTATGATGAGGGCCTGCTCCCAGCTTCATTTAATAGATAACCTAAAGAAAATGCAAGAAAAACCAGAGAAAAAGACTTGCGCGATGTCACATAGCAAGAGGCAATGACATTCGATTGGGACTGTGTTTGAAGGTAAAAATTCGTATTTTTAAAACCTTTGCTCTAGTCTCACCTAAAATTATGGGTCCTGACAAATGTGTGAAAAATAGGCAAACACTTCACTAGAAAAAAAAAAAAAAAAAAAAAAGGTGAAATACACAGATATGCTCCGGGATGGAAATGTGGGGGTGAAAATGACAGGACTCGGCAATCCCCTCCTGTTTTCTGACTTGATGTTGTAGATTTGGATTTTTTTTTTCTTTCAAACCATGATTGATAGTCAGAGATTCACAGAGATTTCCATAGTTTTGGAAAAAAAAAAAAAACCTATTGGATTGCTGTTTGGGTTTTTTTTTCCATGGGCTAATGTTTAATCATGTCAGAAAACAGCAGAGAAATCTGAGTTACTCTAGGTCAGCTGTTCTCAATCAGCAGCCCCTTTGACAAACCTCTGTCTCCAAAAATATTTACATTATGATTCCTAACAGAGGAAAACTTGAAGTTATGAATTAACAACAAAAAACAGTTTTATGGTTGGGGGAGGTCACCACAACATGAGGATCTGTGTTAAAGGTCACAGGATTAGGAAGGTTGAGAATCACTGCTCTAAGAGATTCTCCATGGAATCTCTGGGGGATAGAATTTATAAGACAAGGAGAATGAGCCCTATAGGTATATCAGGGATGCTGGTATGTAGTTTTGAGAAGCAGATTCTAACCGAGGGGTCTCTAGCCGTGAGTGTATCTAAGGAAGCCCTAAGGTGCTCAGCTACATTCCTCTTCCAGAACTTGTTCTGTTCTTCTGTCATATGATTTTTGGCTAGGTTGTCTTTCTATGAGCCAAGATTACAGTTTGTAATTAATACAATTAGAAAAAAAATAGCTTATTGAAAAGATAGTAGGTAGCTTCAAGAATCCCTAGAAAGCCAAGAAAATAAATTTGAAAATAATGAATCAATGAACAGCTGGCAGTGTAAGAAATGGCGTAAGTTCCACGGAGGGCTGGGCTGGGAGGGTCATTGTGTGGAATTAGCACTGATGCTACCGAATCACCCTTTGAACTCACACCCACTGTTGTGCCTAACACAGACTTCCACAGTCCTAGCTAGGGAGAGTTAGCTGACCACCCTTTAGTCCAGCCTTATCTTACCAACCGGATAAGGGAGGACCATATAGACTCCTTTAACCCTTCCAGCAAGAGGGTTTGGACAGATGGTGAAGTCATACCGAGGGTCTTCGATTAAGAGATGATAGGCATAATTCTCAGGTTTTGAAAGATTGATGGGGGACATCAAAATTCTGTGACAGCTGATCAGTGGTATTGAAACACAGATCTCGGGGATGACTGACTGTCCAGGAGGATGATGAGGAACATCCAGCGCTTTTGTCCGAGGCATAGGAAATATCTGCTGAGCTGGGTTTCAAAAGATGAGTAAGAACCATCAGATAGAAAGGGAGCAAAGCTATCAGCAGATACCCAGTAATTACAAGAATGAAATTACAGTACCACTTGACAAGCTGTGTAAAGTTGTTCATCTGAATTTCATACATATTGCATTACCATTTTCAATGAATAGGTCTAATGAACAAATAATTGACAATGCTTAAAGCTTATCACTTAATGAAATCTCTGTGTGTATGCACTGTCCCAACTGTGTAAACGCTGCATAAACCTAAAGTTGGAGTTGGATGTCCTGCTCTGTTCTCTTCATATTTTTTTTTGAGATAGTCTCTCATTTGGAACCCTGGGCTTACTATTGAGGCTATATGGGACAGCCAATGAGCTGTGAGATCTTCCTGCCTCTGCCCTGTCTTCTATCTAGTACCAGGATGACAGACACACAGATATGCCTGGATATTGCACAGGGCTTGTGGTTATGAACTTTGGTCCTTATGCTTGTACCAAGGACTTTACCACTGAGCCATCTGCCCAGCCCCTTTTGGTAAACATTAATATGTATATCTTTTTATCCAAGATGTTTTTTTTTCCAATGCACTGAAAGTGACTCACTCCTGCCTTCCAATAAAAATCATGAGATCCTTTGATTAAGCCTCCTGCTACTTATTACCCCAGAGAAGACTGAGTGAGTTCATTCCAGGCGGTTTCTTTAATCCTTTGAGTCCAGAGCCAAATCGAAGCAACAGCTAACAAATTCCTTCCTACACTCAATTTCTGTGATATAAATGTAGTTAGGACAACACATGTGTTAGAGTCTGATAAAGTGTTCCTGGGCATGCGTATGCCTGTGTGCGCCTGTGTATAAGGGGCGGGGAAGAGAGACCTGCACACTAGCCCAAACTACTCTAGAATTCATTGTGTTCTTCATGCTAGCCTGAACTCACAGTAATCCTCCTTCTTTGGCCTTTCAAGTACAGAGATTCTAAGTATGATCTACCACATCGAACTTAGGATCAACAATTGAAATTTAAACTGTACAAAATTTAAATTTATAAATTTCACATATATTTCATGGTCTGATTTCATCAGACACAGATTTTTGTTTGTTTGTTTGCTTTATCTTTCATTTTTGTTTTTCGAGACGGTATCTCTGTGTAGCCTTAGCTGTCCCGGACTCACGTTGTAGACTAGGCTGGCCTCAAACTCACAGAAATCCACTTGCCTCTGCCTCCCTTAGTGCTGGGATTACAGACATGTGTCTCGGCACCTTGCTTAGTCACAGATCTTGACAACAGAGAAAGAGAAGATGGAGATAAAGTCCTTTGAGAGTCTTCTGGACCTGCAGGAGTATGAGTGAATAAGAGGCACGTTGCTTAAATAGTTCATAAAAGAACTCTTAAGCACCCACTGAATACATGAGCGATTATGTGTCAATCGTGGGCTTCCTTCAGTGGAAGGGCCTAACGACAGGACATGAAGCACATAGATAACAAAGATTAGTAGAGGCGATGAGAAAGAAAGAGTAATATAGGCTGAATATTTTCTAGATAGAAATCAGAGCCAGATGTACTGAAGAATGAGATCACTGAAACAAGAGAGGCCCAGGAAAGTAAGAGAACTGCCATTTGAAATCCGCAATCCAACTGCCTGCTCGAGAGACACACCAAGGAAATGCATGGTCTCTACAACAGAGTAGTGGAGAGTGTCAGAAGCTGGGAGGAAGAAGGGGCAAATCAGCTCCTCCTTCCTGTGTTTACCAGAAATCCTTGGAGTGATTTACAATGCAGGGCATCTGACATTTTACTTTCTTTTTCAGTTTTAATTTTAAAATGAGGCCATGTCCATATAGTAAAAAAAAAAAAAAGTAATAGGTGAAATTCATATAGTAAAACCCAACGTGTGGGGTTTGAGTTCTGACAATTCAGGATGATTCCACAAAGTATAATCTTTTTGCAAAGCTAGTACCTTTCAATTCCAAGAAATCTCCCTTGTAGTTTTCTTTGGAAGAATCTCATTCCAATTGAAAAGTAGCATATTTCCTTGAGATAGTATGGTGATATTTTCATTAATGCATGCACCATAGAAAGATAACATCAAGCCATTTAATATATCCATCTAGTACACTTACTGTTTTCATAAAGAGTCCACATAAGTCGTCTTAAAAATTTATTAATGGCTTTTGATAAGCTTGGCATGGTGGTTCATACCTACAATTTGAGAGAGACCCTGGATTAAAAGAAAAGCAGATAAAATGCTGAATATGTCTGTAATTTGGGGAAGATTGCTCTTTTGCAAATTTGTAATTCCTATCAGAAATCCCAGATTCATTTTCCACCCTCTTGACTACCACACGTTCTAGAGTCTCCACTCCTTTTTATTCCATCTCCAGTCCAATAGGTTTCTTCCTGTACCTTTTGTGATGTCATCATTTCTCAGATTCTGCAGGGCACTTAACCTTGAAAGTCACTTTCAGTTAAGATGTTGGACACCCCTTTATTCTACCTGGCCATACCAACAACATCTGTCTCACTTCTGAAAACCACACCATTTTTTTTTCAGGCAAAATTCCTTGCTTCGCTGCTTCTTCCTAGAGCCCAAAACTTCTGCTTAATCCCATTCCAGACTGGTGCCCGTCCTCTGAATTCTGACAGCTTCTCAGCCCCTCCTCATTGAGTTTTCCTTTATACCACATAGTAGAGGAGATGTGTGAAGTTCATGACCATTTTGTGAATGGATGTAGTGAGTGGGTGACCGATCTACAAGAAAACAAGCTGATAAAAATGGGGGTGAAGGGTACACTCTCTCTCAAGGTAGCCTTGTAAATTTCAATCAGTTATTCTGATTTAGCCTGTATAGGTCTGGGCCCAGGACATTTCATTCTTGCTTTGGTAAAATTGCTGAAGCTGGCTTTTCTCTTTATCTTGTTCTATGAGTCATTTTTGTCCACAATCTAGTCAGCCAGTCATGAAGGCTTACACAGTCCAAAGCACTCTGGATGACTTTCTGCCCGGTGCAGTCTTCACTGTCTGCTGCCCCGTCATCCATCTAAATGCTAACTAATGCCTTCCTCCATAGTGAAGTGCTCAAGGCACTGGCTTGTCAGTAGCTGATGTCTGTGCCAGTCTTTATCCTGGTGAGGTAATGGATAGGCAGGATATCCTTATTTTGAACATGATTTGAGCTAGTACATTCTGCGTGGGTTGATGTGTTAAAATATATTACATTATTTGCAGAAAGAGAAATGTCAAGAAACCAGGGGGCTCTTGGCAAAAATTTTCTTCCTGATGGTTACAGCCATCTCAGGTATCTGCATCATGGTAAATATTCAAAGGTTAATGGATCATGTTGCTAGTGGATAATGGAAGGGAGTAGTCCTCATGGTCTCACCTTGCTCCCGAAATATAATTACCAGAAGACGGACAGTGTGAGATGGAAACAGTGTATCATCTGGGCACTGACCTTCAGGTAGTGCATACAAGAAATGGTGACATTTCTGATCTGTTTCTTATATTTTGATGCATGACTCATAATCAGATATCAGTATTTTCATGGCTGGAAGATCCAAAACCAGTAAGATGGATAGTATTTTGGGTAGCAAGATAATGATGGAAAGAAATTCTAATGCAGATTCCCACCTTTGGCATTTTATGAAGAAAAACAAGGCTCTTTTAAGAAATAATTTTCATGATACATATTTTTTATTTTATATTGATTGGGTAAAAACATTAGAAAATAGCCCAGTACATAACAGGCACTCAAGAAATAAAATGACTATACCTATTTTTTCTTTCTTTTTTTTTCTTTTTTTCTTCCTCTTCCCTTTTCTCCTGCTCTTCTTTCTTCCCCTCCTTCTTCCCTCCCACCCTCTATTCTCCCCTCCTCTTTTTCCTTTTTGACAGTGTCTCATTATGTGGACCTGGATGGCCTGGAAGTAGCTATATAGAAGAGATAGACTGGCTTCAAAGCCTATTTTATCACTAGATTTGATGACAACATTTTTGGTGTGTGTTTGTGTGTGTGTGTGTGTGTGTGTCTATGTATGTCTATGTATATATATGTACCTGTTTTGTGGATATGGGCACTTGTGTATGTCCATGCATGTAAAGGCACTGTCCAGCATTAGATGCCTTTTCTAATCTCTTTCCACCTTAAATTTTGAGGCAGGGTCTCTCACTAAACTTGGAGCTCATCAATGTGGCTAACTTTGCTGATCAATACACTCTAGAGACTTATCTGTGTCACCTCCCTGGAGGTGGGACTACAGATGTTTGGCACTGTGACTGCCCCTTTTTTTATTTTTATTTTTTTAAATGTGATTGCTGGGGTCCCTAGGCTCAGGGTTTCATTCTTACTCAGCAAACAGTTTACCGATGGAACCATCTGCCTGGCCACCTGGATGATCACTTTTTTCCTTTGTGGAAGTCGCATACAACTTAAGTAGGTGTTATGATTACAATTATAATATTTTAATATATTACTTATAATGGTAATATATCAAAATTTTCTCTGATTTTATTCTTGGAGTTATAAAATTCTAAGCCAAGCAGATGAATTAAGTGGAAATATGTTACCTTTATATGGCCACCATCTGGAAAAATGAATACAAATTTATCTTGTACTATTATTTCTACACTAGTGAATTTTCTAAAAGTGTTTAACCAGGATCATGATGAGTAACATAAGGGAGTTGATATATTTGGTCCTGATGGACTGGACTCTAGGATATTTACGTGCAAACCACACAAATAATTTGCATCCTGAGAAGAATAGTTAGAATCCTGGAGCTGCTTTGCTTTTCTGTTTCTAGTTGGTTTTTATTTTCCACTTACATGTTTCTAAGCACAGGAAAGCTGCTTTTCAATGGTCAGGGAAGCTATGACGAGGCTAGTGTTTATAGCAGAGCAGTTATGTTTGAGATCTAGGCTTGAAAGATTGAACCACACATACCCTGAACGTTCTCTAGCTTGCATCATCTTGCATTGGTCCCTTACTCCATTCTGTCACAACTTCCTCCCACCTGGGCATTCATTACTCTTGTTTCTGCCTGTTTCCTCATTAAGGCATGGACCAGCAGCTGTGAAACAAAGAACATAATCCGTCTGTGACATTACATAAGACAAACCATAAATCCTAAAGCTATGCTGATTACAAGGGAGATGCTCTAAGAAGAATGGGTTAATGTGATTAACATTCTATATAAGTTGGGTGGTGTAGAAAGCCCAGATTCCATGATCGAGAAGAGCATTGTATCAGTGAAAATGAATCCCACTGCTGCGAATTGATTGACAGCATGAAGAAGGGTGCTTCTTATTTTTTACCAACTCAGCAGTCTATCAATGCGTCTGCAACTGTCTTCATATGTGATAGAGATGTTCTCTGTCTGCATCGTCCAGAGTTCTTGCTACAGGGCACAGTCTGAAGTCCACAACACTCTGTGGAGTCTTGAGCTTAGAAACCAGGGTTCTGGAATCTGTATTGTAACAAGAACTTCAGGAACTCTTCAGGCTGTCTTAAAATTTCTGGATGTGAACTTTTTTTGCCATAAGAGTTTTCATATTTGAGAAAGAACCTCATTCTCTCTTTCCTGTCTGCCTCTCTCTGTCTGTCTATCTGCCTGCCTCTCTCTATCTCTCCCTCTCTGTGTATGTGTGTGTGTGTGTGATAAAGCTGTTAGGAACATGAAATGTGGAACCTTACCAATTAGCTTTATTTCCAACTCTACCGTTAGCTGCCCACATTGACCAAGGTGCATAACCTCCCACGTCTTCATCTCTATAATGGAATGACAGCATCATCACTCAAGGGACATCACTTTCTTTGGGGACTTCAGTGAGATAATCCCTGCCGCACACTCTTGGCACAGAGTTTGGCATCTATCGATGCTTCCTTTTATGTTTCTTGTTTTGCCACTGGACTACCAGGGGTTGTATTGTCTTATTAATAGGTCATATAAGTCATAATTAGATTGGAATTAACCTGTGAGAAAACTTGCAGAACAGCTACACATGTTTCAGGCTAGCTTTGAAGTATAGAGCTGGCTGACCACTGTTGCTTTCTCTCGAAAGTGTAAAAGAATACAGATGTAAGTGTTCTTCAGTTTTTCACTGCAGCTGGTTGGAGGAAAGTTAGTCTAGGCTGTAGCCCAAGTGACCATAAAAAAGGAGCTTTTCCTCAGGTGGCTGGATTACCTTAGACTTGAATCACATGAGCCTACTGGCAGCTAGCCTGTGCCTGTCTTGGCTGAATCCTGGGGTTTCTGCTGCTCTCTGTGCTGATCTCCTCACCTGGCTGATGGCAATGGGAACCACAGGTAAATGCCTTCCACAGCCTCTCCCTCCCCCTGCAGATAGGCCTCTCAGTTTCCAGAAAAAAAAAAGTAGAGAGAGTGCCCTTCAGTTTTCCTGGTGTAAAGAAAGCTTTCTGCTTTCATTATGTACAAGTTCGGCCAAGTTCCCACACTGGGTTCTGGGCGATTAGAAAGCTTTAATTACAGCTATTACACAGCCTCAGGGAGCCAGTGCTTTCTCCCTGGTCATCCTGCAGAAACCAGAAAGGGCCAGCACAGGTCAGAGAAGCAGAGTTGGGGAGTCCTGCTGTGAGGGCCCATAGCTGCCTGGTGGTGATGGGCAGAGGCTGTACCGACTCTCAGCTGGTCCCTGAAGACCAGCTGCTATCACCTGGACCATGCCAGTTACTCTGAGTTCTTTGTAACTGCAGAGCCAGTGTTTTCCTCATTCCCATTGTTCTCCTTGCTGCCAGACCACTTCTGCTGTCCTGCGGCCTCTCGCTCAAAGCCCCTCCAAATTGTTCTTGACAATGGAATGAGAGCCCTTCTTTTGCTTTTACATTTGAGCATCATTCTCTCTGCTTTTCTGTAAATATCAAACATCTTACTTTCTTTTTCCCCTCAGTATTATTATAATATTCTGGACACACTGGAGAAGTGACTGGGAAGCCTGGGGCCTTAGCACACCCCCGAGAGGATGAGTTTCCCTTAAAGATGATAAAATGCTTCCCTTGTATATCTGTTATACACAGCAATCCGGAGAATTAATTCAGGCTATTTTCAGAACTATTTCAAACATTTTGATGACTCAGAATCTGAATCAGAGCAAATGGGACACGATCTAAATACTACAAGGTGACACAAATTCAACATGAGTAGGGACAAATTAAAAAGGCAGTAATTGCAGTTATTCATCTTAAATTAGTTTATATTGAGAGAAGTAGCACTGCAATGCTGAATTTTATGTTTGGGTATCACTAGCATCATTATTCAAATACGTAATCCTAGAAATATAAAAATAGACAAAATTGGTGGAACCTTTAACAAAAATACAGAGCTGTTTTTCTTCTCCTGAAGTTTTGAATGTCCTTGCATTAGTGTTAATGAATTAAAGACTTATATTATGCTCCCATAATAATCAGCAGTAGGATGATTAATTCTAGCCATTTGGAGGCTTGGTTCAGTTTGTAGAAACAGTATATGTAGGAAATGGTGACACAAGCCTGTAACCCCCATGCCAAGAAGGCGTAGACTCATGAATCTGAGGTCAGCCTGTGCTACAGAGTGGAGTCCTGTCTAAAAACAAAGAGGATTGCAGAGTGTATGGTATGGTCCTTGCCCTCCAGAACTCTGTCTAGTTGAAGGAAGACTGATGTGGAAATGCCACAGAATGGTTCATGTCTTCACTTGGGAAGCCTGGCAAATTCCATGGGCACCCCAGTTTGATTTCTACAGCAGTCTATGACAAACTGAATGTTGAAGGAGTTGCAAGTTTGATATTCTAACCATTTGCTGGGCAAGTGCATTTTCCAAGGATAATAGCAATACTAGCTCCCAAGCTACAGGTTTCTTCATTGTGGCTTGTCAATGACATATAATGAGTGAAATCTATTTTCTTTTAAATCTCCTTAATGTGAACCAGTCCATGTGACTCACTTGTAGCCCACAGAATACAGTGTAGTGATTTTACCTGACCCACCTCAGCCTTCAAGAATGTTTGTCCTCCCAACATCCTCTTGGGAAATCATTTGGAACTTAAAAGACATCTGAGGTACTCCCAGACCTCTAAAGAAGAGACCATTCCTATGTGGGAGGAGTACAGCCTTTGAGTGTCTCACCCAAAAGGTGCAACAGAGATTTCTAGACACACCTTAACTACAGTAGAGAGACACTTGAACTGGGGAACAGGAACCATCTACCATCAGTATCGTGTCCAAGATATTAATCCATGGACACTAATCCTGGTTTACGCCATTGAAGTTGCTTATTTCGTATAGGTGATTGCATTGGTAATATAGTGTTTATTGTCTTAATAGTCAATGATACAGTATTGAGGAAACAAGAGACAATAGAAGCTCATGGGTAATCCTGATTCCCCTCTTACTCTGACTATCCCAGGTCTGGCTTCATTTTATGCCCCCTGCCTCGCCACCATCATCTGGCCTACCTGCTGTCTGTTTTCCTGCATTAACGCAATAGGCTTATTTGTTGCAATTCCTCTACTACTTGTTAACTTCTGCAGCCCTGGGTCCTCTGCTCGCCATGGGATTCAGATGCTGAATATACAGTCCATTTCTGAGCCTTTCATTGGATTTTCAATGTGCTGTATTTGGGAAGTGCGAATCAGCGCCATTAGGCTCTGAGTGTCTTTCCATGCAGATCCATTGTGTTGCACATTCTGTAGGTGTTGGAACATACACATTCGCATACACATAAGCACATGTGGCCTGCCTCTGTATCCTCACATGCATGCCACACACACACCCTGCCTGGCATGTCATTTTTACTATTCCCACCACCAGCCTTCTGTAAAATTATAAAAGCCGCTTCCGAAGCGCCTTCCTTATCATCACAGTGCTCCTCTCTGCCGCCTCTGTACTGTGTAATCCAGCAATAATTCCACTGTTGCTGTGGTCACACTAGGCCGTAATTGTTTATTATCATAGCTACTAACTAGACAGTAAACCACCAGAGGCCAAGGCCTATGGCTGTCAGTTTCTGTAGTCCTTGAAGTTTGTGAATGCATATGACACAATATAGAAGTAATGTTTGTGTATCCATGTCTGAGGAAAGTCAAGACCCTGCGTTTCGAAAGAAAACTGATTAAACACCTTTCTGCAGGACACACTGTGCTGAGTGCTCCTCAGAACACATTACACATCTGTAATGTTCCTTGACCTCTAAGAACTTATTTATAATTTAGTACGTATATCAGGCATGAGGGCAAATACCGAAAAGGACACACAATAATTGAATTACCAACGTTAAACAGTTATACAAATAGGGTAGATTAAATATTTACTTTGTGTTTGCATTACCTTGTAAAGGGTAATTGCATTTTAGCAGCTGGTATGTGGATGGGAACCATCTGAATTTTATGTTTAGACAATAGGAACCTGTCATGCTGATTACAAAGTAAACTGAATTTTGATGTTGGTATGGGTGAAGATGGACATTGATGTTCCCTGAGAGGTTAATTTATACTAGAGTGGAGGAAGTCATCTAGCTTGGACATAGTCCAAACGAGACACCTCTGGCCAAATCACAGCAAATGGAGCTCGTCTGTAGAACTCCCCCATTTAAAACCCAGGGAATATGAAAAATGTGTGCTTTTCATCAAAAGCAGGAAATAGGGTATTTGACAACATGCATTTGTCTACTGAATGTGATGGAATATGTGATGAAATATGTTTTGTCAATAAAATAAATTGCCAAACAAAATGTAATCCTCTCTGCAAATGCATTTAGTCTCCAGGATGAAAGAAGCTACTTTCAAAAATGCTCATTTTTTCCTTTGAATTATTTTAGATTTGCTGTCTATCAAAAACAATGGAGAAATGTGTTTTGTCAGACCTAGTATTTCTAGGTTTACAGATAAAACATATTTTAACTAGGAAAAAATGAAACTCAGTTGCGGAGGGTCACTAAAAGTCTGATGCATATATTTTAATAAGATTCATAATTTTGGGTTTAAGAAGATAAATTCTTATCACAATATAACTTTATTTTCTTTAAATATTTAAGTTGATTTTTGCTATTGCACTTCCTTTTTTCACTGTAACCAAATATCTGACATAAGGAAGGATTACTTTTTCCCTTATTATTTGAGGGAATATACTGCATACTGGGAAAGGTGTGGCAATGGGGACATGTGACTCAGACTCTCTTCTTCACATGTGTATCAAACAGTCAGTTCAGGCTAAAACTGGAACCGAGTTGTAACCCACGAGCTTTGCCCCAATAGCAAGATATGTGCCATATCAGCCCCGTGTCCTAAAGGCTCTATGATGTCTCAAAATATCCCAACCAGGTGGGGCACAAGGGTTCAAACAGATAACTCTGGAAAGGATGTTTAATGTCCAGATTACACCACTGAGTTTTTAACCTGCAGATTAAAAATTGTTTCTGTCAACGGAGTGCCTTTGGACAGTTTTACACACACACACACACACACACACACACACACACACACACACACACA
>NW_026588752.1:13938646-14102233 GCF_907164565.1 Psammomys obesus | reverse complement strand
ACACACACACACACACACACACACACACACACACACACACACACACACATACATGCATGCACACACATACACCAACATCATAGAATCAGGGTAAAATGTTTTCCGCCTTGAAAATGTCCAAATGTCATCTTAGGTGATTCTTAACTTTATTCATATAACATTTATTGTATTTGTTATCACTACATCCCTGAAAGAGTTAAACACCTGCCTAATTAGGCTCTTTCTTTCTCTCTCTCTCTCTTTTCCTATTCTCCTGCTCTGTGAATTGATCCTTTGCCTCAAGGCTCCTGAGGAATTTTTAACTTACATAATTAATTAATACCATTTAACCCTTCAAATGTGACTCAGACACCACACCTAGCTGAACAACATTTTACATCTTTGCATAAGTCTGTGGTACTCCACAGTGGATAAGATAAAGCAAATAATTCAGTGTTAAACCAGAAAAAAAAATCAATAATTTTAAAGAAAATGTTCAAAAGAGTAATATGTATGAAAGCATTTTTAACCAGAATAAATTACAATACCAAGAAAAAACTATTTGAATAGGAAGATATTTTGAGAGAGAGAGAGAGTTAAACGACAATATACTTCTTTGCTCATGGTATCTGTTTAATATTTCAGGACTGAATGAGATAATGTCTATGGAGCCTTGGCTCCATGCCTAGCATTATTTCTATATTGATTTATAGTTTTACAGTATTAAATAAACACTATTCCATTTGGTTCTCAAACTAGTATCCTGTTGGGATAGGGATCATTTATTTCTGGCTTACTGGCAAGTAAGTTGAGGCTCAGAGAGTCAAAAGGTGAAGTACCACAAGGGAAGGACAAATTTCTATTTCTGGATAAGAAGGACTATCTAGGGACAGGTAACATTTTTTTAACTATATCCTGATGAAAAAAAAAGAGTAAGTTGAAAGGTTAGATCAGTACGGAAATAATACATGTACATGGCTGTTGAGTATATATTTATAATGACCGGCAGCCATGAAGGACTTAGTTTATTGGAAGTTGTAGCTAGAGTGCAATTGAAATCAGAAAGTACCTTATGGATTAGGTAACTTGATTCAATTTGAAAGGTACCGAAAATGATATAAATGGTACCTGGGAAGAACCAACTTCTTATATTTTGGCAAACTATGTTTGGTAATCACGTGAGGAGCTCTGAAGCAGAACACTGAGTATGGGCGGGATGCATGTTGCTGCATCACCAGTGTTGCACACCTGAACAAGGCAAGCATCTGAGCAAGGAGCAGTAGACATGGAGATGGTGTCACAAAAGCCATTTCTCAGAGATAATCTGTGAGCAGTGCCCGACGATACACAGGCATGTAAGAGGTGGTGATATTTGTAATAATACTGCAGATACAGTTAGAAAAAAAAAACAAACAAACCCAACTTCCTCTGAGTGCTTGGATTTGAAGGGGAAGAAGATGAATGACTGAAAGAATAATAGAACAGAAGTGCAGGGAATCTTAGGAAAGAAGGGGGAGATAGAAAGACCTGAAAGTAGCTCCAAAAAGAGACCAACAGAACCATAAAAACTGAGCCTGGGGAGCCCTCAAGAGAATGATACACCAACCAAGGACAATGCATGGAGAGGCCCTAAAATCCTGGCTCAGATGTAGCCCATAGACTCAGTCACCAAGTGGGGTTCCTTAGTAAGGGGAACAGGGACCCTCTCTGACATGTACTCAGTGGTTGGCTCTTTGATCATCTCCCCCTAATGGGGAAGTAGCCTTGCCAGTCCACAGAGGAAAACAATGCAGCCAGTCCTGATGAGACCTGATAAGCTAGGGTCAAATGGAAGGGGCGGAGGACCTCCCCTATCAGTGGACTAGGGGAGGCTCATAGGGGTAGAAAAAGGAGGGAGGGTCAGGTTAGGAGGAGTTGAGGGAGAGGGCCAGGATACAAACTGAATAAATTGTTATAAATGATAATAATAAAAAAGGGAAAAAAAGAATAATAGAGCAGACATGCTACAAACATAAACCTGGGGTCAAAGAGAGGAAGTATCACGGAAGAATTGAAGATTAACAGGGCTAGGTCATATTTGTTTCTGAGGTTTCTAAGACACCTGACAGAAATGACTTTAAATGACTTTAAATGAAATTAGCAATCAGGAAGGACTAACTCTCTCTTTGTTCCTTTTAATTTTTCTAGGAAAGTAATTGACAGTATCTCTGCATTGAGTTAAAGTTTACATGAGTCAATTAAAGTAAATAATTAAAAAAAAAACTTGCTGGTGGTGGTGGCTGGTGCCTTTAATACCAGCAACAGGAGGCTGGTATTAAATACCAGGAGGCAGAGTCAGGCGGATCTCTGTGAGTTGGAGGCCAGCTTGATCTACAGAGTGAATTGCAGCACAGCTAGGGCTACACAGGGAAACCTTGTCTGAGAGGGGAAAAACAAAACAAAACAAAACAAACAAACAAACAAAAAACCTTAACAGGAATGAATGTTATTATTCATATTTTCCAGTGGAATTTTCAAATACTTAAATCTTGATTGACCTTTAAAGCTGTGCGTTTTTAATGGTGACTTCTGTGGGACTTCCATGACTGACTCAGCCTTTTGAATTCACAAACAGCCAACAAAGGATTTGGCGTACCAAAGACAGTCAATATTTTATTGTATACTTATTCTGTCCTTGCTTAGCCTTATTCATGGTTTTCATCCTCCCCACTTCTGTTATCAGTATGAAAACATATACTCTCTCTACTATCTATCTGTGTTAAAGTCATCTTGAATGCAAGAATTATCTCACTCTGCCTTTTGTGCAAGAGCCAGCACAGGGCATATGCTGTACTTAAATGTTCTAGTTTCCTTGTTCTTTTTTTTTTTAAGACAGTGACAGTATTACTGTCATGATAGCCCTTTGCACAGAAAAACTCTCTCCATCAGTCCCTTGCCTATGGCTAGATACTTAAGTTAGAGATGGGATATAATTCTGTCTGGGATAGGAAAAGCACTACACGGCTGCTACCTTGCACATAGTAGGCTTTCATTTTTGTAGGCATGAATGAACAAAAAGCACTATTTCTAGAGGTGAATCTACATGATATTGACATAACTCTCTTCTTCTTCTTCTTCTTCTTCTTCTTCTTCTTCTTCTTCTTCTTCTTCTTCTTCTTCTCCACCTTCTCCACCTCTTGCTCCTTCTCCTCACTCCTCTTCTCCTTCTCCTTGTCCTAAACCTTCTTCTCCTCTTCTTCCTTTCCTCCTCTTCTTCTGCTTCTTCTTACTTCTCCTTCTCTTCTTCCTCTTCCTTTTCTTCCTTTTCTTTCAAATTTTTCCCCACAACAGGATTCTTCCAAATGTCTTGTTTTAAAGAAGGCTTGAAGAAAAAGAACCCCAATCACTCACTCTCTCTCTCTCTTTCTCTCTCTCTCTCTCTCTCTCTCTCTCTCTATATATATATATATATATATATATATATATATATATATAATAAATTAGTCAGTCTTTTAGAGTATGTGAAAGACAGACACTTACTCCTTAATCTCACCAATCCAAATAATGAACAAGGGAGTCCACAACAGAATCACAGAGATTGTTCTGAGGCTTTAGTTGCTAATTTGATTTTGTACAGAAGGGCTTTAAAGAATTTTTAATGAAAAGGCAATTAACGTTGGAACCTTCATTAACAGATAGTTGAGAGGAAAATCCAGACTTCTTGCTGAGTTTTTGACTTTTTAACTAATTGCAAAACTTTATAGTATTTTTACTGTATATTAGAGAATGGTGAGACACTATCTATTTAATACAACCAGACCTTATGGGCAAATAGAACACTTTTTAAAGGCTTTTAATTTTTTTTTTCAAGTGCAGAGGCCAGAAGCATCAAGAACTAATTATAATGAAGCAGCTCTTGTTGTATAAAATGGATACCGAGTAATGGAATGTTCACCAAGAAACACTGTGTGCTCTCAGCTAAAATGTTCCTGTATCTCTGTATTAGTCATACATTGATTAACTTTGCTACTTTGTAAGAAACAAAACAAACAAAAGAGAAGAGCAGAATTGACCTACAAATAAAAAAAATATTGCTTTGCTTATGAGCGTTGGCTTCCTTGAATTGAAATCTTACACGTTTTTTATACGTGGCTCATTTCTCATAGCGCTTAATTATGAAGGTGACTAGAAATGAATGCCTATTTCGTCACTATTTTATTTGGAAGACAGGCTTTCCCAGACTTTTTCCGCATATGCCATCATTGAGGCCTTTGAATAATATAAATGAGGTTATAAATGATTTGGGTAGAAGGATATTAGAGTCTTTGTTTGGCCATATGGTAAAAGGTTATTCTATGAGCTGAAGTGTCCTTTCTTTTGCCTTTCTTAGAAGTCTGAGCTAAGTTTTCATAACACTATGCTTTAGAGTATCTTTCACATTGTTTTTATGAGTTTCTCTTGCCATTGCAGTCATAATTTTTCCACCTGACAGAGTGAGGGATAAGAAAGAGGAGGATGAGAACCCCTGCTGGCAGTGTGACTTCTTACTCAGCATTTTGTCATTGTTGGTCCTTCTGGGTGTTACATTGTCTATCACCAAATCCAGTGATCTGTCTTACACATCCTAAATTTTATATCTGATAGACAAGATAAACTTAGGTAAATTTTCATTCCCCTTTAAATCTCTAACATTTTTTTTTTCCAGAGGGTGATAATGTAACAGAACCTGGAGGCTTGTCCCTTTTACAAGCACAGTGTCATTCCACTCTTTGGAGTAGAATGGGAGACATACATAGATGTCTTATCGTTTAAAGCCATCAGATATTTAGAGGATCCCCAATAGAGAAGAGTTAAAGTATAAAAATTCCTCCCCAACTCTGAGTTCGCTACTGACCCTCAAACGCTGTTCACATACTGAAAAACCCCTGTTCATAGAATAAGCACTCGGCATATGGACTCAAGCACATAGATTCAGGGACAGTACTGATGACTTCATCAGTGCAAAGACTTTGGAGACTAACTTGGAAGACCTGAGTCCATAAGCATTACTCTCCAGAGCATTTCCCCATTCTGTTGGTGCAAATAGTTAGAATGGGCATTATTCTCATGAACTAGCTTCGCTGTTCTCATGAGCTAACACTATCGAGATTTATGTACTTATAGTCAAGATATTTTAGGAAAGCTTAGGAAAAGAAGGAGCTAACTGCAAAATAGAAAGATTGTGAGTGGTCATGTGTTCTGCATACATTTTCTTGTATTTGAGAACTGGGACTTCCATTTATTGTTATTGAGAGACAGAAACAAAGCAGGAAAATTTGGATCGCTACCATTTATAGATCATTTTCCCCTAATATAGATTTTTTTTTCTCTCCTCAATTTCTCTCAGTGTTGCACCTTTAAATAGGCATCTTAGGAAGTGATACAAGAAAATAAGACTCTGGACCAACAAAAAATGGTTCAACTTAAACATTCATAGAATGTTTTTATATGCAATGACATATTTTTAATATTTTCACAAGAATATTTCCATAAACATTTTCTGGTATTTAAGTATCAAGGCAGGCCTGACAGTGTGTTCATAAGTAATATCTGTAATTAGTAATAAGCCTTTGATAACAAAGAGAGCAGATACTGCACCGTTGTTCTGTGGAAAGTTAAAGCAGTTTTAACTGTTGCTTCACAGGAGTAGCTGAGCTTTAATCTATGTAACTCTTTAATTCACTAACATGGGTATTTAAAAAAATTACTTGGTGTCATTCAACAAAAAGAAATAAGGAACAGATGTAGCTTCTTTACAGTTTGATGGTATTCTCAAACTCTGCTGCATTGCATGAATAAAAAGCTAATTGTACTAAAACAAGAAAAGTCTATGTGGTTTTCTGTTGATAGGGGTTACTAAAGGCCCTTCCCTAGGCTCAGTGTTCTGGTACACATACTTAATGTTCACCTTTACTGTTTAAAATTCCTCATCTATACTCCAAACAAGCACAGGTCTGAGTACTTTGCTTCTATCCCTTCCTTTAAGTTTTAAAAATGAAAGAACTGAATGAACCCTTATTTAAATATCACCTACAATGGTAGCTGTGATAATGTTATTGTATTCATTTACACACTGGTCTAATTAAAGTGTTGGGTGAGCCTCTCTGCCTCTTTATTCCTGTTTTGCTTTCCTTTGATCTATAGCCCGGTCTTTGTTGCTGTTTGTTTGCGTTTTTATTTTCTGCTTTCATTCCCTTTCATTATTTTTTGCTCATCCAATCACTAATATAAATAACATTGTTTACTTATCTGCTTTAGATTTATTAATTTGTTCATCTGGCCATATGTCTGCATGCCTTGATGTGAACTGGATATCAATTCCCCTGTCACTTTTCCCTTTATTCTGCCATATTGTGAGTTGACATCAAAATACACACTGCGAAATATATGTTAGGCTGGGACATTAAAATGATTGACAGTGAACTTGCAGGGCAAGGAGGAGGCTAATCTATATATGACACACAGAAGCTGTTTTCCCGGCAACAACTTCATCATTGTTCCTAAACATGAGAGATGAGCCAATGTACCTAAAAAATCATTCAGGTAAACAGCAGAGAATGCTGCTTGGCAGGGCAGGAATACGATAGTCTTTCTCTTCACTTCACTGTGGTAAATGGAAATAGATTCTTCTTGCTTAGATTAATAGCTGGTTTAACTCAATAAAGTATGTATAAATCCTTGGTTATTTCCTATGGAGTCATATTCAATCCTTTTATATGTATGTAATAACATCTCAGAGTAATTGAGACGCAAGTCAGGCCCTTGGGGGGAAAAATGATCCTATATACTTGGAATGTAATATATATGTAAGATATATGTATATATATATATATATACATACATATATATATACTCTTTGGGGGAAAATAATAAATTATTGTGAGAACAAGAAGAAATCTGATGATTGCTTGCTTCAAATTTAAGGTTCAGTATTTCGTAATATTCAGTATTTCATATTATATGAACAAAGGAGAAAATAGGAAACTAAACTGGATGGAAAAAAAAATTGTATAGGGCCTAAGAAAAGACTGCTCCCAGATGGGATTCACTGAAGATTCTGTTTCTTTGCATTTTCATTATAATTAATTCTTTAATATTGCCAGTTGAATCTCAGGAATTGAAAAGGTTCCAATCCATACAATCTGGCATCATGCTGCTCTTCTTAAATTCCAGGAAGCTTTCTGAAGGGAAGATTGGAAAATTCACAGTGGGAATGGAGCAATTAGAACAGAGGTGTGGTGTCAAGAGATGTGGGCCAGAGAGAGAGAGAGAGAGAGAGAGAGAGAGAGAGAGCTTATGACAATGGGTCCTTTCCAATGACAACATTATCCAATTAGCACATCATAACATGGGATGGGAGGAGGGGAGGAAGAGGGTGGTATTTAGAAACAAGTTGATTGTTTTAAATCTGGGTCTCCAAATCACATCCTCTCTCCATCAAAAAGAATGGAAGCTGTGTTGATAAGAAGCTCAGAGTTAGAGCAGGACTATGCATGAGTCAAAGGAAAAGGAAAACAAGCGGATATCTCAAAGATGTCAGGCGATTTTCTGGGGAACTCATGGGTTAACTAGATGTGGAGGTTTACTCAAAATAAAGAGGCAGTTTATTTATTTAGGTGCAAAGAGGTGTGAGTTGCCAAGGGGTGACATGTGAAGGCTGTGGAAACATCAGTACCCCCTGCTTCCTGTTTGTCTGTAGGATTCTTCTGAGGGCGAATCCATCCTTTCCTCCTCCGAAAGCAAATGTCTAAGGTCAGGCTACTTGCTAAAGTACTAGCTTTGGACTCTTGAGTTTTGGTTCTTCTGTTTTACTTTCTTAAGTAGCTCAGATTATAGGCCTGTGCCACCGAGGCCAGTCTCTATTCCCATTCACCCGTCATAAGAATTTCAATACATAGGAAGTGTGAACTTGCTCTCACCTTATGTAAAATTCATGTTATCCTTTATTTTACTTAATGACATTTTAATTGAAAATCAATTCACAGGCATAGAAAATTTATAAAACAGAAGGGAATACTTCTCCTCTCCACTGTCTTATCATCAGTTCCAGAAAGCCAGATGAGTCCAAGGATAATGAAAATCGTCTCTTGACATAGGCACTTGTCAATACTACTCAGAAGCGTTAAGAAGCAAAAACGAGACTGTGGAGATTAGCATGTCTACTTTGTGACCATCTGAGCATTCTTGGTGTCCCCACTCTGCTTCTCACAGGACCATGACTAGCTCAGTGCTGGAGATCTACAGCCTTCCTTAAGCCCCAAATACTCTAAATGCTTTGGATCCTGCCTGCAAAGTCAACTATCCCAATTGCCCCATCCCTTCCCAGAACACTTAGATCACTAGTTTTATCCATTTTCTTTTTAAATACTGGGTTTCATGTAACCCAGGCTGGTGTTGAGCTCATTAGGCAACCTAGGCTAGCCATGGACTCCTGATCCTGCTCTTGTCTCTGAGTGCTGGGACAAAAGAAACACACCACCTCCCACAACCAGTGTTGTTTTCTTTGTCAACCTATTTCGCTGTCTTTCTATCCCATGTTTTGTCCTTGTATTAATTTATTTTCCGTTTTGGTGATGCAGTATCATGAATGAAAATGACTTATGGAAGAAATGGTTTATTTTGGATTATAGTTCTATGGAGGGATCATCCATAATGGCAGGAGAGGCACGGATGCAGATTACCTGAGCAGGAAGCCGAGAGGTCACATCTTTAGCTACAAGCAGCAGAGAAAACAGACAGGAGGTATAGTGAGACTCTCTAAGTCCTCACCCATGACATATGCCCTCCACCAAGGCTTCAGTGCATAAAGATTCCATAAATGTCTCAAAGAATACAATAAAGCAGGGGTTAGGGGATCCAATGAGTGGGATTTTGAAGGCTTCTATTCATTCAAATCACCAAAGTTCTGAAAACAGCGGCAGTTCGTGTTTTTTTGTTTGTTTTTTTTTTTTGTTTTTTTCATTCATTAAGGCTTTAGGGAGTTTGTCTATCATGGTCTTTAGATTTATCATTATGGCTTAATGTTACTGAGGCGTTTGAGTAACTAGTCATATTTGGATATATCTGTAGGCATTTAGGAGTTTATTTAGCAAAGTTTTAAAAGGAAAAGGACTCACTGACCAGAGGGCTCAATGTGTGGAACTTTTATTTGTGATATTCATAAGACAGTAATAATTGTTTAAGGAGACATCAATTAATGTTGGTGGTGAGTTTGTCTTTTCAGGATGGGAGAAATATTCAGAGGTATTACCCATGGAGGTTAAGATTCTTCATGACATTATGTATCTGGATTTTTCTCTTGTTTTCATTTTAAATATTAAATTGTTCTTAGCTTTCTTTCTTGTAACTTTACCTTTCATCTTTTTCTTGGGAACCCTCAATGGTTTCTGTATTGTATACTGAGGAAGTCTTGTTAATAGATTGCATAGATAATTTTGAAAGGTTAAAAAAGACCTTTGACTTGAGAGAAATTGAAGCCTTTTTGAAAGAAGTCAAAGGGGTGTCTATTAGAATCCTCCACATACACATGAATAGTGAAGTGACATTTGAATTTGACAGCGAGAGTGAAAAGATCAACTTGAAATGCGGCCCTGAAGGAGGGAATGCCATGTATCTCTGCTTCCTCACTTTGCCCAGGGAAGAAATTCTAAGGCTCTGATTGAGAAGTAAATGGCATTAGCATCAACCCAATGTACAAAAGTCACTGTGCTTCTGCAAATAACAGAGTGGTCCAGGTAAAACTCCAAAAGACCTTGAAGCTAAGGCCCAAGATCACGGGATTGGAAATAAGTAACTTCTGTTAAGTAGAGGCAACCGTGAGCAAGGTAGAATTTTCCTGGCAAAACAAAGATCATGGGAAGGGGAGTCTTAAGAAGCAAGGACGCTAGGCTGGTTATGAGAACATGATCTGGGAGGCTGGACTAGTTTCTGAGTCTACAAAATGACTTCAGAGAGGGAAACAGCTTACTTTCACTACAACTTTATTCTCTCTGTCCCTGTCTCTGTTTCCCTCCCTCTCTCTCTTTCTCAGAGTTCCTATATTTTCCATTCTTCCAGAGATAGGTTCCTTTCTACAGTTACATGTTTGTTGTTTTGTTTTGTTTTGTTTTGTTTTTTTGACATTGAAGGCTGCATTTCCCCTGGTTCTTTTCTTGAAATTTGGGCAATCCATCACCCTCCTAGGTGCTACCATTTATACTTAGCCAAGTGCAAAGATTCAAATCGTAGAATAAGATACTACAGGGCTTGTCTCATTTGAAACAAACAAGGATTCTGAATAAGGAATTGCTCATTGAGATTCACCTTAAAAGCTATGGTCAGTAGTTAGTTGGTTGTAAATAGTATTTCTGCTTCGATATTGTTTGAGTCTGTAACAATTAAGAGCATAATCATGTATTATTTAGAAATCTAAATATAAGCATAAAATAGAAAATAAATTATATTATAAGGAAAAGTAGCACGAAAATATTGAATGAATTTGAATTTGGAAAAAAATATAAATAGGCCTTTATAGTAATGTTTACCTTAGTATGTGAGATTGTTTAGAATGATATTAAGTAATGCTTGTGAAAATAGGGTTCCATGGGTCAAATCACCAAGGTTTGAATCCCAAGGTTACACAAACAGGACCAAGAAATTCTGGAACATTTCTTAGCTGTAACAATCATGCTGTATGGCTTGGGCATGGCTTGTCCCCTTCTGGTTTCTGTGATAGAAGTTTGGTGCCTGGTGTGGTGGTATCCTTGTAATGCAGCCAGCAAGATTGGGGCTTAGTAAGAGGTAAATAGCCTATGAATTTTACCCTCGTAAGAGAAGTGAGGTTGTTTCTTTAGACTCTTAAGTAAGCTGTGACCCTATCCACTTGACCTTTCCTTTAGACTGTAATTTATCCCCTCTCCCCTTTTTTGCCAACACATCTTGATATAGCTTTGGGAAGTAAGGAATACTCACAAGAATGATCATAATCATTAGCCAAATAAACCTCTTTACTTTATAATATGTATAACATTGAACATTTTGTTACAGAGATTTAAAAAAAAACTAATATTACTTACAAGAAATTACTTATAATTATTAGTACTACAATATTAGCACAATAAGAATGCTTATTATGAGCCAAAGTAATAAAGGCCCGAGTTACTTCATGTCTCATGGGGAAAGATATGGAAAGTATACTAGACATATGAGATATTTATTTAACATAGGGATTCTTTGAAGGATACAAAGAATGAAGCAGGAGTAAAGGAAATGTCTTCAGACCATAACATAAATCTTCAGCCTAGGACAGAAGATAAAGGTGGAAACCTGTTATGTACAAGTGTCAGAGTGTGGCACAATTCCCTCAGGAAGAGTCAGCGAAGTCACTAGCTGGGATCATTTAGGATAATCCTGGTTACTTCATAAATGTAAGTCAAGAGACACTGCACAAAATGGGTATCCTGTAGCAGGAGACCTGAGTGAGGCACTTCCAGAAACTGCTATGAGCCATCAATTGAGAATATATTTTAAATTATAGTTACAAGTTCTCATTGATTCATTGACAGGGCCCTGTATTTTCAGCCATTCAGAAGCTTCTCTCAGGGTGGCCTGTCTGAGAGCTTTAGGTTCTGACAAAATAGGTAAATAGCAGTGTATCAAAACAGATGCTGAGACTCATAATCAAACCTTGGGCAGAGTGCAGGGAATCATATGAAGGAAAGGGGAGATAGTATGACCTGGAAAAGACAGGAGCTCCACAAGGACCAAATGTATCAGGGCACAGGGCTCTTTTATGAAACTGTTTCTCCAACCAAGGACCATGCATGGATATAACCTAGAACCCGTGCTCGGATATAGCCCATGAAAGCTCAGGATCCAAGTGTGTTCCCTGGTAAGGAGAACAGGGACTATTTCTGACTTGAACTCAGTGGCTGGTTCTTTGACCTCCCCCTACCGCCAAGGGAGCAGTAGCCTTGCTAGGCCACAGAGGAGGACATTGCAGCCAGTCCTGAAGAGACTGATAAGCTAGGGTCAGATGGAAGGCGAGGAGGACCTCCCCTATCAGTGGACTTGGAAAGGGGCAAGGAGGAGATGAGGGGGGGAAGGTGGAATTGGGAGGGAATGAGGAAGGGGGCTACAGCTGGGATACAAAGTAAATAACCTGTGATTAATATAAAAAATAAAAATTATTAAAAAAAGAATATTACAGGATAATTTTAGGACCAACATAGAAATTTAGTGGAAGGTTTTGGGTATGTAAAATAACATAGAATGTTTTCCTATTATTTATTAGTCTAGAACCATGATTTTAAAAGATATATTTATTGTAATGTGTGCATGAGGGGATTTTTTTTTTTTGCCTATATGTATAGCTATGCATCACATTCATGCTGGTATCTACAGAGACCAGAAGAGGACATTAGATCCCCTAGAACTAGAGTTACAGATCATTGTGAGGCACTATGTTCTGGGAAATGAACCTAGCTAAGTCTTGTGTGAGAGAAGCCAGTGTCCTTAACCACTGAGCCATCTCTCCAGCCCCTTTTAGCTAGGATTTTTTTTCAGGGAGGTTCCCATGTAGTCTAGACAGGCATCTAATTCACTGTCTATCTGGGATGACCTTGAAACTATGATCGTATTCCTTCCAATTCCCGGCTCCTAGGATTGCCTGTGCACTACCACACCTGGCCAAAATCCTTGCTGTCTTCCTGTCGATACATCACATTTCAAATGTGTCTTCTTCACCTGTGATTACGTATAAAAATTTACAATATATTTACTAAAATTTTTCTATATGTATGCATATATGCATATATGTGTGTGTGTATATATATACATATATACATATATATACACACATATATATATACATATATATATATATATACACACACACACATATATCTGCAGAAGCAAATGTCCTAGATGTCTTTTGACTAGGAATTTACCTTATTATCAGAATGTTTTAAAGTAGCTGATATAAATGTACAAGGTAGTAAGTTCTTCACCATTGTCCAGTGTGCAGTTCACAGTACCAGAAGAATTTAACCCATTTTACTCATAAGTATGTTTTAATGGCATTATGGATAGGCACTCAGTAATGCTGTTAAGCACTGTATTGCTTCTTCATGAGGTCCCTGGACATTCTCAAAATGCCTGGGGCATAGAAGACTCTGAGAGTATCTGCTGAGCAATTCAATCAGTTACCTGTTTGTTCTCTTCAGAATCATCCGAATGAGCTTCGCTCCTCGGAATCAAGACTCCTAGATATAAAGGCATAGGGAGGGATCTGATAGAAGCTGATATCCCTGCTGAGTGTATGGGTTTTGAAAGGGAAAAGTCCGTTGTTTGGTCCACCCCTCCCAGGAGCAAATCATGGACCATCATATGCTTTCTTCAGAGCAGGCCTCTCGGCATCACCATGTTTGTTACCTTGTCAGAGATTACTATGGAAGGCTGTGTCATGCGAAAATACTTAGGACTATCTCTGTTCACCAGGAACAGCCATCCCCAATCACATTTGGAAAATATATCCATAATAGCCAGTTGTTTCCATGGGGACAAAGGCATCCACATTGAGACCATTCCTTTGTAGCAAAAGACCATGAAAGCCCTTGGAGACTGAGTGAGGTACTCAAAGACCTGGAAAAATGAGTCTCAGAGCACTGATCTTCACACTCATTGTCCAGGTTGTTCTATTTCCCAGTTTTGGTTCTATAACCCAGTGATGAGTTCTCCTTTGCACGATTAAAGATACCTAGCTTAGAGTTCATATAATGTCATTAGGATAATGCATATTTAGATGTAATATTCTTCTAGTTTGTAGGTTTTTGGTATATGCGTCTTATTACATGCAAGGGAAATCCTGTGATTCTTTATATCAGATTAAAAACAAAGTTCCGTTGCAGATGAAAATCATGTTTTGAAGACCTGTGTGGACAGGGAAAAGGGTGTTCAGAAAACATCTTAAGACTGAGAAATGTTTTATGCTTTCTTTACCCAGCTTGCACTGGAGTAGAAAAATTTATCTGTACACAAAGAATTCTGAAAGAAGAAAAAAAAAAGTCTTCCAAGTGCAGGAGGCTCTGGTATAAAGTGGCAGAGAACAGAATGATCTTGTAGGGATAGTCAGGTGTAATTTCAGATAATTCTATATCAGGCTTCTGAGAACCCTTTTGGAAAGTGCTATTATATATTAGTGCTGGATCTCAAAGAAATGGAAAATTAGTATTTTCTTTCTCAGCCTACAATTTATTGATCAAAGAAAACTTATTTTGGGCTTTGTAGTGTTGCAACAATCCGAAGCATATTAATAAAGAAAGAGAGTTGCTTCTTGGGGGATAACCTTGATGACTGTAATTTTTCTCATGAGTATCAGCGCTGCTTATGCGCCAATATATCACAAGCGAAGGGGAGGGAGGAGAGCAGATGTTGCTTTAGCAAGGGCAGCTCAGAGCTGTGGATCCTGCTCTGTCCTCTTCCCAGTCCTTCTTAGAGAGTTCTCATCATTTGTGTCTTTATTTGGAACGGGACTTGAGAAAAACAGCGTTATAAGGAAGGAAAAGCTTTCTGACTGTTCCCAGAGGAAGAGCTGATGACAGACTAGCTTCATCTGGTAATTACTTCTACCTAACACAGCAATGGTGATGCAGCCATGGTTTCTTCTGGTGTTTATGCATCTGGTATTTGTGCATCATTCCCAGAACCACCTGGGCAACCCCTGACTCTATTCTCTGCTAAACAGGTCATGCAGACCTAGTATTTCATCCTGGTTTTATCTCCATGCTCTCCTCTTTTAAGCGAGAACACTAATAACACTTAATTAAAACACAACTGGAATTAGTTAGCATTTTCGAAGTGTGGGGGGAAACGTGCCTGCCACGGGAGCTTTTAAAAAATAAAAGTCACACATTTAAAATTCATACTGAAATTATAATACACAGTAAGCACTCTGTTACAGGTTGTTGATTTATTAATGCAAAAAGTGAAAGTCCAGAGACCAGAAAATATCCTAGGCAGGAAATTGGTCACATTTTAAAAATTTACTATCTTCCGTGATTATTAAACACCTGTGGATCTGTCCATTTTTTTTTGCTCTGAGAAAACACCAAGGAATGAGCAATTTTGAGAACGCAGAGATGCCTCATCGCACCGACATTGGGACATTCAAGATCCAGGTGCCAGCAGGTGCCACTGTCTTGTGTGGGCTCAGTCTGCAAGGGAGGGATACTGTAGCATTATACAAAGGAAGTCTGCCTTGCTGTTTTTAAAGGGACCTTCATCTTATTCACTCATAAAGGGAAAGGCCCTGATGACCCGATTGCCTCTTAAGACTCCCCGGCCACATGGCAGTGTAATACTCGTGAGGTTACAGAGTCTGAATTTTGGGAGGTTCCATTCACATCACTGCAGTCTGTTTTGTGAAGACCACTGAGCTAGGAGAAGGGAGCAGATATTGCCACCCATTCTCTTTCCTACCATCTCTGTCTGGCATAAGGAAAGTGAAATATAATCACAAGATGATGCAACAGGAGATATGATTAATAGACAGGATCTAATACATTTTTATTGTGTCCGTCACCTCATTACTCTGTGATGACAGGACTTGAAACCGGAACAGACTTCTTGGTGGGAATAAGGTGGGCCTAGCCTGTAGATGAGCTGTGTGACTTGGAAAATGAGGATGAGGAGTAGAGTCTGGTAGAGGGGCAAAGCTTGCATGGCTGAAAGAGGCAAACCTCAAGGTCAGTTGTGACTAGGCTAGTAAGACTATACAGATTGGGTTATAGAATATATAAGTATTATTGTGAAGAAGAAAAGTCGGGGGAAGATTTTTGCTTCAGAAATTGGTACAGCTAGCAATGTCGGTATTGTAGTCTATAAACTGCAGTCTTATTCTGTGTGCACGGTGGGCCGGAATAGCAAAGACAGACCCACGAGAGAAGTCTTACCGAGCTATGATGAGACTACGCAGGAGGACGTAGTAGGGACCCAATAGGAAGTGTGAATGAAAACAGACAGTCTTTCCAGCTGGCCTCCAACCAAGTCTCACTGAGTATAATTCCCAAATGGGATCTGACTTGGCAGAAAGAAAGAAGAAAGAGAAGCTACTGTCCTTCACAATATTGAAAAGTTAAATCTGCTCTTTCTAGACATTCAGAAAAGGAAGAAAGTAAACAAGTAGCAGAGGTTGACGTTCTGACCCTATAAACTCAGGATCCCGGTCGTAGTTCTTGATGCCCCCTTCTTTTCTAGATACGGCACACGGACATGAGTCTTGACAGTGTTTCTGGTGAATATTAGTATTTTTTTCTGCATGTGTGCATGTATGTGCAGATGTTTGCCAGCCGCCATATTGGTAATGGAAAGTCAACCTCAGTCCTATACAAGAGCAGCAAGTGCTCTTAACCACTGAACCATCTCTCTTCCCACCTTTTGACACTTTTTGTTTATATTACCATCATTTAGACATAGATATAGAGGCGAAAGAAACATTAATGGAATGTATAATTTTTTTCTCTCTCTTGAGACAGGTTTTCTCTATGTTGCCCTGGCTGTCCTGGACTCCCTTTGTAGACCAGGCTGGCCTTGAACTCACAAAGATCTGTCTGCCTCTGCCTCCCTAAGTGCTGGGATTAAATGGATGCACCACCATGCCTGGCTAATGTATAATTCTTAAGTCATAGAAATGCAAGCAGCATCTGAAAAGATCATTTGAAATTGACCAGGAGTATGAAGGCATAAAATATTTGTTTGTTTGTGTGTGTGTTTTATTGCTAATTATAATAACACATTTTGGCTGATGGCTTTTTTTTTCCTTTTTTTAACTTTTTTATTTTAATCATTATTGTTTATTACAACTTATGTACTTTGTATCCCAGCTGTGGACCCCTTCCTCCCTGCTTTTTCTCCCCCTGTGTCCCTCCCCTAGTACACTGAGAGGGGAGGACCTCCTCCCCTTCTATCTGACCCTAGCCTATCAGGTCTCATCAGGACTGGTTGCATTTTCTTCCTCTGTGGCCTGGCAAGGCTTCACCCCCCAGGGGGAGGTGATCAGAGAGCCTGCCACTGAATTCATGCCTGAGACAGCCCCTACTCCCTTACTAGGGAGCCCACTTGGAGACTGAGTCTACAGGATACATCCCTTTCAGCCTGATGGCATCTTAAAGGGCCAACCTGGCTTTACAGGAAAGAGTAATGAAATGAAAGATGATGTTCCTGCTGAGTGGCAGAGAACAGAAGCAAACAAGACTCTAACACCTTTCTCTGGGATAAAAAAAAAAAAAAAAAAAACCACTGGTGAATCTGAGTAAAGTCACAGATTTCACGGGGGGGGGGGGGGGTGACTACAAAGACAGCCTGGCTACCTGGTTGTTAAGAATCTCTACTCATTTATTGCAAAATATAAATGCTTAAGAGAATCCTGTCCCAGTGCCTTCTGTTTACAAGTTTGTGTTTTTAGTATTAGATCTTTGGCTTTGACCAGTGTTGACAAAAGCCTGCTTGCATGAAGCCCATCTTCAGTGGGAGGTGGACAATGGCAAGATGCCTCAGTAAGATAATACAAGGGAGATTTTTGAAAGCCATGAAAGCAGGCATTGTGATATGTAACAAATAAAACATGATCATGGGGTGCCAGTAAAGAGAGTTGCCTCAGAAAGGAGGATTTTTTTTTTAAAGCTGGGACTTAAATGAGAAGAAAGAGCCAGCTAGGCCAAGATCTGACAGACGAAGGTACCAGGCTGTAAGAACAGCAAGTGCAAAGACCCTAAAGCTAAAAGTAGCTTGAATGTTTGAGGAACAGAAAGCAGGCCTGCGGGGCCAGGGCATTATCAGTGAGGAGAGCAGTAGTTCTCAGGAAGATGGGAGAGTTGGGCAGGGGCCAAATTATGTTTCCCCATCTCAGAGGGAAAGGACTCGTAGGGTCTTGCTCAGAGGCCCCAGGCAGTTGAAAACTGAGGGGGGCAGACCCTCAGTCTCCGGGTTCTTAGTGCAGTGCTTTTGAAAGTCTCCGTGAGTATGCAGCCCTTTCTTTTCTTTTTATAGGAAACTCCTTGATTATAACTGCCAAGATCAAACAGCTGATAGGATCAAAAACTTTGCTCCATATAGATTAGAGTAGAAAATAGAAACCTGGAATAAGTGTGTTTCCTTCAAGTGACCTTAGTAAAACATTCATGGGGTACTGACAAGTACTTTGAATTTATACAATGGGGAACACAGTTTAAATACTTTGATATATTGCAAGCAGCTTCTACAGAATCTCAAAAAAGATTGTGAAGCTCATTTAAATCTTGTACCAACCCTGTGAGAATTGGTAGGAAATAGATATAGCTATTTTTTTTTCCCCGCAGATGGATAAAATGAGGCAGAGATTAAATTACTTGATTTCAGATTTCTGCCTGTAGCGCAATCTAATGGATATGTCCCACACACGTTAATTTGCAAATAAATCCAGGCTGCACTAAAGTATCCTTAAAGTCTTTGATGTTTGAATCCTGAGGTTCTCTGTTGGTGTATTTACCACACAAATTACAGCTAAGAAATAAAAGGATGGAATTTTGCAAGCTTCACATAGTCATGTGTGACTCTGCTCCTGATGAGTTTTAATTTTGTGTCTAAATACTTCCTTCTTGGTTTTACAGCGGCTAAGCTGCAGCCTGTGCTGCTGGACTCTTGTGGAGATTCCACCAGCTACGTCATCCTCTTCCTCCCAGGGCTGTCTTACCTCCCCATTTCCTCCCCATACTGAGTGACTTGTTTCATGCATTCTGCTCCTTGCGGGCTGTGCTCTCCAGTGACATAAATGACAGCTTATGAACTTAATAAATCCAGGCAAATGTGTAAATGGATGTTAATGGTCCACCCTCCTGTTCCACATAGCATGTGTACATTTTAATGGTGACCTTTGATGGTTTATACCTAACTCAAAGGAATGATGAATGTCAGAATTAGAAAGCCAGGATGGTACGGAGGTCAGCATTGAAGCTAATTGAAAGCAACACATCTGGGGCGAGTCAAGGACTTTCTCTCCCCCCAGGCAGATCATTATTCACCTAGTTCTAGGGGCAGCTCTTATTCTGCAAGGTGTTCGCTCAAATTTCATGGGCCTCAAGAAGTATTTTGATGTGGATTTACACATAAAGTTTTAAAATGTGTGGGGGAGGTTTTTCAACAAGAACAGTGTACAAACTTTGAATTTCTGTACAAACTAAGACTGTAAGATGAAGTGAAAGGAAAGTGCCATGAACTCTGACAGAATCATTTCTACTTCCCCTGCTTCACAGAAAAGGTTCATTTCACTTTGAGCCTTTTGTTGGCTTCTATGTTCTGCCTGTAAACAGAGTGAATGTTCTTTGTTCTTTCTTCACTCTTGCTGACCTGTGATTAAAAATGTAGCCTATTTGAAGCCTGTTTGAGTTTGTGATAGCATACATTGTGATAACTAATGTAACTCCATCAAAGAGAAGTCCACAAAAACTGGAGTCCCAGGTTCTTTCTCAGGGTGTCCCCTGGTGTACAGCCCAGGAATGGACATGTCTCTGTATACTCTTTCAAAATGATACCCCTTTCTGCTCTAAAAAGTCTCCAAGAAAGCTTCTAAAACATTCAACTTCATCTTCTCGTACAGTATCTCTTCAGAAATAAATATGACTTCAGGTCACTTTTCTTTCTAACTGGTGTGTGTAGACCACACTGCCTGTGCGGCCTTGCCTCCCAGATAGGTGTAGCTTCAGCTCAGTTTTCTATCTAGTGGTGTGTCCAGACCTATGCAGAAGAGAGAGGATTCTCCCCGAAGCACAGGGAAAGAAAACAGACCATGTTCATACACAGCACAAGTTGTACCACCCTCCAGATCATTCGTAATGTGATAATGAATATTCTAATTTCATTGGAAAGAATAGATCTTTGAAAATGATTAAGTACTGATAGTTTCAGTTCATCATCATTTTAGTAAAATTATTCTCTTCACTCCTTTATAATTTAAAGCTATATTTACTTGGTAAGTGTAAATACAGTTACTATGATTGTGAAGGTAGGTTTTGTTTTAAAGGTTATATAACATTATATAACATTTCTCATCTATAAGTCTAAAAGTTGGGTAAGATTTTTATTTTGTACCTCTCATCTTCAAAATTCTGGGATTCCAAAACCTCAAAGCATTCTCATAAGCTGAGAAGGAAATTTTCAATGTGCCATCCTGAGTCCATCTCCCTAATATTAAGCTGTGACTCCCATAGCAATCTGTCTGTATAGTTTTGTTTCATGAGCATCCTGAGGTAGCATCGTTTATGTGCTTGCTGTACTTCCTCTCCTAGACTGACGGTAAACATCGATATAAAATATGACCTTCTATAAAGGCTTGCCTGTTAAAGGCATTCATTGTACATGTTCCTGCTAGAAGGAGCCTCCCACGTAGTGGTCTTGTGTGCCTTGTAGAATGTTGACAGAAATCAGCATCTTACCTCTATCTTTTCATGTCTCCCTTTCTCATTAAAACTTTCTAGAGCTTCTGTTATGAAGAGAGTACTGTGCCCTTTGCTGTAAGGGTTACAGTGCATCTATCTCCTATGAATGTAAGGGTTTACTATGGGAACGCCATGTAAATAGCATGATCAGCACCGTGGGCCTTAGTAATGTCCAAATAAATCCTGCGTTCTGTAAGTTACAGCTGGCCTCTCTACAACAAGGACGATTGCCAGTGCTATTATTATTTCTAGAGTCCAAGACAGTTGAATAGAAAAGAAAAAAAGGGGGGTGGGAATAGCAGTAGCTACAGCAACAGGCAGTGATTAAATAGCACATCCAGCATGTCTGCGTCCTAAGCATGAGAGCTTGGCTAACACTGGCTGGTGATGCTTTGAAAAATACTTGATGTCTATTTCCAGTGTAGCAATGTATACGCAAGCTTCTTTGGGTCAAATAGGAAACTCCAGAGCTGGAGTTTAAAGGTCTGTTTAAAAACTTTCTTGATGATCTTGCTATATGTTGCACTGTGAAAAGCACTTTTCATATTTCGGGATGGAGGAAGGGATTTAGACAAAGCACCAAGGGTTGAATGCAGTGGAATTACAGAGTGCCTGCTCTCAGGGTTGCATCCAAAGCATTCTGAGGAAACAACACATAATAAGAATCTGATATTTGCTTAATGTTAGAGTACAGAGATCATGTGGCCTCTACTTAGGAGAATTAAGTTTAGGGTTCAGCTAACACTCACCAAGCAGGAAGGCTAAGTAAAGATTGTGGTATGGGTGTCAAAGAAGGCTCTTTGTTAAGTTAATTATAGTACAGAACTCTGGAACCTAAGTAATAAAATGCTTGGCTAGTTCATGACTGTATAAATATGAGATTTAGCTGCTATATTCTCTATGGCTTCTCTCTCATACACTGATTCAGTGATTTAGGAGTTACATTTTATTGGGCTGGGCAGATGGCTCAGTGTGCTAAAGAGCATGCTATTCAAACTCAAGAACCAGAGTTAAAATCCGCAGAATCCACTCAAAAGTCAGATGCACCATTTGTTGTCTATATTTCAGCATGCCTATGAAAAGATGGGATACAGAGACAGGCACATCCTGGGAAGCTTGAAGACTAGCTCTTCTCTTACATGCCACAGTGAGCAAAAGACCCTGACTCAAACAAGGCAAAAGGCAAAAACCAGTATCTGAGGAGGTTGTCCCCTGACCTCCACACAGACATCATCACACAGAGGCCCACACACATACACACACCCTCAGCATATGCAAACATTAAGACAAAATTCTAAGTCATTTATAGATTATATAGACATACCTATGCAGAAGTATTCAATGAGGGTTCTACTGCTCGCAACCAGCTGGCATTGTGCTTTAGGGAGACATTTAATGTCCTGTGGGCCCTGTGGGTGCAACCTCTGAATTATTTTCTATAATATTTCTTAAAGTAAAAATTGCTAAGAAAGAAGCTGTATCACCGAGAATAAGGCCACATGGATGCAAAGGGCAAGATCCAGTCAGTAACGGCTCTAGAATGTCCTATCAGCCCCTACAGAAAGAGCTCTTGGGTAGAAAAAGGGGGGAGTTCTGTCCCACAGTTTAATTTTATCCTGATGCAAATTTTACCTAAGATGTCTGTAGACGTTGTACGTCTTGAAGCATACGCACCAGGGGTCTTACAGCACTGGGTTGGACTCTCCCTTCAGGATGCCACAGAAGGCCTAGGGAGATGGTTCCACGGGTTATAGTGCTTGTGACACAAGTGTGAGGATGTGACGTCAGTTACCCAGAATGCACAACAAGCGACATACAGCAGTGTATGTCTCTGTAATTCCAGCACTTCCATAGTATGATGTGTGGCAGATATGGAAGAATCCTGCATACTTGTAAGCCAGCTTGCGTCTTGTGCATAATGATAAACATTAATAGGGCATGCTTTAAGGAAGGTGAAAAATGAGAACATATGCGGTGTAAAGTGTGACCTCTACACAAATACTTCATGTGTGCACAACACATCCTTTCTATATGTACGCAAGAATTAAAAAAGACTAGTAAATCCATGTAGAGAAGCCGGGAATCCAAAGAACCATAGACAGAAACACTGAGCCATTCTTAAAATAAGACCTCCATGACATATAGGTAGGAGGGCATAGGCAATAGCTTAGGGAGAAGATATGTGTGATATCTCAATGAGGCAGCCTCTAGGGTAGAAGATCCTCTACCAGTAGCAAATTAGTCCTCCGTCTTCCTTCTCCAGGGCCCAAATTCTTCCCTTTCATGGCATATGGGTAGGATGTGCTCTCAAATTCTCACATATTTCTTTCACCTTGACCTTTTGTGCTTTCTTTCCTCCCTACAAGTATTCTTGAAGTTTAATTTCCTTTTGTTGTTATATAGCATAGAGCTAGAAAGAGCAAACAGCACCGTTTCTCAAGCCCCAATCTCTCACTTGTTTGTATAGATAGATAGATAGGTAGGTAGGTAGATAGATAGATAGATAGATAGATAGATAGATAGATAGATAGATAGATAGATAGATACATGGGCAAAGGGACCACATTCATCCCTGATATGAAGAATGGTGTTGGCATAATTAATAATAAACTATAATACCATTACCCTGTATAATGTCTCCAGATATTTTTCTTTCTTTTTTTAGCTCTTTTTTAAAAATTTTATGTTAATTACAGTTTATTCACTTTGTATCCCAGCTATAGCCCCCTTCCTTATTCCCTCCCTCTCCCTCCCTCACTCCCTCATCTCCTCCCATGCCCCTCCCCAAATCCACTGAAAAGGGAGGTTCTCTTCCCCTTCCATCTGACCCTAGCCTATCAGGTCTCATTAGGAATGGCTGCATTGTCTTCCTTTGTTGACCTAGTAAGGCTGCTCCCATCAGGGGGAGGTGATCAAAGAGCCAGACACTGAGTTCATGTCAGAGACAGTCTCTGTTCCACTTTCTAGGGAACCCACTTGGAGACTGAGCTGCCATGGGCTACATCTGTGCAGGGGTTCTAGGTTATCACCATGCATGGTTTATGGTTGGACTATCAGTCTCAGGAAAGACCCCTGGCCCCAGATTTCTTGGTTCTGTTGCTCAAATTTTAGTTATTTTATTGAGTTGCTCAGTCAAATAGTAGCCACCACATTTTTCTTTAAAATGACACCAGGGAATATCCCACTGATTAACAATATAAGCTTTAATTGAGCAAATAAGGAAAATGTCAGAGTAGCTGGACCATGACACCTATCAAGATGGGTTCCTTAAGTGTTTTGGCTCCAGATTAATGTATTATTATTTTTTGCGTATATTTTCAGGCATGGTTAATATGACAATCATCGTTATCAAATACTTTATAATGGAATATAAATTGGGCAGAGGTGAATTCATAGTTTCACTCCTCTCTACACAACACTTGAGTGAAAATTATACAGGAATGTAGTTTCTCAGGGCACCACACAAGACCACCAGAAACTCATCTTAAGAGAAGATAGATAATTTTGTTAGAAACAAAAATAAAAAGAGACTTTGATTGCTTTAGAAGAAACAGAAATTTCTCACAAAGTTGAGCCTTCTAAAAACACAGTCCCCTTTTACAATTAATTTTTCAGTGAGAATTAGGGTGCTTTAAGCTGAGCAAGGGCAGTTGTCCATAGGAGCTTCAAAGGGCAAATTATATGATGCTTTCCGACCACTAAGTAGTTGCAGTGAAAACCGTACTGCCGTCATTCACTTCCCTTAAATATGCAGATTATTAATACAATTTTCAATGAGTAGTTTAGACACTTTCCTACCCTTCTAACTGTGAGTCAATAGCACATCTCCACCTGCAAAAGCAACTCGATGCATTCATTTCACTTCAATGAAAGTGTCACTTAGAAAGCCATTAAAACATAACCTTAAAAATTAACATTGTGACCCTACAAGGAAACATTAAATGGGCCGAAAAGTAATGGTAAGGACCAAAGAAAGAAAGAAGGAAAAAAGCCTCTAATGAGTAATTGCTTTAATGAGCCTCTGGTCTCACATCTGCTTTTGTCTGCTTGCATTAATACTGTGAAATATTGAAAAGTATGGACGCGTTGAATTTTTGATTTTAGTCTTTTTCTTTTCCACTGGAGCAAATGTATAGCCCAAATTCTTCCATAAAGAATCCTTTTGGCAATTGACCTTGTCATCAAAACATTAATACCGCCCAGCTGATTCTTCTAGCCTCTGCCTGGAGGAGCTTCCTAATGCATTAATAGGACCAGGGAAGTACTTCAAAAGTCTCTCTCTACATGAGATATTTTATCGAAGTGGTACATACTAAAGCATCAGTGTGTGATACTGTGCATAAACATAGTCTGAGGCGAATGACATGTCAGTCTCCTGCCTCCGAATTTTCATATGTTAAATGAGAAATGCACAGTGGTATTCCATTTCTTTAAGAGACAGGTGAAACTATATAAGCCAAATGCTGGGTACTGAGCCATTCTCAAAGAAAGGGAAAAGTTAGCAGATGCTCAGTTAAATTGCTATTTCTCAGGATGTCCTCCAAGGCTCTAATTTTCAGAGAAAGGTAATTTCTTGCCTTTGTCTTTCCACATCACAGCATTTCCTTTGTCTTCTGGCCTAGGGACCTGGAAAGTTTGATTTCACATCAAAATATCTCAAACATCCTGTTAAAATACAAAATACTTTGCTCCTCCCCCAATCCACAGAGGTTTTGATTTAGTAAGAGAAGGTCTGAAGCTCAGCAGTTTGCATTTGCAGCAAGACAGCAAGGCCACCAGTAAAGCTGAGCTGCTGGCCCGTGGGAGACCCTTAGAGAACCGATGGCTTAATTTATCCTTTCTAAAGCAAAACTCCACTGTCAGTCAGCCACTGGACACTGAGACCCCATTCATGATGTCTGTGGCTTGTTGTTCTGCTCTTTGCTTCCGTACAACTCCCAGTTCCACCTCTTCTTTCACACTAATTACCTGGTGCTGTGATTATTTGCTTTATTTTTTGCAAGTTACCTCACCACCTGGATCATGTGTTTCCTTCCAAGGGCAGAGACCATGTCATAATTACTTTTGTATTGGTAAAGTCATAGATGTTACCTGGCATAAGGTAGTCTGATGATAAACTCTTCTTGAAGAAACAAACAATCAGACATGTACCCCTGTCATTGCAACTCCAATTTTCTTCTTCGGAAATGTAGTTGCTTTGTCTTTCTCATGGAGAATCATAGTCCTTTCTTTAAGACCCTATGCTAGTATTTTTTTAGGGCGGAAGAGCCTTCCTGAACTTGCTGGAATGGGCATTTCTTCCCCCTAGGCACTCATTTTCCCTTCCATTTGACTTTGAGTTTTTTAGGGCTGTAACTATGCCATATTGGTCCCAGTGCCCCTCGAACCTAGTAAAGTGGCTAGAATTTAGGAGACTCCTGGGAAATGTGTGGGAATGCTGAGAAAGCAAGCTGGAGGCCAGGGGAGGCTAGCCTGGACACAGACGGCATTTATTACTGCTTTTCCATCTCTCTACCCTCCACAGTCCCTTACAAATTACCACCCAGAAGTCTAATCCCTAGGTATTGTGCAGGTCATACAAGAAACAGAAAGTACCCTTAGAAGTCTATAACCATGACCCAAGCAAGGTATGATGAAACCCTGAACTTAGCACAAGTTTCAGAGGCAAGTGCAGAGGGTCTAGAAAAAGAATCAGGAAAGAATCTAGTCTCTATGTTGGCCAGCTTAGAATGCTGATAGTCAGGTTCTCGGGTGAAAGTTAGCTGCACATGGAGCTAACTTTTTTGTTGGCCTGATAATTAGCTCTTTATGCATTGCTTCTTTTATAAAGTGGAAATTACAAACTATGATTTGTTTAGGCCTTGGAACATATGAAACGCGGGAATAAAATAGTTACCTATAGGAAGACACCAGCAGTCAGTGCCCTGTGTTCTATATGTAGAATATATGTATGTGGCTTTTGCTGACATGTTTTAGAATATTAATTGTTAAGGAAGTGGTCCAATAAAGATTTTAGTGAACTTGGAGTTCATAAAGGAAGTGTTCTGTCTAAAATACTTGAGAAATAGGTTCATTATTTTTGCAGTAGTTGGGGATCTCAGGATGAGGGTTAGTTGAAAATAGCAAATTGAAGACTTTGGATCTTAGCTTTCTCTTGCTCACAGGGTCTCATGTTGTTGAGACTAGCCAGTTTCTCAGTACCGATGGGTTGAGACACCAAAGGAAGAGAGGCAGATAGACCTAGGATTGCATACAGTGTAATTAATTTTGGGTCTTGTTGACAGAACTGCAATCCCAAGTGGCAGAATGATCAAACATATTTCTGCAATTTGAACCAAAAGGAGGGGTGCATATGTTTCTCATGGCAAAATTAACTATCCATGCTGAAATACTTGATTTATTTTAGCCTAGCCTCAGGCTCAGGAACATTCCTGGAGCCAACATATGCTTTTAAAGTTCCATGTACTACTCATATAACTCTCTCTACTTACACCTTGGTGAGAAATTGCTAGAAAAACTAATCAAGGTTAAGCAGGAACATGCCTCAAGATGACTATAGTCAGATAAAGCAGAATTCCACCCTTCATGTTGCTATAGACATTTGTCATTTATGACAAAACAGCACGAACTCCATTAGATGGCTTGAGCACAGATAATGCTTTAGTTATTTAAATTAAATCTACAAAAATAAGGCTGGAAAGAATGGAAAGAATGATACTGAAATCTAATGGTTTTGTAGTGATAGAGAATTATAGATCAACATATGGATGATTATCATTTGCAGACACTAGTATTGATGAAACTTCTAGAATTTGAATGGACAAGAATCCTAGCACATAACACATTTGGTCTTAAGAGTGTATCAGGCCCAAATTTAAAGGCTTTGCAAACAACAATGTAAGGTAGTTACTGCGTGCGAGGGGCCTCGTGTGATGGATGGAGGAACCTGAGGCACAAAGTATTTGGATCATGCACTTAGGATCTTTCATGAAACATGCCACTGAGCTGGCATGACTATAGAGTCGTTGCTGTCAGGACCAATGCCACTGCTTTAGCCAAGCTCTCCCCAAACCTGTCAGCACAGGAAGGGTTAGGCAAATAGGGCCACACCCATGCCCATCTTGTCTCTAGCAACATTCTGCCAGCCCCACCCCCCCACCTCTGCATACTGACGGTGATTCAGTGCACTCTCAGCAGCCTCTGTGGTGAGGACTCATTGCTATCCTCTTTGGGATTACACACATTTCCTGTGTAGATTTTGTTATTTGAAATAATGTTTTCATTGTTTTCTTCCTCTGTCTTTCTTCCGGGACTGCGAAGCAAATGTTAAATGTGGTTTAAAAATTATTTTTCTTCCTGGGGAAGAGGTTAGCTCATGTGCTGATTAGCTAAGGCTCCTTGAACTTCCTACTCAATAAGTGACAGCTGGTAATTAAGCATAACTGGAACTCTGACTTGTCTCTGTGTTGGTTTATAGCCCATCACCAAGTTGTTGTTGAATATTTTCTATGAAAATGGCATGCAACAAAACACTCACTGGCTTAGCAATACCTCATCATCATTAGGTTAAAATATCATATGATTTGGAGACTCTGAAATCATCTTGCAATATTCCAAACACTTTGGCTTGTTTTGGAAAACAAATGTTTAAAAGAAATGCATTAATGGCTTCCTTGTCTTCAAGGATGTAGATACATGAGTCAGGATATAGAAAGTGAAGGGACTAGTGACTGGTGAAGGATCTCATATACTCCATGGATTTGTCCCAAGTGTTGTCCTGTCTTTTAAGCGGTGTGTGACATTTGCAACCTGTTCAGATTGACACTTTTTATACAAGGCCTGTGTCCACAGGCCTTTAATTGAGCTATGTCTCTGACTTGAGGATATGTCCAGGTGCCCTTGGGACTTCTGGGCCAGAATCTCTCTTCCTTGGAATAAGAAAGGATTACAGGCCAACCAGGTGTTTCCTTGGGGGATTCCCCCACTAGACTCCTGAACTGACACCAATCAATAACATTTAGAGTTTTCAGCTGAGAGAAACATTAAAAGAAGGTAGGGACTTTGAGGTTCCAATATCACTCCTCTATTTTGTCAACATAGCTAGTATTAGAAAGTGGACATAGGAAGATGTATGATCCTGATGAAAGGCAGATGTGGTCCTATAGAAAGGCCTTAGGTACCAGAACTGCCCACTGCCTTCTCATCTCCTAACTTTATTTTCTCACTGCTTGGCTGTCTAGTGATATGGAACTTAAAATTGACTTAGAAATTTCCCCTAAATAAAAATAGAAATGCATATATGCCTCTCCAACCACTGCATTGCCTTAGCATGCTCCAGAATGTAGAAGGATTACGCTTGAGGCTAACCCCTACACCTTGTCTGTCATGTTACAGACATTTCCGAAAGGCTCTCATGAAAGGTACATCCCAGAGTGCTGGCATCTGTCCGTCTTATAAGAAACTTGAGATAGTGACAGAGAGACTTGGAAAGATTATTCTTTAAGCAATGACTGAGCAGTTTTTGCTTTAACTTTGTCAAACTGATTAAGAACGGAGATTGGGAGCTGGAGAGATGGCTCAGTGGTTCAGAGTGCTTCTACTGGCTGCTCTTCCAGAGGTCCTGATTTCAATTCCCAGCAATCACATGGTGACTCACAACCATCTAGATCTGGTGCCTCTTCTGGCGCATAGGTGTACATGCAGACAGAACTTTGTATACATAATAAATAAATAATAAATAAATAAATAAATAAATAAATAAATAAATAAATAAATAAATAAGTATTTTAAAAATGGAGATTAGAGTCCTCCTTCCTTTGGGAGGGATGAGGAAGCCCTCAAGGGTGACCAGGGATACTATGCTACTAGTCCATATGTACTTTTGAAAGCAACAAGAAGGATGTAGAAGTCCCCCATTGCTCCAGGCATATGGCCCCTGGGGATGGGGGATAAAAGTAACAGAAAGTATAAGATCTTACAGATTTAGCAAGGCATCCTGGAACATCACCTGTATCCAATATGTTAACAGGAATATTATTTTAATACTAACACCAATGTGAAGATATTTATGGAACAGAATATAAAATTCACATGCATTTTTAAAGCCAAACACAACCATTTAGAGCTCTTTTGGGGATGCTTTAGGTTAAGCCCCCAGGTTCCCCCGGGGCATGTGTTCACTTCGCTCTGCCTAGAAAACTTCAATGAAGAGCCATGAAGGTCTCCCAGGACACAGAGCATGTAGCATGAAATCTTTACTAAAGCGTCAATATGAACCTGGCAACGTTGGGAGACTGGGAAGCAAGGGATACAGAGAGACAGAAGTCTGCAACCATCAAACAGGCAGTGGCCAAGGAGGCAGCCACACAGCACATGGTTGGAGAGAGAAAAGGAGGGATGAAAGATAAGACTAAACAAAGGATCATTGGGCCTACACTGGCAGTAACGTCAAGGGAAGAAGAGAAGATTTAAGGACAGTGTTGATGCAAAAAAGCATGTCATCCTGCAAATCCACATCCAGCTAAGTCTAGGGCTCTGTGAATAATGTAGGCTTCGTCACATGGTTCAACGCACAGGGAATTGTTGCTTATTTTCATCTGTGTATCTGACGATTCAGCTGAACAAGCAGAGAAGAAGAAAATAACAACCTGATGTGTCAAGCAGGCCTAGGTACTAAAAGTTGTGATAGCTGTGACATACAGCTAAGGAGTATCATGGCCCAGGACAAATTAAAGGCAATGCAGTGGCATCTTGTCAGTTTGAAGGGAGGAACCTTGTTGAAAGCTGGTGAAAACTTAACCCAACCAACTAATAAACCAAAACTCACTAGTCCCTTTACTGATGCATTTGTTCTTAGGACTATAGTTGCATTCCTTGTAGTTGGAACAGACCTAAGTTTCCCTTTGTAATTTCAACATATATAAATTCTCCTAATATTATAGTGAAAATCTTTTGCTGTCTTTTTTATTTCTTCCCCCCATATATATGTATGATAGATGGTATATATAGATGAAAGATAGATAGATAGATAGATAGATAGATAGATAGATAGATAGATAGATAGATAGATAGATGGATAGATAGGTAGATAGATAGATAGATAGATGGCAGAAATACAGGTACATAGAGAGAGAGAAACAGACAGAGATCTGGGGCTAAATCCAGAAATTCATCCAAACCCATATTACTGATGACAGTCAGCAATAAATTCTGCCCAATGTTCTTCTTTTTAAAACCTTTTAAAGATATTATGATTATATTTTTTTGTTATACATCTACTTCAGGGCTTCCCAAACCTCTACAGAGCATTCATGACAAGCCACAGGGGCAGAGAGCTATGATCCTTTATAGAAAAGTGGTTTGCAGAATATTTATCCAAGAATGGTTATCAAACATAATAGTGCCATTTAACAAAGTACAGTGACAACTTTGCTATTTTAAATAACATGTTTCACAATAAACAATAACAGCAAGGCTGGGACTCTGGAAAGTCAAGAGAAGAAATGGTTATTGATTTGGAAAAAAATAATTGGTTTAACAGCAGAAACATTTTAATACGAAAGCTGGGGGGGAAAAATCTGTCATTTGATGTGGCCAAAGACTCATTAATAGCCAGATATTGGACAGCTTTTTCAGGAACAATTATCTTGGTGACATCACTTTATATAATGAATTTTGATTTTTTTTGGCATGTGTGTATAAAATCCAATAAAACATTGAAAAGATAAAAGATAAAAATTAGTGGAGGTGAATGGATTGTTTAACTGGGTGATTGTTCACAGCACTCATTATTAGCAGAAGTTTTATAGTATACACTTGTTACAGTCTGCTTCTTGTTTTATGATTATGAGAGGTTGTCACAGCCATTCATTTTATGCAGCAAGTGGAAAGCTTACAAAGACACCTTGCAACATGGAGTTGGGGTCGGAGCTTGGCCTATTCCATTTGCATACTTCTGTTTCAAAGTTAGAGACCCACCATTATTCATCTTCTTCTGGCCCATTTTTTTTTCTGCTGATTTATTGGGCAAACACAGATCTCTGTGGCCAAAAACTTCAGCATCCTGGCTATAAAATTACTATCTTTCTTTCCTTCTTGCTCCCAGGCTTTGGATGACTACATTCTTTTAGCACAATGATAAAACTGGATTAACCAGGCAGGTTTCCATAATGAGTTTGAAACAACACACACACCACACACACACACACACACACACACACACACACACGCAGACGATTATCGATTATCTCTCTTCTGAATGTGAAGTCATGGAGGAAACACTGCTGTACCCTCACACATGTGAACAATTCCATTGTTAACGACAGCATATTAAGCTGGTAGCCTTATTCATTAATACCACATACAGCAGAGTGCATTTTGAAGTGTGTGCAGCGAATTGCGTGCACAGTGCACATTATTGTCATCAGAGCTGTGCTGAGGGAATTTAGCTAAAACTGTTTAGAGGCGCCCCATAATAGTTGCCTGTAATTGTTTCAAATCTCGTTTTCTGGGGTTTAGAGCTCTGTTTTTATTGTTGTTGTTATTTATTAATCTTGCTCTATGACTGTCAACCATTTCTGGGTTTGCTAGCATGTTTCAAACAACAAAATGATAATTTTATGTCATCAAATAATATCACTGGAATGTCACCTTTAAATGAATTGAACCCCCAAACATTTTAAACTATTAACAGAATTCTGTAGAATAATGGGCCCACTAAGAACATGTGTTTGTGAATAAATAAGATTTCTTTATATTTCAATTACCCAAGTTTCTTCCTTCTCCTCCTTTTCTTTTTCCAATTCCTCCTCCTCTTGTGAGTCTTTGTCTTTGTTTCTTAATAGATACGAAACAAATGGCAGGTATTTTACAATCTTTTCAGAAACAAATAATGATCTTGGTTATTAGTTATTTATCCTACCTATGTGAAAGTAGTAGAAAGACTAAGATAAAGAAGTGGGTTTCATTTTAATAGTATATTAATCAATAAGAATTTTTAATTTTAATGAGACAGACATTATTGTAGCCTGAACTTCATATTTCATTTCACCTGTTACATCTAACAAGGTGGAGTGATACTTCATTAAATATATTTATTAAGGTGTTTGGTATTTTAATAGGAAGTTATGAGTGTTTTCTAAATCTACTTCTTTATCTGTTTCCTCCAGCATCTCTTGTAGCTGTAAACCAACCCAAATGGCATACTATTTTCTGATGTATATTTCTATTCTAATTTCAACTTCATTGTGGCAAGAATTGTAGAGGCTGAACTAGCCAACAGATTGCTACCACTGCTTTGGTCCTGGCCTACTTCCTCAACACAATGAATCACAGCTCAATTACAAATCTGAACTGGCCCTGGATGCCAATAGAATGAACAAGGCATAACAGAAATTCAAGAAGACTGGATTACTGTTGTTCATGAGCAAGCCCATAAAAGAAAGGACAAGAGAAGGAAGTATTCAGAAACTCTAGCCCCTGCTCCTGTTATACTTGCTTACTCCTTCTTTGTTGATTATAGCTATCCTGGGCTCTCTTTGGCCTTTTGAGGGAGCTATTGAATAGTGCCCACATCTATGTCATCTTCATTTCTGCCTTGTTGTTCTCATTGTAATGTCATTAGAGTTCAGAATATCTACGTGGAACAAGAGTGGCAAATACTATGCACAGTCCTAAAAGATACTACTCCCATTCTTGCAGCTCAGTCTATCCTCATGGTGAGCATTTCTCTTCTTTTCTTCAAGAAAATAGGATATTTCATATGCTTCTCCACATGCATTAGTTGCTTTGGATGCTACAGCAAATTGTCTTAGCCTGGGAAGCCTAAACAACCAGTAACTACTGCTTACAGCTCTGGAGTCTGGAGAGTCCATAATCAAGGTGTTACCCGATTAGCTTCCTGCCTTTTGGGTGAATTTGCTCATTTTGATTCCTTAAAGACATCAATGAGATGCCAAGTATCCTACCATCATGACCTTTCTACTGCTCCCCAATACCACATGTCAACTACAATCACATGAGCATTTGAGCTTCACCATTTGCAGGGATGGGCAGCTTGATTTGGAACTCTGACCTCCTCTACCTTTGTCTTTTGTCTGCTTCCTATCACCTTAACATCGTTTAGTTTGTTACTAAAATTGCACTCATTTTTCTTAAAATATATTTTTCATAAATAGTGAGTTTATTAAATAAGACAATGGTGGAAGGAGAATGTGAGTGTACCCTCTTCCAGCTCACCCTGTTTACACTTAAGTAATACTCTTGGAATAATGAAGACTGAATAAGTGAAGCTTCTCAACTCAGGAATTAGCCCCATGTGTCTGTGATATATCCTTATTGACAGTGGTAGAGAATCATGGTTTTCTATAAACTACACCAACTGCTTTAATTGAGTTTAGACTATGTCAAGAGTAAAGAAACAGAAGATGACATCATAGCTCCTATTAATTCCTTCACATTTCCTTGCAGAGCCCAGAATCATGGCAACGTGTAATCTGTATTTGTTTCTTGATGTGAGCTGTACAGGCTACTGGCTTGTTAACTTTAATTGGTGGAACTGTGATCATTTAGAATATTAACAGAAACTAGTCATGTATTTTCAAAGAAACTGGTATAAATGAGAATCTTTCATTAAAGACCAATCAACCATTTTCACATCTCAAAATCTGATGCCATTGATTTCTTGATGGGTTAGCAAACTGACCAGAAAATTTGTCTAATCCATTTCTAGGGGCAAGAGTCAAGAAAATAAAAATCTATCTCTATTAATGGCTTACAATATTTATATTATCAATTATAGCATAGCCAGTTCAAGGGAAAGATGATGAAGTAATTCAGCCAATGTCACTTGAAAGCGAGCTGGAGAAAGTGCAGCAGCTCCTGCCCGCCTCATTACTGTCTATCCAAATCTCTAAAGCTTGCTCTCAAAGAAAATTAACAAACAAGTGTTTGATTCCTTTCTAAAGGAGTATCAAACAAATGTTTATATTAAAAAAGACTCAAAGAGATACCTAGTTCTCTAAATGACTTAACTTTCAGGATACTGCCCCCCAAATGTAATGAATCAGAAGTTGGGTTTCAGTGGGAAAAGGATAAGGGATGAGGGATAGTACTGGATGTGAAAAACAACAAAAATTCATTATATACACACATACAAAACTATCAAGGGGCAAAATTTCATGAATATTTTTGAAATAGACTCAGAAGAAGTTTCTCAAAAAAATCCCAGGAGTAACACAGAATTAAAGTAACAAACGTGTATTGAATGAGAGTTTAATTACATAAAAGGCAATGCAGTTGCTTTCAAGAATCCAGAAGGTTGATTCTAACTCAAGCCTGTCTTTAAAAGCCGAGATCTCCAGGAAGGGGTTGAACTTCACCTACTTTTGGGTTTGCTGATCTATTATGTTTGATAGGAAGGACAGACATGGTGAGTGGGTGTAATTAACACACTATAAGCTGTTACTTCATAGTTTAATACAAGATATGTCTTTTGTACTTTTGAGTGCCTGCTCTTTACTGATCTAGAGGTGGTGGTACCCAGGAGAAATGGAGCCTAAAAATGAGTTAAATTAAAATCTCAGGCAATAGCCAACTTTCAAATTCAGAGCATCAGGCAATTTTATACTCTGAGGGTAAAGAAGAAGCTCCTGAATAAAGTTTACACCCACAAAGATAAGCCACACATGGCAAAAAATCATGTTTTTCCATGAAGGCACATAAACAAATAACAATAGCCAGTTGCGATGGATAATCTAGAATAAGCTCCCTCCTACTCAATACACCTGGGTGAGGCACAAAACTGTGTTCCAAGGGCAGTTTCATGGTTTTTGAAGAAACTGAGATCTCAAGGCTTCTTGCCTGGTTTACTTGGAGTTTTCTCTCAGGCACTCAGAATTCTCCTCCCAAAACCCCATTTGTGGACAATGTTTTGACACCACACCAAGTGTTCCATCAAGACACAGTCAAGGCAAACACCAGGTGTTTCCATCTTCACTTCCCATAACCTCAAGCATCAGGTGACTGGGAGCAGATAAAGATATTGCCTGTAAGCAAAGTTTAACTATCATTTGCATAGTCCCCCCCCCCATTTCTTATCACTGCTTTATGCCTTGTCCCTAGCTACCTAATTGTCAGGATTTCTTAAGGGACACACAAGGAAAAGGGTGTCAATGAAAAGCGATAAATCTCTACCTCTGAATTATCTTAAAAGATTTTATAGAATGTATTTTGGGGCATTGAAAAATTTTCTGTCTTAATGCTCTCTGAACACCTCCCCCTAGCAGGTTGGCCTTCATAGGCCACCGAAAAAGAGGATTCAGACAGGCTGATAGGCTAGGGTCAGATAGTAGGGGAGGGGGAACCTCTCCTATCAGTGGACTAGGGGAATGGCATGGGAAGGATGAGAGAGGGAGGGGGCAAAAGTCTGGGAGGGATACAAAGTGAATAAATTATAATAATAATAATAATTTAAAAAAGAAAATCTTCTGTCTTATAACCTATATTCCTTCAAACTGAACTATAGATTCGTATTTCCCACATAAACCCAAAGATCAAAAAGACCTTAGGACATTAAGACTCTAAAATGTGAATGGATAAATGTATCCAGTCTTAACATAGCCCTTCTTTGCTTTTCTTTAATGATGTTGGTAAAATAAACTCTAAAAGATTTCCTGACGTATGCTTTTAAATTGAAAACACTTTTTGCCTGAGCAAAGTCAGTCACTGACTAATAATATTTTTGTCATATGCAAAATTTTATTATGATTCTGAATAAAATCTATGTATGGTGCAATGTATCACTTCCACCTTTCACAAAAGATTTAATGCAGAGGATCAAATGAACAAATACCAGGAAAAATAAGAATGGAGCAAAAGAGTGTTGTTAGGATTAGAGAAATGTAAATAAGAATGAAAATCCAATGCCAAGTTCTGTAATGATTTCAAGGATGCTGCTAGGTAACCAACCTGCTTCTGTGATAGTTTGTGCTGTGTGACTTTCTAGACGGGAAGGAAGACATGTTCACCTGTATTGTTACACTTTGTCCTAACATTAACATCATAAAGTTGATCCATTCTGCCTCTGTAAATATGGTGAGATTTCAGAGGTCACTTAGTTAGAAAGGAGAAATGTTACGTATTTTTTACAGTCTTAGAAGCTGGGGCTAATTGGTTTATAGTAATAACACCTCATGTCTTTCCTCTGACATGTGCAATGCTGACTTTTTATCTGAAGTAGATTTGGGAGATCTTTGTTGAAATGAATGCTTCTGTGAGGCTCTTGACGCAGGTTAGGAAACTGGTGACAGGTGTCTGGTGACAGCATTGTCATGAAGCCGTTGTAAATCAGAATGACTGTCCAGGCTCTGCAGGGGTGCGGTGACTGAAGGGCAGAATGACACCAGATAGATGGAAAGCATACATACGAACAATGGAAATCCTGTTCAAATATTTATCTACTAGGTTTACTAAGAACAAAGGGTGGACAAAACTGCCATGCCAAGCTAGTTCTATCCCATGCTTAGCATTAAGGCCAGGTGCATTGTGGGGCACTAAGGCAAGACGGGGCTAGATAGAGAACCAAACCTTAGCCCCGTCTCCCATATTTACATTGAGATCTGTTGTTCTGATTTCTTCCCTATTCAGTTTTTATGTAATGTTTGTGAATTTTTCTGTTAATTGAGATTGCCTTTGGAATTTGTATCAACCAGATTTTTACACATGTGGAAATGTGATTAGTAGGGAAAGGGGGACCGTACACTATGATTTGCTTCATGCATATGAAGCTCTGTTTTTATTGTATATTAGTCAATGGAAATTAATTGCTAATTATCCGAACATTTCTATGATAATATTTCAAGCTCTCTTGTAGCAGATGTGGCCTAAACTATATTTGGAAGAGAGTAGATGGTATTATCTTTCTTGATGGAAATGATTGGGTAGGGCTTTAAATTTTTTCATGATCTTTTATTTTAGGAGGAAAAATGGATATCTTTCTCTTACAACATTTGTTAAATATTCATACTGACCAGGGTAATTATGCACTGACTATATTAGCAAACATATAACTCTGTCAGCAGCAAGAAGTTGGGAAATGAAATTAAACAGGTTTTGGATAATATATTCAGTTATATGTTAGTGCAGACACACAGGTTGTTTAAATAGCCATCACCACATTTCATTGGTAGTCATTGACAATGGCAGCCTTCTTATTTTGAGACTCTCAGGCTGAATTATTCTTTTTTATTGCATTAGATGTCTGTCCTTCAGTGTCTGAACATTGCTTTTTCATTTTCCCTTTATGAATGCTAATAATATACTGGGTAGAGCCCTGGCTATTTTTAGGAATTCAGCATTTTCTTGTATTTATACTGTGAGCAAACTTGAGAGATTTTAGCTCTGATTAAAACAGATCATTTTCTCTTTTTAAAAAAGAAGAATATAGGACTAATACATAGCCGAGGACAGAAAGAATTCGATGGGCACAGTGTCAAAGCTTAATTGTGTCAATTTTTTTTTGTGTGTTGGTGCCAAGATTTTAATGAGGGGCAGTCACTTGTGTGTAATCACTATCAATGACAAGTAGTTAAAATATCGTCATGAAGTGGCAAACTCTGGGAGAGCCTGAAACAGTGGTAACATCGCCTACAGTTCCTCATCCCCTACCATGGCTGAATTCCATCGACAGGCAGGCTTAGTATTAAAAAGAGAAAGAGAGGGAATCCCACAGGGACATTGGCTCTGCAAGTCTAAGTACCTGTGTTTATGTGAGATTCCCTTCCCCCCCGCTAAGAATAACTGTTTATCCTTGGGGTGGAATATAGCCTTGTAAGGACCCTTTTGGAAGAAAAACTGTCACCTTCCTCTCCAGCCTGTCACCCCTGCCTAGCTACATAGACCTATGTGTGTGCTTCGTCAGTTTTACCTTCATATAATGGCTTCTCTTTCCCACCGCAACCTTACCACCACAGGCTCATAGCCCACCACGGGGAGTACCCTGCTCTTCTCCACGCTGTGGTCCTCTCCACATCTACTCCCTCTGGCCTTTGATCTATGCTTTGAAGTTATCATATCTGAATGGCGGCCCACAGAGTATGTGTCCTGCGGGAAGGGTGAGGTAGATTTAGGGGAGCCATAGCATCTGAGGAAATGTGAGAGTTAGGCCTCCCTGAGAGCTGCTTGGCATTTTCTATGTAGACAGAGGAAGCTTTAGGCCTGCCACTGCAGAAACCTAGAACCTTGACTTAATAAGTATGGCCCACATGACCCATTTGCCTGGGGTCACCTGAAACCTTAATGTCTGTCAGCCAGCCAGTCTCTGACTGTAAAGGCTGCACAGTCTGGGAAGTCCCATTTTGCTTGCAGGTACAGGAATGAACTCTTATTTACAGATGGCCACAAAGAGCCTTTGCTACAAGCGAGGGCATATAGAGTGGAGAAAATAGCTACGGCATGATATTCTGAGCATTAATGTCCATGTAGAGCTCTAATTTATGGATTTTTCTAATTGCATTTGCCTTCATCCAAAAGTCATAATTAGCAGTCATCTAGATCTTGAAAAGAGTTTTTTGAATTTTTTTCAAGATTAATTAATTAATTTTACAGCTTTGTTGTGTGCGATGTTTCCTGGGGCTGGAATTCATGTCTCTCTTACTGTGACACTGGAAGGAAAAAATGTGTGTTCGTGTGTTTACCAATTTCTGTGAGTGTTCAAACAAGACGCCTTTCCTATGTGAATAGTCACTGGGAAGGGGAGAAAAAAACCCACAAAGTGGTAGCTAGAAGCAGATTTTGAGTAGGCCCTAACCACTGAGTCGACGTCTGGAGACTTGCTGACATTTTGAAAATAGTTTTTAGAACAAAATGTCAGATGATGGGTGCTTTATACAGGCAAAAGTAAGTTATGCACAGCTGATGCTAACTAAGGCGGTTCTTACAAAGCTACAGGAGGATGGACGGCCACTGCGCTTTTATAAGAACTAATTATAGCCACATATATATTCCACACTTTACATTTCCCACTTGCCGTGTTCCGCCGAGCAAGAAGAGGTTGAAGGACCTTTGTATGGACCAATGAAATAGCGGTGTGCTTGCTTTATTTATTTTTTAAAGAGAGCCATCCGTGAGATGTCCTGATGCATGCGAACTTTCGACCAATGATGATGCTACCCCTTTCAAGATGGCTCACAGGGCAGCTGTGCTGTATTCACATTGAAATTAGGGGGATTTAAAAAAAAACCCGAACAGCTGTATTATTCAGACTTAAAATAAGAGCTTAGTTTCCCCAAATGGGTGTGACGTAAACATCTTATTAAATATTTTTAATTTAGAAAAAAATAAATTCAGCAGGGATGGCTACGCTGCTGCCAGCAGCGGATCGCGTGCGTACATTCCTGTAGATCTTCATGCCTTACAACTTTGGGTTGTACTCTGTTACAGTCTTGGAACTTAGAGCGAAGCTTCCTGCTACACGTGACGATGGATCACACATACCTTGTGCCCATTTTGTCTGAGTTGTAACTGTTAGCTGAGGGAAACAGTATCTCAGAGGAAAACTTGAGGTCTGTGACCCGGAACCTCGATACTTTCCTAAGTTAGAAATTCCTGTGGCTTTTTATAAACTAAACCTGAAAAGGGGTAGGTGGTCTTTTTGTTCTTTTGGATGTTTTTGTTTGTTTGTTTGTTTTTACTTTCTTCTGGGTTCACTCAGGAGTATTCTGTACCCATCATATTTTGCTTAAAGCCTTATACTCCCAGAAGACTGACCCAAATTGCATAAGCTAAACCCTCTGCTTTTGTGAGACTATTGTTTATTAGTCATACTCACGTATGGAAGCTTTAGTAAAAATGGTGGACAAGGAGAGCAACAGAACCAAAAAATCTGGGCCCAGGGGTCTTCTCTAAGACTGATACTCCAACCAAGGACCACTCATAGAGATAATCTAGAACCCCTGCTCAGATGTAGCCCCTGGCAGCTCAGTATGGAAGTGTGCTCCCTAGTAAGGGGAATAGGGACTGTCTCTGACATGAACTCAGTGGCTGGCTCTTTGATTACCTCCCCCTGAGGGGTAAGCAACCTTATCAGGCCACAGAGAAAGACAATGCAGCCTGTCCTGATGAGACCTAATAAGCTAGGTCAGATGGAAGGGGAAGAGAACCTCCCCTTTCAGTGAATTTGGGGAGGGGCATAGGAGGAGAAGAGAGAGGGAAGGTGGGGTTGGGAGGGAATGAAGGAGGGGGCCACAGCTGGGATACAAGTGAATAAATTGTAATAAATAAAATAATAAATTTAAAAAATGGCAGAGACATTGGGCTGTAGCTCAATGGTAGCATGCTTGCCCAGTGTCCTTATGACTCTGGCTTCTCTTACTGAGAATGAAAAATGAATAAAGGCAGAGATGACTTTCACAGCCTGTATGTGTTTCCCTGGCTAGGCACTGCATTCATGAATGCATTAAGGTTTGTTGTTGTTGTTATTGCTGGCTAAAAGTTAAGAGAATTAAGGCACAGATTGATTTCTTGTCCAGTTCTGGAAGTTGGGAGTCCAGGATGAGCCCTGGGAGGGTATCAAAGCCAGCCTTGGTTGTTTTCCTCTTCCTGCTCAAGCAGCGAATCCATTCCTTGCTTTATCTGTTTTGCTTGCCAACATGGTCCCTTGGCATTGACAATGTCACCTCAGGTCTGCTTATGCCATTCATCTTTTTTTATCTTCTCTAGTCAAATCTTCCTCTATCTTTCTCTATGAAGCCATGTGGTTCCCATTTGAGGAATCTATAACAAGGTCTTTGTATCAGGATCCCTAATTTATTCATAACTGCAAAGCCTCCTTAACCATGAGTCACAGTCACTATCCTAGGAGGTAACGTTGGAGATAAACTTGGAGATAAATTTCTTTGGGAAGCCATTGTAAGCCCTCCGTAGCTTATTAGAAAAGAAATAAAGAGAGATTTTAATTTTAACATCATTAATTGCTGGGTATACGTTCCTGGGGTAGTATTAAACCTCACAGTTTTTTTTTTTTTACTCAAACCAAACTTTCAGTTTCATAGATTATGCATGAGTAACCAAAATGATTTTCATAGTACACATTCATCAACATAATCCCCACTCTTCTCCAAGAAGCCAGAATGAAAAATTCCACACATAGACGACCGAGTCAAGTCACCAGTCAACAGTGTGTGTGTGTGTGTGTGTGTTGTTCCTTCAGTAAAACGTTATTACTGAAACACTTTTTACGGTACCTGTCCATATTAGGTCAAAAGTAAAAGTGATACTTTGATAGAAGTTTCTCGTTATCCAGCTATCTGCATCACATGATGCCAAGGGGACTGAAAATCCTTTGATGGATTCTGTCCCTAGTTTAGAACAATAGCTGTTTGAATTTGATTTGTCCATCTTCTAGGAAGACAAAGCGCCCCCTCAGTGTAGTCAGTTGACAATGGGTACCATTTGTATTCTCTATTGCGTGCTCACCTATTATATTATGATGATGTCACTACTCACATTATCTCTCCCATCATCATTATTATTATCCAGTGACCTGTGTCCTGGGGTGGGACTCCCTCTAACAAATGGAAGAATCATTTATTGTAGTGCTTTATGCTGCACAGTCCTCTACCATTGTGAGTTTATATGGAGACGGGCTGCTTTTGGGACAAAGGCAACCTGATCACAATTTGTCAGTGTTCTTCGTAGCTATATATCAACCAAGCACTCTGCCAGTCCTTCTGGGACTCAATTATTTATGGAGCTGACAATATGGGATAACATGTCTTCTTATGAATGCCATTATTACAATAAAAGCGTGATGATTTTGGATAGTGAGGCAACAAGTTCTGGTTGGCCAAAAAAAATCCCATGAACTGAGTTAATTCCTACTGCACTAGGTGATCACATGGTGCCCAGGTGAGACCCTTGGGGAAAGTTAAATTTCAATATTTTTCTTTCTTTCCTAACTGGAGATACTTGTTGGTAACTGTAATGTGTGGCTTCTCCAATGTAAGTTCCGTTCTTAATGTTTAGAAAATGTGTGCAGCCTGATACCCACGCAGGAGTTACCAAGTTTTCAAGGAGTGAAATGAAAGACTTGGCCTCTGCCTATAAAAGCGCTTATAATTGAATGAGGAAAACAATTCACCCGAAGTCTACACTTTCAACCGCAAGTGATAGAGAAATAAATATCAATAGGGCCCAGCTTGGCCAGCTAAAGCCTGGAATGGACTTGAATGCCAATTACTTGAAGTGATTTCTTTATTCTCCAGCTCCCTCCTTCACACTGGGTCACCTTGATTTAAATCAGATCACTACATCTGCTTTAAAGATGTCTTATAAGGACACTGAAAAGAAAAGCAACTAATTAAACCTTAAATAAATTAAATTCCTTTTGTATAAAAGTGTGTTCCACACTAGGTAGAGATAAACAGAAAATATTAAACAATCATGATTTGATTAACAAAAGGGGAGGTATTATGTTTAGGACAGTTGTTGGTACATTTATTCACAAAAGGAATGGAAGCATCATTTTCAGTGATAAAACATTTGAATTTGAGGTTTTTGATTTACTGGCTTAGCAGAGTTTAGCTCAACAAATATAGAGGATCCTGTCCCAAAAGACACACCTTTTCCAGCAAATGTACTTAGAAGTACACAGAATTATTCTTGTTCCTTTCTCTTTTATTAAAATAGTCTTTGAAGCAGGCATAGTGCTTAAGAGATTAGATCTTATAGAGAAACATCACATATTGTATTTAAGTATGCTAATCTCTAAGAGGAAATGAAGGATCTGAGGCTGTTCATTAAGAAATAAATTAATTCATCACCATCACATTCATCATCAGTCATCATCCAGTTGTGTCCAGTTTTCAATTAAGTTTTTCCAAACTGCTTTGTGCCTACACCAAAAGGACTGATTATCTCTGATGATGATTTTTTTTTTAATGTGTGGTATTCGGATGTTGATGGCCATTGAATTGGCATAAACATGCTGAATGTCATTTTTATTCAAGTAGTTAAACAGTGGCTGCTCATTGCATACAAATACATTATTTTAACAAGTAAAAAGTTCTTATATTTTAAGATGGCTTCTAGTGGCCACAAGGCAGCCTCTCAGGTTAATAGAGCACATTTATAAAAGAGAGTGAAAAATAATGTCCATTGAACATTTGTGATATATGTGTAGTGTTCAGTCATACCCGGATCCTTCAGTAAGCCAATATTTATTAAATACCCACAAGTACATGTTTGTGTTATCATACCAGAGAATGAATGTTTGAACAGTTGAAGTTACTCCAGCCCTGAGTGGGCATTTTGTCTATAAGCCAGAAAATACAAGATCAAATGACATGGCCATGCACTTACTTCCTTGTTTGTTTTAATTTTTTTTGTTTGTTTTGTTTTGTTCTGTTTTTTTTTTTTTAATCATTCTTTTTTCTTTTTTGCGGGGAAGGTGGGGGGAGAGGAAGGAGGACAGTTGTTTATCTGTTTCTCTTCCCCATAGCAAATACCAAAAGCCATGATTAGTTTACCAATGCCTCTATTGGTACAGACAAGCCTCCTTCCTGGAGGTAATGAGAATTCTATGCTAGCATGGTACAATTTCTAACTATCTCTTTAAGGTTTCTATGCAGAATAAGGATGTATGGAAATGACTCACCATGCCTGCTACTTATCTCTAGACTCCTATAACATGAAGATGATCACAATCTGCCATCGTGCTGTTAAAATGATGCATAACCCGACCCGCACTCTGAAATGATCGAGCATTACTGCCGCTCTTACAAGTCAGGCACTGAGATAATTTGGCTAGTGTTGGAGAAAGAATGTTCCACAACCCCTGTGGCTCACCCTGCCTTGAATAAATATGGCGTACCGCCGCTTATGTTTTCCTCGTGCATGGAAGAGTAATTAATGTGTCAGAAAAGAAAAATCACAAAATATGCTGACTTTTTTTTTTCTCCATGTGAAAACTGCAAGACAACATTCAACCTGCTTTAAAGTTATTGTACAACATTACAGGATGTTGTTAACAGTGAAATGTTAGATAACTCGTGGGTTGGCTTTCCATTTCTTAAAGTGGTTTCATGACTTCTGTGTCCATTAATGATCCCAAAGTGGTTTATGTTTTCTTTTAAAATGCTGTGGGCTACCAACATTTACATAGACATTCAGACATATTGTGTTTTATTTGGATACTAGAAGTGAAGCCATTTATAAATGCAAATGTACAGGTTTCTGTTTAGAGAACAAAACAAAACAAAAACAGGGAATTATCAGCTCCCTACCATTGTTTCTCCTCCATTGTTTTCCTAACAGTTAAGCAGATTTGTAAGAAAACTTGTGAAGTCTTTGCAGAATGAAAACAATGGATTATTTTCCTGTGAATATTTCAAGGGAAGAAAGGATAGTGAGGAAGTTCAGAGGGTCTTTTTTGTTCATTTATCTGCTGACATTGTTCATGCAAGTCAGTTAATGAATATTCTAGGTTATAGTGTTTGCTCAATAACTATATGTGACCTGAATGAAGGAGCAGGTTCTCCATTTTAGAGATAAAACTATATTACAGAAACTTTTAAATGATCTTAATCCCTGAGAAACAGATGGGGAGCCATTTTTTTATATGTCAAAGTAGAGCTCATTCATTTGTCCTTTTTAAGTGAGAATGAATGTGTTCATGTTAGAATATTAGATTATACCTGTTTCCTTTTAAAAAGATGTACTTAATTTATTTATTTCATGGCTAGGTGTGTGCACCTGAGTATACATATGTACACCATATGGGAATACATAAGAAAACATTGGATCCCCTGGAACTGGGTCTGCAAATGATTGAGAGCCACCATGTATATACTAGAAATTGAATCCTGGTCCTCTGAAAGAGCAAAAAGTGTCCTTAATCATTAAATAATTTTCAAACCCAAATCACACCAATTTTATTTTTCTTAATATTTTGTTTCCTTTTTTGAGATTATAATTGCATCATTTCGCCTTTCTTTCAACCCTCCAAGATATTCCATGTACCACCCCCTTGTTCTTTTACAAATTCATGGTCTTTTTTTCTATTGTTGTTACATATATGTGTGTGTGCATATACATACACAATATGTATTCTTAAGTACATAAATATGACATGATCAGTCTACACAATGTTACTTGTATGCAAATCTTTTCAGGGTTGACCGTTTGGTATTGGATAATCAATTGATGTGCTCTTCTTTGGGTAAGACTATTATTCTCAGCAGCTCTTCATTGTCTTCAGTCCCTTGTCTAGGGTTGAGGCCTACCAAACTTTTTCTTCCACGTTGACATCACCCTCGCGCAGGCCATGTTTAGGCAATCGTGTTAGTGAGACTTCATGCCTACAGCTTCTCTGACGTTTTTCACAGAATATTCTTGTTCCTCTGCCTCTTATAATTTATCTGTCTCCTCTTCCATGTTAGATCATGAATTTCTGGGTTCCTTTCCCAATCATTTCTATATCGATTAACCTGAATAATATGATAGAAATTTCCTCTTCAACCTACATTTTTCTACTGAATTTTTCAGTCAGGAATATGGTCAGTGTTGTATCTGTCAAATGTATACCTTCAAAATGTCATCTATTGATTTTTCTTTTGTACAACATTATGCAAAAATTTGAAAAGAAATTTGCATATTACCTAATGTGTCAATCAAGCTAGTGCTAAAAGCACAGTATTCAGGTGTATTTAACATGTGGCTTGTGGGCCCCACATAGCCCATGAGAGCTCTGAATTCAGCCCAATGAATTTGTAGATGGTAGTGTCACAATGCCAAAAGTTTGGACACTATTGGCAAAGTGATACTTCTTGTATTTTCTATCTCCTGAGCTTAAAGTATTTTCCTCTATCATCTGGTAGTCTTACATAGAAGACCTGACTATCAGTGTTCTGCACAGATCACGTGGCCAGGTAGTCATTCCCTTTTCTTCTTTCTACCCCTCCCAGTCCTCCTCTTCCTTCCTCTCCATCTTTTCTTCTTCCTCCTATCTTCTCTTTATTTTTTAGCGTCTTTTTGGAATCTTCTCTCACGTAGCCCAGTCGGGCATTACATTCATTATGCAGCCAAAGTTGACCTTGAATTCCTTGTTTTCCTGTGTCAAGTCTTAAGTGCTGGGATTACAGGCATATATCACTATGTGTAGCTCCACATCTTTTTTCCATGTTCTGCTTATTTTGAAAACTTGATTCAATCACTTCCTCTTGAATACTATTCCTTTCCAAGATGTCCTATATTTATTTTTGCCGATGATCTTCATTCAAATTGCATTGACTCTGGTCATCTGCTTGTCTATCAAGTTCTTCTGCATGATTTGTATTGTGAGGGTAAGGTTGCATTTTGTTTATGGTCATATTTTGAGCGTACAATCAGATCCATGGCACAGGGTTTTACTGAAGGGAAAGAGGAGAGTAAGGAATAAAAAAAAAAAAAACACAAACCCATGCTTATTACTGCAGTATTGATAATATTTAAGAAATGGAACCAGATTTTACCTGTACCAATGGATGAATGATAAATAAATTGTGGTACACATACAAAGGGATATTTATGCTGCTGTAAAAGAAAATTAAATCATGACATACAGGAGAAAATGAATAGATCTGGAAATTGTTGTTAAGCAAAAAACTACACCAAAACTACTGAGTGTCTTCTCTTTCATGTGAAATCAATATTTAAAGTTGTAGATATGTGTGCATATGTGTGTGTATATTAATGTGTACAGATCATAAAGCTAGAAAGGGATTCCTGAAAGGAAAAAAGTGACCTGAAGTAAAGGGAAAGGAGGATAATTGGATATTTGTCATAAAAACGCAGAAGGAGCGGTTATCTATAGAAAGAAACAGAATCAGCCAAAAAGCAGTAGGAAGCACATGCAACCTTGGGTCAGGGGGTAAGTGGACACAGGCACAGTGACACATACTCATGACAGTTGATGTTCATCCTAACCTGCCAAATGATTAAATAATGAAGAAAGACAGCAAAAGAACCTCAGAGATTATACTTAGTGAATATTATGAATTTCTAAATTATCAGTAACTTTCCTTGTTATGAATGCCATTATTATAAAAGCCTAAATTAAAAAAAATAAAGAGAAGAGAGAAGACTTTAAAATTTACTAAGACCATACGAATCTTTAGGAAGGGCACTACCTACTTCTTTCTATAGTCTATGCACTATTTATTTCTGATATTTAGATTCCCATTTTTTAGTGACCATAAATATTTTTGGCTTACTGAAGAAAATCTTAGTTTGTACTTTTATTGATACCTTTGCAAGCATACATCGTTCCTAGTGGACATTACAAAACACTATTATTGCTATAAAAGTATCTTAAATATAAAAGCTTAGGATCAAGAACACTTAAAATTGTTGAATCATTTTTTTAAACATATCTTAAAGGCCAGGAAGCCGTTTTTATAGAATCAAAGTGTTGATGATTTTTCTTTTTTTTTCAAGACAAGGTTTCTCTGTATAGCTCTGGCTCTCCTGGACTTGCTTTATAGACCAGGCTGGTCTTGAACTCAAACCAGCCTTTTCCTTACCTGAGTGCTAGGATTACAGGTGTGTACCACCATGCTGCCTGTTGCAAATGTGTTGCTGATCCCACTTTGAGTTTTTGTGGTAACAGTTGATAACCCTCAAAGGGTATATATATGCCAGTAGTATCAAGCTTTCACAGAAATCTAGTTAAACAATAATCATCTCTGTCTTAGTCAGTTGAGGAGACTAAGGCCCACAGAGGCTGAGTACCACCTACAAGGCCATATATCTTGTGTGAGGCTTAGATGACGTTCTGACCTGAGGAGTTTAAATTCAGGGCTAATCCTATAAAGCTTCTCATAAGATTTCAACTTGGAGCCTAGATAATGCAAAGAGCTTGTTTGCAGCAATGGCTGCAAACACAATTATGTTTAATATAATAAGCATCCATATTATGATTAAAATTTCATTTCAAGGAAACGGTCGTGTGAACGTGGCCGTTTACAGGCATTATTTTATGTAATCATCACAACAATCGTATGAAATTGGTAATAATCTTTCCCCAAACTCACTTTAGAATAACTCAGTGTGTATCAGATAGTTGAACCAGTAGTACCACAAAAATTCCCTTAGAGTCTCTCCTGGCTTTTCTCACTAGATCTGTGGCTTTACATTTTATTTTATTAAGCCTCTCCTCTAGCAGGTTTCATTGAGTACTGGCAATTCCTAGAAAGCATATTTGGAGAAAAGAGAATAGGAAAGGGAATCATAGAGATTCCTGCCAAAGAGTGATGAATTAAAAATAGAAAGAAAAAGAAAAATCAGGGGTAGCGGCGGGATAGTTCAGAGGTTAAGGGCATATTTTGTGCTTACTGGGGACACAGACTGGGATCCCGAGACTTATGTCTGATGACTCAGACCTCCCTATATCTCCAACTCCAGTGGACTGATACCCTTTTCTGGAGTCCACTGGCAACTGCAGTCATACACACACACACACACACACACACACACACACACCACACACACACGCCCCTTAAAAATATTTAAAAAATCTCTCATGAAAGTAGCATTCATGACTTGCATGTTTTCAGTTGGAGAAAATTATGATGCAGCAGCTTTTAAACAAGGTGCCAATGGAGAAATTAAAGAATAACAGTAGAGAAATCCTTAGCTAGATGTGGATGTTTTTCTAATGCTTGCTTTTTTTTTCATGAAGATGATAAAGAAATACCTCTTTAAATACCACCAAGAACTGTGGATGTAAAGCTGGATTACCAAATGTGTATCTAGCATATGTTAGTCCCTAGGATCAATCCCCAGCAGAGGGGGGGAGGAGTCTGAAAAGGTGACCCCATGCCTAGGTTCATAACTTAAAAGTCATGTTTGTCTTCTAAATTCTTGTAGTTGAACAGGAAGTACTTTTCTCTTTCTTTAAAAATGTACCTTAAGCCTTTTGGAAATATGCAGTTTCCACTCTATGAGAAGCCAATAAATCTCCATTCATTCTCTTTACACTCAGCAGCTCCCAGTAAAAAGGAATAGACGCCAAAGTCATCCAGGCATCATGCTAGCTGTGGCTTTTTTGCATGCTCCATTGAGAGGCCTAATAGTTAAGCCAGTGTGTTGTGCTGTGTGCAGCTGAATGTTGAACCACTGGCAGAGGCACTGTGTGCAACAGTTGGGACAGTCATTGTCAGGGAAATAGTCACAATGAGAAAACAAGACCCTATACATGCTTTCAAGCTGTTCTGCTGTCTTTTTCATGCTTGTGAGGCACACGTTTTGTTTTCTTATTCTTCACGAGGAAGCATACATAGAATAGGGCAGATTTTTTCTTTTTACGAGTTTGTTCTCTAGTCTGAACTGAAAAAGCCAAGACTTGGCGGGCAGCATATCCAATTTAGAATATCATCATAGAAACAATTGCCTGTCTATGAACATGTATGGGCTTCCTCTCAAGGTGTGAATTCAACATGGAGTTGGGTACAGGGACATTAATTCTGGAGGTCTAGGAACTGTACTACAACATTGAATTACATGGGTATGCAAGAAAGTACAACTGTAACAAAGGTCCTCTACTTCCTAGCTTTGTAAGTACAAGACTCAAGGACAGTAGCTCAGAATAAGGATCCATGTATCAGATATTGGTACATACCTCTAGAAAGGTCCTAAAATACATGATGAGTCTTGCCTTGAAGAGGTTCGTTCCTTTACCCTTAGGAGCAATCAGGGGCTTAGACTTTTTTGGCATTGTAATGATTTTGAATGACATAGACACCATAACAAATACTCACAATTATTTATGTATATGTGTATGCACGAATACATATTTTTTCTCCACAATCTAGACTCTTAAAGAAAACACTTCAACATTTCCATGAATTTACCTTAACCAACAAAAAAATGAAAGGCTCATTCTGTCATTTGCTTAATAATTAAAATATGTAATCCTCTAAGTCAATTAATAAAAGGCTGAAAAGTAAGACTGAACGAGACCACCTTCGTTGCAATTCATGTAATTGTCAGATGTACGTGAAACTCATAGTATTTTCTCATGTGTGTGGAGTCTACTTTTCAGCCCGTTTTCGTCTGTGAGCTAATAATATCTCCAAGTACTGTTTCTGTCACTGCTGTGGAAACAGTAACAAATTCGGTCCAATGTGAAATCAATAAGAGCCGCTTTTAGTTTGGTCAAATACCAGGACCAGTCCTCTTTGTGCTAGAAATGGGACCGAACTTGATTTTCTCCTGGAGATGAATATTTCTGCTTATATTGTTCAGGCCAGAAACAGTCTGTCAATAATCAATTGATCTAAAGCTAACTGATAAAGATGACAAATGGCTCTGCTCTTGTGCACATGGGTTAAAGGATGTGGCTTTTTTTCTTTGTAGAAAGTACATTCACTGAAGTGATTTAACCAATGACATTTATTTTAGAACATGTATTTTAAAACTTGAAAATCTTTACCATGGGCTAAAAATATTTACCCTTTTATAGTTCATTGCTGGGTCTTGAACCACACAGGTATTTATAGAATTGACAGAGCCTCGCCATTGCCTTGTTCAATTATGAAAACTTGCATGAATGGTTCATATGAATGAAGGAAATGATTTAAAAATGTTTTAAAACACAAAGGATTTCAAATTTCTCCATTATTGAAAAATGCAGTTTTTAAAATTAAAATCAAACACAGTTGGAACATTATCTCAATTGATAGTGAATAAAAATGTTTCACTCTGATAAACCAATGACAGATCAGATGCTTCAGAAAGAACAGAAAACACTTAAGCTATCATTGGGAAGTTTTTCAGGATTAAAATGCCTCCTAGCTCTAATCCTTAATCACACTTAAACTAGCCCTTCTTTATTATTTTACCATTATGTCATTTTCTGGCCATGTGGACTATGCCTTGATGAGTTAATCAGTCTTTGATTTGCTCATTTCTAAGACAGGAAACATAAGAATGTAATTTATATATTTCCTCTGAAGAACAAAGAAATTACTATATGTGAAATAAGCAGAGGAGGGATGGGCATCCATAAAGTCTCAGGGAAGTCAAGCTAATTCTGTTAATTATTCTAACCCTGCTTGCCTTACCAACACATAAAAGTCATGCAAATTTCCTTGCAACCTTTCTTTCATGCTCTCTTATTGGATGAACCTAATTATATAATAACTTCCTTGTGAGCAAAACACATGTCACATTCTGCTTTGATATACTGCTGATGAAGTGTCAAAGAGAATTTGTTGCATGAGGGGTCAATTTTTGTGGATCTAACATCAAGAATTTATCAAGGTGTACATAGATTACATTCTACTGTAGAGAGCAGTATAAAAGACATAACAAAAAGTGCCCATTTATTCTGTCACTTGCCTTACTGTCCTATGTTTAAAAGAGGTTTTACCCTTTAGAGAACAAGTCTTGTCAATCCAGCTTCTGTTTGGTCTGTCATCTAAAATGTTTTGGTAAGAAACTCCATACCCATGCTGCCAAAGAAATACCTGCTGTGGTCAAATAGTATTAATAAATTTACTTAAACCACCATGTTCCTGAGTGGGGTATGTTGGCACATGCCTGTCATCTCACCCACCCTGGACTACATATGAAGTGACTGTTTTAAAAGAAGAAAACTGTCATGTACTTATGATTGAAGAAGTCTCAAACCCACAAGACAATGAACAGCAGATAGTGGAGTTCAGCTTCAAGTCTGCAACCATTACTGGAAGCAGAATATCAGGACCGTAGTGTTGTTGTTGTTTAGTTAGTTTTTTTTTTTTTTCAACAATGTATTTCTATGTATCCCAGGTTGTCATGGAACTCATTTTGTAGACCAAGTTGGCCTTAAACTAAAAGAGATCTGCCTACCTCTGACTCCCCAGTGCGGGGATTAAAGGTGTGTGCCACCATGCCTGCATTCTAGCAATATTAAAAAAGAATTACAGGCACAAAACTCCATACACTAGAAGGTTGGCAATTTCCCAGAGTAAGTGTGGAATTCTAAGAATAACTGAGAAACATGAAATAAAACCAAGCCAACTGACCCAGGAGGATATCTCGTTAAGTCCATTTCCACCATTCATGTGCCACTTGTTCATTCCCTTCAGAAAGCAAGGGGGCATTAGGAATTGGCAAAGATTTCATAGCACACATTCATTCATGTAACATGTGAAAAATAGAATATTAGTGGTGCTGACCTTACATCCTCAGTGATTTCCTGGGCTCTGTCTTGCAGTAACTGATACCGGTGTCACTCTTGAGTGTGAATGCAAATAGCTACAGCACAACACTTTAATTTTATGACTTTTAGAAGTCTGGTTAGTGGGCAAATGAAGGGAAAGGACAAGTAGGTTTTATCTAGTTGCTAAGGAATAAAAAGAACTCGTGCTTTTATTGCTTTCTAGCAGTCTATTAATATATTTCTAGAGGATGTGACTTGTAAAGAAAAATATACACCTATTTTGGACATACCTGAAATTTCTTAATTAAAATTACATACAGAAAACCTCTGCTTTGGTAATTATAGGCGTGTCTTGTGCCTACATCTCAGGAAAATGGCATGGTGAAATCTCATAATAGCTCTTTCTACACCGCCAATTTGGGCTTCTTTTGGATTGTACACAAGATTTTTAGGAGTTGTAGCTTAGTCTTATCACTCAGGCTAAAAAACAAAACAAAACAAAACAAAACAAAAAAAACCATGTCCTTTTCCTGACTATCCCTAACCTGTGAGTAATTTGTAATCAAAATGGATTATGCCATATCTGTCCCCTTGCCTTTCATTAGTTGTTGTTACTCCGAACAGCCTACTGTCTCGATCTCTAAGTCAGACGGTAGCCTTTTTAGTGCATGTAACCCTTTCACTAAAATGCCATCACTAGGCCATCACATTGCTGGTGAATGGCAGTTGGCTAGAAGAACATTGTGGGTACTGGCACACACGGATGTGAGTCCAGCCAGGTTGTTCTCACACACTGTAAAACTCCAGAGAACAAAAGGAGCTTCCCCCGTTATGCACCTGGTCCTGTCAAGCCCTTATTTAGAATAAAATGACAATGGGAACTAACAGAAATGTGATTCCAAATGGGTTGATAAAACACCGCTTGGTATCTCTAAAATGTTTAGGTTGCCTGTTTGATATGTAATATGCAAAAAGCCTAAATCCAAAAGAAACAGAGCAAGTGGTAAAATTGGTTCTTAAGATGTGAAGATCGTGTTGTTTCCAACTTCTATAAGCCCACATATCTTTTTTGTGAACTAAGCATTGCCATTTGTTTTCATGCCAGTGTGATTCATAATAAGCCAGCATTCTGAGTTAATAAAGCCGTTTTGTAGTCGTTGATGCTGTGATAATTTGGCAATCAGTTACAGTAGGAAAAAATATCTTATACAGTAGCCCCAGTGGTCCCTTTTACACAGTACAAAGCATGCCTTCCACCCTGCGATTGTTCTTCAGTGTTTAGGTTTCTTAAATACACAAAGAAAGAAAGAAAGAAAATTACCACATGGTTCTAAGAGAGATAAAATGAAAGTTAAATAAAGGTAGCCTGTTTATTAGTAATCTGTTTGTCATAGAAACTCTGTTCTGCCCATCAGCTAATGACTTATACCTTGCATTGGTACCCTTTCATGGTCCTCATCCCAGTTCTACAGGACCCCTGTGTCACAAAGGTGGGAAAAGAAACTGGATTGTACAAGCAAAGGTGACACTCACGAGAAAACCTGGGGATTTTGGTAACTGAAGTTATTTGAAAATCAGGAATTTCAGGCCCCTGATTCTTCCCTCCATACCACATCAGGAGCTATAGGAGACCCTTGAGGGCATAAGATGAAATAAAGACAAGGCTTGCTCCTGTGTTTGATCATTTGGCAGCCCATCAGCATCATTGTGGAAAGACTACTTAGAAATTAGGATAAAACCTTATAAGCCAGGTCATCCAGCTTGATTAGAGACAAACTTGTTACAGTCTATGTGTGCATTTATTAACATGAAAGCCATCCTATTGATCCTTTCATCTTCTATCTCCTCTCATACATTCCTCCCAACTTTCTCTCCTTCTCTTCCTCATTCTAGCCTCCCTCCCCTTTCATCCTCTCCAGTATCCTCACCCACTCCTCTGCATCCCTTCTTCCCCATCCTCTCTTTCTCCTCTTCTTTCTTCTTTAATCCACTCACTTCAGTTAGGGATACCCATTTGTGCATACATGTAGGACACCATCCCCTGGAGAATGGAAAACCTAATATGAACAATGGCCCTGAAGAAAACTTGACTTCCTTCCTGAAGTGGTCATCATCTGCCGATAGCACTTTTGCTAGGAACATGGTACAAGATACAAGATGGCTTCTAAATACTTATCTGTATAGCCATACATTGGTGCAAGATGTATCCCTCATCAAAGAAGAAGCCTTATGCAAATGTGGCAATTAAGACAGAGACTTACACATGGTCAAGGTCCAGGTAATAAGTGATTATGGAGTGCTTGGCCCTGAAAGGGATATATCCCCACCCCTCCTCCAACCACCAAGTCTCAGGGAATATTATAGAAGAGAAGAAGTAAGCAAGTCAAGAGCCAGAATTCTTGAAAGATTGTTGCAAAAAAAAATAATAATTCTCCAGACATGACAGGGTCATTCATGCATGGACTCACAGGAGCTGGATTTGCAGACACAGGACCTATGCAAGAACAGGCAGTCAATACTCTGCATAGAAACAGAAATCATGTTATCTAAACTTTCCATTTATAATAATTTTACTGTTGAATTTATAATCACATTATTCCCCCTTCCCTTTCTTCCATCATACCCCACCAACCACACCCCTTTCTCTGTCACAAATTTATGCTCTCATTTTCTTTGTTGGGAGATATATATATATATATATATATATATATATTTCTAAATACATAAGTGTAAACCTTTCAGTCTACATAATGTTAACTGTATATAGTGACATGATCTCAAGTGTAACAACTTAGTATTGGGTAGCCAATAAAGTTTTGACTTACAAACTCATGGAAGCTGCTAGGCAACAAACAAACAAATTGCTGCTAGGCAATGAACTCCATAAGTTACCAATTTCTTTTTTTTTTTTTAAGATTGCTTTCTTTTTTTTTTTTTTGAATTTTATTTTTTTCTTATCAGTTACATTTTATTAACTCTGTATCCCAGCCGTGTCCCGATCCCTCATTCCCTCCCAGTCCCACCCTCCCTCCCTCATCTCCACCGTGCCCCTTGCCAAGTCCACTGATAGGGGGACCTCCTCCCCATTCATCTGATCCTGTTTTATCAGGTATCTTTAGTCACATATGATGCACAGTGGGGAAAAAAGGTTCAGGAACAAAAGTGACTCTGCCACAGTCCCCATTGTGCATATTTTTCCCATAGGAGCACACATAAGGTCATTTTGTGAATGTGAAGCTATTTTTTGAATGACATTTGACTTTGGGTTCAAACTTCTGTGCCATGACCTTGGTTTAAATAATTGGCATGTATATTCTCAAACTTGTTATTATTTTAATTTTTGTCCACTTTGAAGACAATTTCTTTTAATAGAGAAACACAGACGCTGTGAATGTGTGTACCTGTGAAAATTGTTAGAGGAAGGTGTCTTTGTAAGCAGCATTTCGAACAAGAAACAGTACTTGTCCAAATACCACACTGCTGTTGCTTTAAAATGTCCTTCTCCACCGTAAACACTGCTGTCTGTCCAAAAACCAGTGCTGTTAATATTTTATAACAATGCTGTCTTGTTCCTCACCAGTAGGATGCCCCACTGGAGTTTATATACTGGTATTACTCCAGCCTATCTGTTAGAAACCCCAAAACTTTGCACCTTAAACAATACAATAGTATTTCTACTTCTGGAGGCTGCTAAAAATCTTAGGATGAGGGTATCAGTAGACCTTATGTAATCAGTAAGGGCTCTCATCTTGGTTAGCAGGAAGCCATCTTCTCATTACTACCTCATGTAATGCTTGTAGTGGGAGAGAGACAGAGAGAGAGAGACAGAGACAGAGCAAGCTTTTCACCTCTGTTCTTCTAGGGCTCTGATCTGACCACAAGGCTCCACTCTAATGACCTGGTTCCCCTATAGAGGTTTTATGTCCAAAAGCTATTCCATTGGGAAATATAGCTTTCCTCATAGGAATTTTAGAGGAACAAAAGCATTCAGTCTTTTAAGTCTCAGTGTGCAATATCCTCAAAAATCTATTACTTTGCGTGTAATATATGTTTTGACAAAATTGAGTCATTTGTTTTAAAGCTATGATTTTGACTTTAGAAAGGTAATGTATTCAAATGGTCAAAACTAGTATTTTCTTTCTAGAAGGTCCTCTTGAATTATGCATTTAGTCTATGGCCCTTTCTCTACCCACAATGTTCCACATTCCAATTCTATTTAGAAAGCCAGCACATTGTAGTCAAAATATTTTCAGTGATGGAATTTCACATCCATATGGGAAACTTGCAGGTGTTCTCTCCCCATCATGGGAAAGGGCAGCAGGTAGATAAGGAATCCCTGTCTCTGAAATCAGTCCTAATCCATTTGACATTTAAATAGTCTCAATGGGTTACCATTTAAAAGCTATTTTTTAAAAAAAGGCACGTGGTTGTGCTGATAGTCCAGACTTGTAGAAATCTCTAGAAAACTGGGCTCCATGCCTTGTGAACCGTGTGGGCATGAAATTCTCTTTTTCTGTGGCAAGCTCATTTGCATGTTTTACGTCTTTTGTCTTATGGCTTATACATCTTATGACTTAATGGCTCAGGTTTGTGGCTGAGAACTCTGAAATGTGTCTTCTCCAGAAAGGATTCTCCAACTGGCTTCTCATTTCTATAAATGGTGCTTTACCAACAGGAATCAGAAAATGCTGGGAAGTAAATCTTCGCATATCTTAGTGTTTCAAGACTATGTGTACAGGCCTGGCCACAGGGGAGGGGTTTTACTTTGAGAGACCAAAAGATTAAAAATCAGCTATTAATTAAGGCCTGAACTAGGTGGGTGGAGGAGTCCAGTAATGCCCTGAGGGGAAGGACCGCCTTACTGCATTCTTTCCCCACCCACTAGAGATACAGTTGCTAGAAAACTGGCCCTTCCCCCTAGGGAGGGACACCAGGTTATTATGGTCTGGGGACCTTCCTATAGCCAATCAATTCAAAATGTAGCATTTTGACCAATAGATGCTTGGCAGGCAGGAATCGCACCTGCCTTGGGCATGCTGGGATGGACCAGAATCTTTAAATCACTCAACTAACCTGAGCATGGCACGCTCACCTCCCACTGCTTCAGCAGGGAAGGGAGTGGGGGGGGGGGGTTGTGGACCCAAGCTGCAGCTTGTAATTTACAATAAAAAGAACCTCATGTATTTACAGTGGAGTCTGTTTATTCCTGGTCTTTTGGAGTTCGTGAACTGAGCAGAACACCTTCACTGTAACTGCTCTCAGTTACCCCACAGTGCAACCCCAACTACTTGCAGCTGAGCATCTACAGTTCCAAAGGCACCATAAGCCTTTCTAAAGGACTAAGAAGCCTGTAGCATGGATGTGTTTAATTTGCATGTTTGTTCCAGGAAGGCAAGATTTTCATTCTCTCTATTACAGGAGGGCGACATTCACAGTCACTCTTTCTCCATGTTTCATTCTCTTTCTAGAACACTGCTGGCCATGCTATGCTTAGCTGGACCTGTGTGTCTCTCAGACTTCATTCAACCTCTGCATTGTCATCTCTTCTGAGAACACCCTTGTTTGCTTAGTCAACGTAGGGTTTTTTAGTGTAACCATCTCCCCTGTTTGTTCTTGTTCTTTCTTTCTCTCTCTCTCTTTTTCTTTCTCTCTTTCTTTCTTTCTTTTCCTTTTTTGTGCTAATCAATCCTAATTATAATTGTATTGTTTAATGATTCTCTCTTCAGCTTGACCCTAAATTATCCGGGAAGATTTGGTCTGTTTTGTTTACTGCAGTGCTCTTTGAACCTAGCTAGCAACCATGTGCCTGAAACACCATATATACACAATAAATGACAGTGGAATTTATTGAGATGAGAATCAGTTTCAAAGAGGTCAGGTAACTTGTGCAAAGTCAGAGAGCTAGCAAGTATCAACAGCAAGAAATTGAAACACACTCTAAAGTCCCATGTATTTTCAGTAAAATTGTTTAGTTTTTTTTTTTAATTTTATTTTCTGTTTTGCCAAACAGTATCCTTTCAATACTAGTGTCCTAATAAATCTTAATAGAAGTCCCAAGAATAAACGGGATAAGTATTCACATAAGGTATAGATGGAATGCTATTGTTTAAAGAAAAATGCATATTTGTCTTTCTGCAGGATATCTCAGATGTTGGTATAAAAATGAATCTATGGGTTCCCCCAGGAAACTAGTGTGTCGCAAAGTCACCTTCTGACAGTAGTTGCCTACAATTTGATGCTGGTTTTGAAGAAACCAGTATCTTAAGGGACAGAAGTACTCAGCAGAAACCATAATCTCAGATGCCCTGTACTTCTGGGAAGATCATAAGTACAAATTTCTCTTAGGGAATTAGCTGCCTATCTCTCTTAGGGTCTTTCAAAAGTCGCATAGCTGTTACCTTACTCTAAATACAGAGAGGCTGTGTTATATCTTAAGCAACCAAGGTTAGAAGCCGGGGGAGATAGATAATGGAAAGTGCTTTCCGTGCAAGCTTTCCATGATCCCCATGGGAGGTGGGAACATACACCTGCAATCCCAGTACTGGGGAGTGAGCAAAAGCACATTCCTGAGGCTCACTGGTTAGCTAGTCTAGCCTAACTGATGACCTGCATTGAGACCCTATCTTGAAGGATATAGATGAAACCTAAGAAATAACACCTGAGTTTGTTCTCTGTCCCTCAAGTACACACATGCGTAAACTCTACATCCATGTATGTGTCCATGGACACACACAAGAAAACAGAATAAGAAAACAGAAATCAAAGCCATACAACAGGCTATAATTTAGATTGTTTTAAACAAAAACATGGGAAGATTGTACCTTACAGGATAATAGACTAGAAAGAATAAACTCAAGAAATTCAAGTGTCTAATTTCTTAGATGTAAGCATTTTTCTACTTTAGTATGCTATTTAAAAATGACTGAGAAATTTTATAAATACTGACTTGCCCTAATGGAGAACATCTGAAATTGCAAAATAGCCAATCTAATCACACCTTAATCTAGCTAAATTGAAGCACTGTAATCTCCATTCACATTTTACATATGGTCCATCTTGCACAACACAAAAAGGATGAGTCTAAATTCTATCCGGAGTTTTAAATAGGTTGCATTAGCTCTCTCCATAGCCTATTCACATGTAAAAAATGTTTCCCTGGGGATAAAGGGAGTTCCCCAAGCCATACACAAAGCAACTTTTATTTTATTTTTATAACTGGAATAAGGAAAAGATTTCTTTTTCAGATGTCAGGTACTCGTGATCACTTGTCATTTTGAGGGGGAATCCATTCAGGAAAAAATAACAAACAAATATGTTCTATTTGAGAATAAAATGGGCTTCCACCTTCTCTTCTTTAAGTATTATCAAGATACGTCAGTTTAAGAACAGCAACTGTTCTTAAAGATTGCGTTGTTGTTTTGAAACTGAGGTATCTTCAGTGAAGTTTAGGCATGTCTATAAATTGAATGTGTGTTGGGGGGTACTATTTATCTACATCTTATTGCTCTGTCATGGATTTCAAATTATGATCAGAGAGGTCCAAAAATAAAGTTGCCCAGATGTGCTTTGGGAAAACAGTAATGTTTTATCCAGTAACCTCAACAAGTAAATGTTGTCCCTGATCCTACTAACCCTTCTCAGTTAAATATGCTTTCCCTTAGATATAAGAGTTCATGTTAGAGTTTAAGATACTTAGAAAAACTATGTTGTGGTGGCACACATCTGTGATCCTAGAACTTTGGGAGACATAGACAGGTAGATCCCTGTGATTTTGAGGACAGCTTGGTCCATAAAGTAAGTTGAGGACAGCCAAGGCTATACGGAACCCGGAACCCTGTCTGGGGAAAAAAAAAAAAAAAAAAAAAACTTAGAAAATAAGATCCTCTGGAAAGAAAACTTGAGAATCTTAATGATAGAGAAGTAAAGGATATTTCAGTTATACATTATGTAGACATTTCTATCATAGAACATTTTACTTGGTTGTGTGCCTTTCACTGGGAATTTGGACTGCTACTATAATCAGCCTTCCAGGAGAATGGTTGATTATGCTAACCACAGGCTCAGTGTCTGGTGCTCCCAATAACAATATCACATGAACGATTTGGCTATTTCATTCATTCCCGCAGGCTGTTACTTCCCAGCAAAGCACTTGTCTCTGGAGTATTTAACAGTATGTATAATAAGACAAAGCAAAGCTATTTTGAAGGTTTCAGTAGACACAGCCCACATAGACAAAGTCCTCTGGAGGGTTGGAAAAAAGAGGAGATGAAGGGACAGTCCCCTCCAACTCCTTGGGAAGTAGAAGCCCATATCAGCACTCTCCTCCTTGAGTCTTTTAGGTGCTCAGAACTTCCAGGGTCTTTCTGCAATTGGATATCTACTGCTCTCTGTTTTTTTTTTTTTTTTTTTTTTTTGTGTAACTGCAATTGCATTGAGTGCTGAAAAAGAAAAATCCTTTTTTGCAAACTAAAAAAAACTATGTGCTGTTTTGTGGCAAATACTCCAACTTTTGAAATAAGAACTATCTCACGTCTTTCTTGTTTATATGGTGAAGCAGGAACCAAAATACCCAGGAATAATATAGCATCAAATAGGATTTGTAGGCATGTATCTCAGGGTCAATGATGTGATTCAATGTGGCTCCTAGTGAATCCTCAGTTTTCTCATCTATTTCATGGGTTGATTTTAATAACAAATTTTATTTTAAAAGGACACCAGATAGTATCTGATCAAACAGCTTCACTATACATGAAAAGGAATCTATCCAAATAGAATTCCAGACTCAGTTTTTTAATTATTTGAATGAGCTAATATTCTTGCTGTTTTGCTGAGAGGGTACAACATTCTACTGTTTTTGAGCTTACATAAACTGACCTCATTCACAATGGGGGTCATTTTAGGTATTAAGGAATATGAGGGTATGCACCATAGAAAGAATAATTCAATCTGGATGTGAGGGACTCTTTATTTTTTTAAGCTTCATTAACTGATAATTATTTGAGTGCAAAACAATGCCCTTACTGTTTGATAAATGAATATTAGCCTCGTGTCATGCTGATAAAACTCATAACAGAACTAAATTCCCCTAAATTTAAGAGACTTTGTTATTTTGATGTTAATGGATTATATTCATTTTGGATAGATAGCTATCTTGAATGACTCAGCAGGACTGACTTAAATTAGATTTGTCCATCCATGCTTTACTTATTAGTATGTCCTGAATATCTTGATACAAGTTTCATATTACAATATGTGCTTCATATAATTTATCTTTCATGACCTGAAGCTTTCTATGATAGAAAATTCAATTGATTATAAAAATTACGATTATGCCTGTGTTTGAAAGTGTAGCATTGTGTTCCTGTGTTTTCCCCATCAAATGTAGTCTCAGAATCAGCAATTTAGAATAACTTATTAAAATCTCTTTACAATGTACACTTTGTTATTTTAAAGTCTATTGAATATTACTCCTTTGTAAATATTAGATACTTGTAATGGAGAGTTGTATTAAATTTGGTAGGCTACAACAATAACAAACAACATACAAATTTCAATGGTTTGACATAAATAAGAGTTGTTTAGTTTTTTGCTCAAATGGAACAGTTCAAGTACATGTTGATAAAGGGTGAATGAGAAAGTTGGAGGGGTAATGACTTATACCCATCAATCATTCAGTTACCCTTCCTTCTGTATCGTTGCTCTTCCTCTGTCTCAAGAAGTCATCTCTTTTTAGTAGATGGCTGCAAGATTTGTAAATGGGATGTTCCCCTAACTATCTCATGATGGATATACCAACTCTCATTTCCATACACATTTCTTTGGCTGAATATTTGACAAAAGTCTTAAAGGAGTAAGAGTGGCTACAAAAAAAAAGGATAAATATTCCTACAGTATAGATCTTGAATGCCCCTTAAATAATTATGTGTTAAAAATTTGGTCCCTAGTTTAGAATTATGGGTTTGGTGAGGATATCCTTAAGTTGTTAAAGGCATCTCAGTCTTAAGGGGGTGTTGTGAGATCCTGGCCATTCTCTCTCATTCTCTGCTGCTTGATCATGATTTTGGGTGATTTTGCTTGACCATATCCTTCTGTCATGATTCTATACTTCACCATAGTCAATGAGACCAACAGATCATGGACTGGGACCTTTAAAACAACAAGATAAAATGGGAATTTTGTCTTTCCAAGTTAGTTGCCTCAGATAAGTTAAGGCTGCTTAATACAGCTCCTAATCAATAGGAAACATCTAGTTTGTAACAGGCAAACACCAAAGCAATGTCAGTTAAGGATAGACTTGGTGAATACCTAGTGCAAAATCTTACTCTGAGTATAGTTCTCTTGTTATCAAAGAGACAAGAGAAACAGGTATTTAGATAATCACAGTAATATAAGATTAGTTGTGGTCATATGCCCATATATTTCTTATACTGACTCAAGGAGGGAAGTTTTCTAACAGTTTTGATGAACTGGACAGTTTTCTGGAGGTGATGGCACTGACTTTGAACTGGAAACAAGGCTAACAGAATCTAGAATGGCTGTCATTTTCTTGATGCAGTATCCTAAAACAATAAATCTGAGATTCCTTTTTCATGTCTCAAGTGGACATCACCACAGTTATCTATTTTATGTCGTGCAGGTGGAGTTCAACTAGATAATGAAATGGAAGCATTTTGATAGTAGCTGTTCAAACATTAAGTTAAAGCCTATACAGTCATTTTACTCTGGCTGTTGTTTTGTTTCTTCTGTACTAGAGATCAAACCTAGGACACGAGACACGATGCATGCTAGGAGGTGAGCACTCTATTACTGAGCTGTGCTTGCACACTTTTTTTCTTTTTCAGTCCTATCTATTCAGATTGGAATTATGGTGTCTTGGGGCTAGAGAGGTGGCTTACAGTTTAAGAGTACTTGCTGGTCTTTCAGAGGACCCAGGTTCAGTTCTCAGCACCACATAGCAGCGCACAGCTGCTCATGACTCCATCTGATTCCTCTTCTGGTTCCTAAAGTGTGCACATGGTACACACACACACACACACACACACACACACACACACACACACACACGTTCATGGTATAGGGGATTGGCGTTTGGCGTTTATTTTCATTCTTCACATAGAAGCTAAGGTAAACGCTCAGGTATTTGGTTTCCCAGATACAAATACATCATGTATTCGTGTCCGCTGGTGTTGAAAATATCCTCAAGGACTGGAATATGTGCAGTCACTGTGTGTGTGGAAGCCTTGTTCTTCCTAATTCATAGCATTAAGAGCTTCGGGAAAAAGTGGATCTGTGAAGTGATGTTAAGCTCTAAAAGAGTATCAGTGCAAAAGAGAAATTTAGTTGTTACTGTAGATGTTTCAACTCTCAAACATCCGTCCAGTTCATTTGGACCACTTATATGAAAAGTTATTTAAATCATATCTACATGCAAATATTCAGCAGAAAATTAACACACTTAAAACCAAACTAAGTGTGCAGGATGTCTGAACTATTTTATCTAACCTTTTATTGCTGGTAATTAAATATCCAAGTAGCCCATTGCCAGTGCTGGCACACCATTCTTCTCTCACAATTCTAGAATCTTCTTCCAGGGTATTGAATACAGATAGTCAAAGTCAGGAAGATTATCAAGACATGAAGTCTACTTTGGCTAATTCTTAGAAGCAGCTGTCAGTATGGAAATGCATTTCAAAGCACGGGTCTATTTTAATGAAAGCCAGGCCATGCTTTGGACTCAGGCTGGAAATCTCTGTGACACAGCAGGAGAGAAAGAGTTCTTAATTCTTCACCTCGAAGGTTTGACCACATGTGTTAGAAAACACATTTTGTTGACAAGTAGTCTAAGACGACATCTAGAGTGTCATAATGACAGTTCTGAGACTCGTGTTGTTTCTTTAGAGTTTTGGAAATACAAAAGTGCGAATTTTGTCTTATTTTTGATTGGCAAACCATACCTCTACATTCTGAACAAATCGTGCCTTCTTCAACTCCGTTGAAGAAAGTAGAGAAGCTCACAAGATAAAACTAGAGTCTCATTATTACTGTTGTTGTTAGATTATTGTTAGAGGCTCATAGATACCAGTCTGACCAGAGCCCATCTGTCCGCTCCTCACATTTCTCTCTGTGCTTGTTGCAGGATGTGAGTGTGATTGCTGAATCAAGTTTAAATGTGGAGCAGCGTCTGATCGCTCTTGTTCCTTCCCCTGTCACAAAGTCAGTTCTGGATCTCGTTTTTGGCTGTTATCCATATCCCCTAGTGTTTCCACATTCTCCACCTGCTTTAGGAATCCCTTTGCATCTTGAGCTACCCAGTGAACAGCTCCTCATTCTATCCAACCTAGATCAAAACATACTTTATCTGGAGGGCTTGCAGTGTGCACCATGCAGCAGCAACGTTGTTTTATCTGTGACCACGTGACAATCTATATGAAGGCCTCCCCAGCTTTTGGCCAATACCCTGTGACAGCTTCACTCTTCAGTGTCTCTCAGCAAGTCCCCTAAGACTGAGGTGACCACTCACCTGTAACAGTGACCTGGCATGTGGCATGTGTTTGAGAAACGCAGAGTCCCTCTAGAAAGCAGATTTGTATGAACAACAGAACTGTGTGACCACTCTGAGAGGTTAAGAATCACATATTAGAGCCACACCTTGAATTAATTAGTAGGAAAGTAGGATTGACTTGATTAGTAGGAAAGTAGGCAGCAAGTGTGAATGGAAGGCAGCTAAGCATATGGCTGCTTTGGACAGTTTTTCCTGAGACCACATGAAAGCTGCCTTATCAGGAAGTAATCAGTCTGTCTGCTTTTCAGTGTATGAATGCCCATGCTGACATGAAAACCACAGACAGCTGGAGAAAAGAAAATCTCTACCAGCCCTCAAGTTAGCAGGAGGCTTCATTTCCTTTTTGTAGGTTTGAATTGTTCACACACATGCACACACACACACACACACACACACACACACACACACACACACACCAAAACAACCAGAAAATTTATCTCCTTTAAGCAGTGTTCTGTACCATGCCATACTTGAGGTCAGCCATCCTTTCTTCATTGGTGAAATGTGTTCTGAACTTCCTGAAGGATCAAACTTCCTTCAGTTTGATCCATGGCTCTGGAATGTCCACTATCTTAGCTAAAATTACCCATGCATCTTTCTCTGTATTCAGAAATCCTACATTTCTTTAAGACCAATGTTATCATGAAACTCCCATGGTATTATAAGTCCCAGTGATGTCTTCAGCCTTTTGATCTAAATAATCACTTGTTTATTTTTTTTTTCATTCTGTGTATTTTAAGGACATGTTTAACAAGAGTGAATTCAAATTTTTCATGGTGTTTTGTGGTTTGTTTTCTCAACTTTTTATACAGTTGGAAGGAATTGTACTCCTGTGAATCCAGTCTCGGCAGATAGCAAAAAAGTGTTGTGGTACAAGTAGGTAATAAATGATTGTTAGTAGTTGAAAATGATGGCTGTGTTAAATAACATGCCGACTTTGGCTTTGCACATGAAGTTTACACACAGTGGATATAAGTGCCTTTTCCTGAAACAAGGACTGAGTTAACAATACAGCTCTCGTTTCTCATTGGGTTTTTTCCCCCAGGTTCACCTGTTTCAACCTTACACTTTGGTGTTCTCCTCAGTGAAATGGGATGGTGATCCTGGTTGTGGAATAGAAAAGATAAAAATAAATTGCATGTCAATGGTATGCTTTATGGGATCTATGAATTGTGAACCAAAGGATATTATCTCTTACAGGCATGAGGATCTAACTTTCTGTTTTCACATTTGTAGCTCTGCCACCACCATGAGATGTCAATCGTGGGCAAGTCCTCTCTATTCCTCATGCCTATTTCCTCTGTAGAGTAAAGGCTTGGGTGTGTTCTCTTCACAGTATTTTTTTTTTGAAGGAATCTATGAGATTATGTTATGGCAAGGTTCACAACAGTCCCCAAACTATATTAAACACTCAATAAATATTAGCTACTGTGGTTCATAATAACATCTAGGCTAATTAAAACTTTCTCTTGCTCATGCTGACATTTCCATGGAAGAAGTATCACCTTGAATCACAGCAAAAGATTGTTTTCCCCAAAGAGAACTCCCAAGATGCCTTCTGTCCCCAATTGTCTTTCCTCTCGGTGAAACGAAGCAAAAGCAAAAGTATCTGTGTTTATTTTGTACACGTGTACTTCTCTAGAGGTGAGCTCTCTGTACCACATGCCTTCGCTGGGGGTTATATGCTGATTAGCACAACTCTTGAAGATAAGGACATTTACTGCCCTGCCATGGAAAGGGTGCCAATCTGCAGCAGGGCACCATTGACACACACTCCTAGGCATAGTCAGGCCTGATTGCGTCCCTCTCATCCACACCACTAGCTCATTCATGAGCTCACATAACTCTTGCTCAGGTCAAAAAATGTACATACATTTGTGAGAGTATTTACATGAGATCTGATTTCCTCTTTCTTGGGAATACTCTATGCTTTTTAAGAGGGAATAAAGATGCCATAAAACTCCTTGTAGGAGGATTAACAAATAAGATTCTTCTCAATTCCCTCCTGGGGAAAAATGCACAATCAAGTTGTTGCCACTTCTGCAACCTAGCCAAGCCTCATTGGTTTGCAGGTCAGTCTCAAAAGAGGATTAAGTTTGAGTCTCTGATGCAATGTGGCAGGGTATTACAAAAACTCCAGCTGGCGAAGGTATGCACGCGAGCCTGTGCGTGTGCTGTTGTGCGGGGACACGTGTGTGTTCATTTGCAAGAGAGTAAGAGAAAGAGACATGGAGACAGTAAGAGGAGGGTATCAATTTCCTAGAATGAGCCAAAAAACAGCCAGTCACGGGGGCACATACTTTTAAGTTCAGTTCTCAGAAGTCTGAGGCAGGAGGATTGCTATGAGTTTTTATGAGCCTAAAGACAGCTAAAACCTCACATCAAGCTAAATTTAGTGTGCAAACTTTCTGAGAGAATGCTCTGTCTTAATATTAAAAAATATTGATGACCAAAGTTACTTCTAAGTTTCTGACAAATTTATGTGGCATATGTTGTCACTGGGAATTTATGTCAGAACATAAAAGTCTGTGGGCTCAACATCAGGCCACTCTTTTCATTTGTTGCTTTTGGGTAATTTATTCACTAAGGAATTGATCCAGCGTTTCTTCTTGGTTTTCTGTTGAGCCAGCTCCAGCTTCACTTTATTCCTGATCCATGTGGCATTTGACAATCTACAGAAGGCTAAATGGACAATCCAGTAGCCGTCTTCAGTCCTCACGTCACTCCTAAGGATTCTCTCTTCAGTTCTCATGTAGCATACTTTTCTGATCCTCTTTTGCTTCATTACCTCTTTCTCAGGGTCTCTTGTTTGCTCGGCCATCCTCTGTCCTGTAGAGCCATTACATTTGTTTTCCATCCTGTAGGTGATCTGTGTCCTTCGTGCTTACCTATCTGATGTTATCTGACAATAGCCCTAAACCTCCTGCAGCCTTTTGCCTGTGTTGTAGCTTCTCCAAGCAGTCTCCCTGCTTCCAGAATTCAACACGGACTCTGCCCTTGCACTCGTTCTTCACTGTAGCTATCATATTGCTCTCTTTGGTAGCTGCGTGGCTCCTCTATCATCACCCGTGAACCTTACCTGTCATTTCATCAGTGAAGCCTTCCCCAACCTGCTTCTGTATGTGGTCTTTACAGTGTACCCACTTGCTGTAGTGCCTTCCAAAGCAATCATGTCAGGCAGGGCCCAAAATAACAAGTGGTGCATTCCTGAAGGATTTTATCGGAGAGAGGTTAGCAGAGGACCTTCGCAGAAATTATAGGTAGGGTTAGAGAATCCGCAAGGTGGTACACACAACCCCACCTGCTTGTGAGGGAACACTAAGAAAATGGGGCTTACTAACAGATGTGTGACTGAGCTATCTTAGTCTGTGAAGGCCTAAGGAGACTGAGGTGGAGTGGGAAGACCACCTTCAACTTGTCTTACATTTCCATGACACAGGTGGAATCGGCTCTGGAGCTCAGTTTTCTATCACATGGACCAGAGCAGAGAAGGGTAGATAATGGGATTAGGAGAGTGAATAAGACAATACCAGCAAGGAATCTTTACCAAGTCTTATTTTACTTGACACTTGGAAATGGGAATTCAACTGTGCTGCCAGGGCTCATGGCATTAAATATGATTACTTCCACCTGGAAACTTAACCCCTTAACATCTGCGCTAGCACTGGCTAACATCTTCACAAACTGGTATGTCTTCTCTGAATAGCAGAAGGATGTCTCTCATGCTAGATAATAAATGGATAAACACAGCATTTGGCAGAATAGGGACCAGATATGTGAGAACATTCTACTGTACTGGACTGCGCTGTGTCACATTCAGTCAATACCAGACTCTGTCAGAGATGCTGGGAGGTAGGTATGGCTGAGTGAGGACCACTTTTCTTTTCTAAAGATGCTTCAGAGCATTGTGCCTCATGGAAATTCTTATATGTATAGTGCATATGATGTGCTAGACTTGGTAGAGAGAGGAATTCTTTTAAAATTCTAAAACCACCGTTTAGTCCTTAAAGAGCATTGGTCCAGAGAAGACAGGTTGGATTTCCAGCATACGCCTATAACCTCCTATAATGTAACTCCAGTTCCAGGGGATCCGACGCTCTCTCCTGGCCTTCTTGGATACAGCAGGTACATAGTGCACAACCAAAGTGCTGGCAAAGGAGCCAAACACACATAAAAATAAATAGAACGAAAAAGAAAAGTTTCAGAACCTCTTAAAGCCACATGCAGCAGCTTCGTCCATTTCTCCATGTATACTCTGAATGTTGATGGGGGACAGTTTTGCCTAAAGTTGTCACCTAGATTTGGAGGCATGGACTGAAATGTGAGAAAATGAGTCTTCAGTGGGACTGGGATGGTCTCAAAATAGTAATGAGGCACTTTTCACGTTTGTGGTTTTATATTCGACATGCATAAAAGAATTCTGCGTACGACTTACATGATTTTTATCTCTCAAAGAGTTAATTTGCGCTTGTCCCTGATTTTCACTAAAATCTAGGCCAGAGTCTGTGTTTGCTCTCACTGAGCAAATTCTGTGTCCCAATCTCTGCATATAAAAGGCATCTGTAATGTACAGGTGGACAGAATTTCTTGTATTTTATTGATGCTTTGTGAGGCTTCAGATAGAAGCTTATCCCACACAACCCACAGATCTGAGTGCCTTTGCCGTCTATACTAATTCTGCCTTTTAAACCCCAATTTTATGCTCCCTTTTTCTCTACCTTGCTACAGTTGATGGGTAGAATACTGAAGAGGAATTGCTCATTCAAGCACTTCCTCTGCAATAATTATTTTGAATCTTTAAATCCTGACCTGTACCAGCTGGGGGTCCCAGATGGGCTAGGCTACCTGTGTGGATAATTGGAAGACTCCTCTGGGTACTGCTTTTTTCCATCACAGCTTATAATGTCTTTGTGAAAATGAATAAACTTTGTGGACAAGAGGAAGTGAAGATGATTATTATGACCAGGAGCGAGTGGGAACCTTGATTCTTTTGTTATGTATACATCACACTTGTCTGCCTAAGTTAATGAAGGAAGAGTAAAGATGTGCTACTTATCATTTTAATACAGTTTTCAGTCCCCCAAGACAGGGGTTTCATTTGTTCCAAGGTGAGTGTGTATGTGTGTGTGTGTGTGTGTGTGTGTGTGTGTGTTGTACTTAAGTTGTCCAAATAATAAATAGTGCCCTAGGTAAGTTGTAGAGATATATATGTAAGAAAAAGTAATATTGCTATGGAAAGTTTTCAGATAAAGTAGAATCCAATTTTGGTTTTGAAAGGTTATGATGAATGTTAACAACTCTATGGCCAAAGTTCTTTTCAGACACATCTTAATCTTTGTAATGGGGTCTTTGATTTTTAACATAAAACATACAATAATGCAAACAAATCTGGCCTCTGTAACAATAGTTCAGGCAACATATTTTTTTTTTTAATTTCTTTTCCACACCCGTTTGAAATAAAGACAGGATTAAATGTACAAGGCAGTAATGCGGACTCAATTTTGTAGGATTTTCGTTCCTACAGTTCTGCAATTGAAAAAAAAATTATTTCCATAGTTTTCTCACAATAAACTACTGTGTGTTCCATTGAAACAGCAATAATGGAAGCATACCCTGCATGCAGTATGTCTAAACATCCACAAATAAACAGTGATTGAGATTAATGCACCTTCAACTTGTGCTTATTCTCCTGCACTTATGTAAGCATGAAGATTTCATTTTCCCTGTCGCATGAATCAGATACCTCCTGCTATCTGGGGGGATTTGTTTTGGGGTTCTCCCTAGTGTCCTCATTCCCCACGTGTCTGTTGTGACAGAAAATCAGCCCTGTTAAATGTGTTTGTATCATGCTGAAGAACAATTGTTAGTAAGCAAAATTAACACGTGTCAGTTTTATTCCATACTCGGGGTGAGCGTAGCTGTCACGTTGCCATCTTTTTAAAATTGAATTTTAGCGTGTATTTAAAATATACAATATGATGACTTGATACAGATGCACATATGATGATTACTGTAGGTACGCCCTCTCTCCAGTTGTCTTTCAGGATAACGGCACTCATTCTTTCTGAATTTCAAAAGACAGGGTCATTAATTATAGTCACCGCACTATATCAGCGATCAGAGTATATATTCAGGCTTTTTTAAAAATATTACATAATTTTGAGGTTTGTCTCCTTTGACCTGTGCTTTCTGTCCCTGTACATGGTCACCACTTTTCTTCTATTTTTGACTCGCTCTACTCAGCAGTTTTTAATTGCGTGTGAAAGTTACATCTTATAATATTTTTTCTTCATCCTGCTTATTTCAAATAACATAATATCTGTTCATGTTCCTTGCCACAAGTGGTAGTTTTAGTCCAAACTGTCTTCCATTTTATATGTATATCATTACCTGTTTATGGAGTCATTTGATTGAGGACACCTAGATTGCCTCGCTGTGTTGGCTACTGAGACTAATGCTGGAGCAAGTATGAGGTCTCTGTCATTGCTGCTGTGTACTGATTCACCATGGTGGACTGGTCACTTTTATCCATGCTAAGACATCATTCTACATGGCAGCTTCAACATGACTATTCCTTTCTGGGCAATATCTTATTTTACTTTTAGGTACCAGGCTTGTTAAGATCAGGCACCTTCACAGTGGTATGACCATAGACAGGCATCTGATTTGCAATGTGATTATTTGTGGGTTGTTTTTTGTTGTTTTTTTTTTTTTTTTTTTTTTTGTCTCTTCTCTCTGTCTCACCCCGCCAATTGCCACGTCCTGCATTTTCCTGCTTTTTCAGATGTTTCTAATCTCTGTAGTCCTTTGTTTTTAATTCTATCAACATCCTGATAAAAGAACTCCGATTCCTTGAAGCTACCACAGCGATTCTGTCTCTCCATCCATAGTCTTTCCCACTCAGTGTTATTAGACTGTAAGTTCCTGGGAACCCCTAAGTTCTCAGTGACAGTCCTTGGTGGCTTTCTAGTAAGTCCTCTCCTAGCTTCCCAAACTGTTCTAATTTTGTAAAAATCTCGCAGTCCTGATACAACTCAATTATTGTTGAATGTGTCCTGTTTGTTTTGAGACTGTTTCCCCCCCCCCCTCCAGTTAATGCTTCTGTGGCTGGACACAGTCCCTACCTTCTGTGAAGTGCCAAATGAGTAATCAGCCTGTAGAGCAAATTCAGAGTTTCCTCTGCTGTTTCTGCTTGTCTACTTAGTTAGATCTCCTTGACATCATGGTAACTTGAGTTGACGAAGTGTATATGGATTACATTTGTGTTCCTTGACAGAAGAACTTAGACCAGTGGTTCTCAAACCTTCCCTAATGTTCCTCATGTTCCTCATGTTGTGGTAATTCTAACCATAACGTTATTTTTGTTGCTACTTCACAATTGTAGTTTTGCTGCTATTAGGCATCCTAATATATTCTTTGGGAGACTGAAGCTTCCCAAATGGGCTGCAACCACCAGGTGGAGAAGCACTGACTTAGTGGCTCTGCGGTGATCATCTGAGTACCAATGTTGAAACGTGGTAGAAATGTAGCCCAGGCAACAGGGCTAACTCTATGCTTCCAACTGCCCTTGAGATTCTGTTTTCAGAACCTCACCTGTCTGACTTCAGCATCTGTGTCAATTAGCTGAAAAAATTTATATTTGCGACTTCTTCACTCTTTCATACAGTTTTTGTGTCTCTTGAGAGCAAGATCCACTTATAATTAAGCCTCAGATAAGAATTTTATAATAATTTTAGTCTTTCTGAAATTCTTTATCAGGGTTTTCAGTTTAATAAACATGGAAAAATAATTTCCTTGGGAAGGGAAGAACAGGCTTCTATACATTTCTTGTGGTTTGATCTAGCTGGGAAGACAGGGAAATGGGTTTTTAATATTGTCCCTTCTTTCTTTTAGAGACTTTGGGTGTCTTGACCCAAGAATTTTATCTGGGACATTGCAAAGAAAAACTGCAATGCCAAAGCTTTTCTAAGTTCTCAGTGTTGCTGAGGGCGTTGACCTATTGTGTTCTTCATCAGTTAATCACATTAATGATGCTCTTAGTTCAGAAATAAGGGGCAGGTGTTGTCCAGTCAGGGGAAGTTGAGAGAAAAGGGAACTATTTTTTTTTTCCTACAGGAAAGAGTATCTTTGCTTTCTATCTAGGTTTTAACCTAAAAGCCTAAAAATATTTAATATGTGATGTGCTTGTTTAATACACAGTAGTTTATAGCATTTATCCTCATCTGGGATAATTATGCACATTAAAACTGAGGTGTCAGAATGCAAGGAGGTCCTAATGAGGAAAATAGTTGGTTAAACTGATATGTGCCATAGTCTCCTAAAGATAATCCTGGAAGATAGAAAGGCTGAAAGGAAGGATCCAAGATGTCATCCCCCAGGTAGCTTCAGTCTGTTGCAGGTATTTTCTTCTAAGACACAAAACAAACAAACAAACAAACAAACAAAAACAACATCTTCTGCAGATCATTTCTTATTTCTCTGCATAAATCCCGTGGTAGGTACTCTACCAGTATTTGTCATATGATGACGAAGCTGGGGTCAGGTATTACAAGGTACAGCAGATTAATCTGAAATGGCTTGCTTTTATCCTAAGGCTTACAAAGGGTATCAAGGCTCATGTTCTAGTCTAATGAGAGGAGTGTTTGATGTGAAAGAGAACCAGGGGCAGGTGGCTACCCATATTTGCGTCAGAGAAAGGAGTTGAAAATGTGGCCTGGGAGATAATAAGGACATAGAATGGGACTTAAATCAGTTGTACCATAATAAAGCCCTATATAGGAACTTGTATTACTTATTAATTTTGCCTGAATAGCAAAATGAGGTCTATTTAATTAAATAAAGGTCTCAGTTCACTTATTAGGGGGAAAAAGGAGATCCAGAGCAGATCTGTATGGCCCCTACTATAAAGCATACAGAGCTGTGGTGTCTCAGGCCAGAACAGCCATCCCTCCTCCCTGCTAACATTAACTGGCAACAGCATGATTACATCCTCAGGCCTCAGGCCGTTCAAAACCACCACGTTGTAATTTTACTCTTACAGTGACAAATGAGAAATCATAAACATTTAATTTGGAGGGAAATTTAACATATTATTCCCTAAGTCCACTTGGCAAGTGAGGGAGGCGATTAATATGAGCTCGTTATACCAGAGCAGTGTTTCATCACAACAACTACAGGCATTGGCTTGTTAAAAATCACAGGTGACAAGTCGAGGTTGAAGAAATACTGCATGTCTGGGCGGCCTGTCAAAGTGAGATGTGCAGGTTGGTGGGAGTCCTCCACACTGGGACGTCGTGGGTATTTATACATTTGTCTTTCAATTTGGAAAGTCTATTCTAATGCATTTAGATTTTCTTAAGCTTTGTTACTGCAGCCAGGGATGGGGGTGAAGGATGGAGCTTCTTATCCTGGCTGGGGCTCATGGTCCATAACTGCGTGTTAGTGCACTTTCCCAGTGGGTAGGGATGAAGTGTTAGCCAGATGGCAGAGTTAAGCCAAACGTCCTGCAGAGGTGAACCATCACAAAGGGTAATGCTACCTTATCGATCCTTTCCACACCGCCTCCCACCGTGGTGTTAAGCCTGTGGTGAGTACAACCTTTACAGAATGAGATCTGTGGATATGACTTACTTTCTGACTTGAACGGGAACTTGAAAAAAAATTTAAAAAGGATAAAAGCGTGTTTGTTAGGAATGGTGTGGGTTTGGTATTTTACAGCATAAATGATAAAAATAAAGCCAAAGCCAAGGATCTCAACAGGGGGAAAAAGTCCCATTGAGAGTTGCGCACATGCATCTGAAACTGTGCTCCATTCTTAAGTTTTAAGCAGAAATATCTTAACTTGATTGTGTTTTATTGAATGATCCTACTTTGTATTGTTCCTTTAAGAACAAAAACCTGTCACCATGCCTCTTTTTTAGAGAACAGCTGTTCATTTCATCTCAGACCTCATGTACAGAGAACCTTATTTATTTCCAAATACAGTTAAATGAAGGAGGTTTCATACATTTAAACTGAGCCCAATACATTGAGTTCTCCAGAAATATCGATGGTTTCAAAGCTGTTATACTTTGTGATTCTGTCCCTTTTAATAAGACATTCCATTATCAGAGGGTTTAAGAATTAAAAAAAAAAAATAGCATTTTCTGAGAGTTGCATGGGAACGTTTTTTAATTGGCACTGCCCCATCCTTCCAAGGATAATGGGAAAAAAGCTCAGAATTCACTGCTTGCATGATTTTTGATTTTACCTTTGTTTGTTACAATGCAGAATTAAGGGGGAAAATGGCCATGAGGTACCTTTTCAAAAGGCTTTCCCTTTCATTGTACATACTAATGGGATGAGAGAGAAGCAAAAGGCAGATTTATTTTTAAGTTTAATCAAGTCCAATAATTATTGCATTGTGGTTACTGCTTTGAGCACTACATTTTCAGTAAGTAAATTATCAACTGCATTCCTTTTTATTTCAGGGTTTTTTTTTTTTTTTTTCTGGAGAGGATTAGCAATGACAGGGATTTATATGCTATAGGCATTTTTCTCCTCAATAAATAAAGCTTATTGATGCACAGGCTTCCAGAGGCCCCTATGAACTTCTGATTCTATACTTCAAACTTTTTACATTTTAGTACATTTCTTGCCTTGATTTTGTTAATAGCATTTTTATAGCCAGTGAGATTTGATGGCAAGAGACAGGTTTTGTGATTTGGTACAGTGAACAATTTACACAGTCAGTCAGCTTTACCTCACAATGACACAATACCCAAAATAATCAACTTAAAAGGAAGGAAGATTTCTTTTTACCCATTGTTTCATAAATGTCAGTCCATGGTTGGCTGCTTCCGTTGCTTTTGGGCCTTTGGTAAGTCAGAAAATCATGGCAGGAAACAACAAAGCAAAGCTCAGCTCACCTCGTGCTAGAGAGAGGCAGAGAGGAATGACTGAGTTCTGAATGTCCCCTAAGAGAACAAACCTCAGTGACCTGACTTCTTCCCTGCAGGCTGCACCTCTGAAAGGATGCACTGACTGTCAGGGGAACCACCAGAGAGAAGCAAGTATTAGCCTCAGGAGCTTTTAGAAGGTATTTAAACTATAAACCACAGCAGTCACGGTCCCTGTTATAAACATTGAAAATTTCATGTCCTCGTAAACCTTGGAGCTAAGGCCTGGTCTTGGTCCTGGGACAACACCTGCCAATGATCTCATATGAAAGTCCTGCACTGATGCAGCTTTATAATAGCTTCATAATAGCCAGAATCAACCCAGATGTCCCTCAGCTGAGGAATGGATATAGAAACTGTGGTACATTTACACAATGGAATACCATTCAGCAATTAAAAACAAGAAATCATGAAATTTGCAGGCAACTAGAAAAGATCATCCTGAGTGAGGTATCCCAGAAGCAGAAAGACACACATGGTATATACTCACTTATAAGTGGATATTAGACATATAATATAGGATAAACCTACTAAACTCTGTACACCTAAAGAGGATAAGCAAGGAGGAACCTGGGTAAGATGATCAGTCTTCACTCAGAAAAGCAGACAGGATTAACATCGGAAGAGGGAGAAAACAGGAAACAGGACAGGAGCCTACCACAGAGGGCCTTTGTAAGACTCTACCCAGCAAGGTATCAAAGCAGATGCTAAGAGTCATAGCCCAACTTTGGGCAGAATGCAGGGAATCTTACGAAAGAAAGGGGAGACCTGGAGGAGACAGCTGCACCACAAGGAGAACAACAGAACCAAAATATCTGGGCACAGGGGTGTTTTCTGAGACTGATACCGAGGACCATGCATGGAGATAACCTAGAACCCCTGCACAGATGTAGCCCATGGCAGTTCAGTGTACAAATGGGTTTCCTAGTAATGGGAACAGGGATTGTCTCTGACATGAACTCAGTGGCTGGCTCTTTGATCACCTCCCCCTGAGAGGGGTGGGAAATGCCACAGAGGAAGACAGTGCATCCAGTCTTGGTGAGACCTGATAGGCTACGGTCAGAGGGAAGGGGGGGAGGACCTCCCTATCAGTGGACTGGGGGAGGGCCATGGGAGGAGAAGAGGGAAGGAGGGTGGGATTGGGAATTGAGTCTGTTATTATGATCGATTCTTTAGTATTGTTTTTCTTTTCCCCCGTCTTCCTTTCTCCTTCTTCTTCTTCTCCTCCTCCTCCTCCTCCTCCTCCTCCTCCTCCTCCTCCTCCTTCTTCTTCTTCTTCTTCTTCTTCTTCTTCTCTTTGCTGTAAGTTAACATGCTTACACTTTTTTCCTTTCAATTATTTAAACATCATTATAGTGTAACCACCTTTGTTTCTAGGATGCAATGTGTTATTTCAGTATCTTTCTATGTATAGCCCAGTGATTGATTTAGGGTTATTAGCATATTTGTAACCTTAAACGTTTATTATTTCTTTGCTGTGAGACTATGGAAAATCTTCTAATTTCGCATTTTGAAACTTTTCTTTTTGCTCAACTCTCTGGTTTTCTAAGAGCAGCTCTTTGTGTGGGGGAGTGTGGTGTGAAATTGTGCTGGGGGTGTTTTGTTGTTCACACATCCTACAATTAGGTCAGCAGGACTAATAGACACACTACTATGGGAACCCTAGATTATCTAAATATACTTTTGTCTCAATATGTAGGCTAGAATGTTGTGGGGTAAAGCAAGACCTCTATAAATGAACTACATGCATGGGACTATATCAGTGGTATTTTAAATGTCTCTGCCATTTCCATTTGTGATAAACAACATTTTGTAGTTTATTGGAAAACATTACATATAACAATATACAGCTCTTTGTATTTGGTATGATATGAAACAGGAGAAATCAGCATGCTGTATTTTTCCAGAACTTTTAGGTCATCTTACTTAGAATTTCATCCATGACCTGTTGAATTCGATATGTGGGTATCAATTGTTTTCAGATCAAAATTTACAAACAGTAATACAGCCTTTCAGGTAAACACTATTTTAAACTTTACTGTTTGGTTGAGAGAGTGAATTTTTTTCCTCTCTCTCTCCCATCCTCCTTCCCTCCCTCCCCCTTGTTTGTTTGTTCGTTTATTTATTCATTTATTTATTTATTCAATTTCTAAATATATTCCTAAATACAACCTATATAACATTAGTTGGTTGTTTTTTGTTTCTTTGTTTTGTTTTTTCACTATTTATTCATTGTATATCCCAATTGTAACCCCCTCCCTCATCATTTCCTGGTCCCAGCCTCCCTCCCTTCCCCGCCCCAATTCCTTTCCCTAGTCCACTGAAAGGGGGAATTCTCCTCCCCTGCCATCTGACCCCAGCTTAACAAGTTTCATCAGGACTGCATGGATCCTTTTCCTCTGTGGCCTGACAAGGTCGCCTCACCAGGAGAGAGTGATCCAAAAGCAGACAACTGAGTCCATGACAGAAGCACCTTCTGGCGCTCTTACTCAGGAACCCACATGGAGACTGAACTGCCTATTGGCTACATCTTTGCAGTTCCTCTTCATGCATGATCCTTGGTTTGTGTTTCAGTCTCTGAAGGGCACATTAGGCTCAGTGTTTTTAGCTTTGTTGGCTTCCTTATGGAGCTCCTGTCCCCTCTGGGTCCTTCTCTCCCACCCCCCCTTCTTGCATAAGACTCCATGTGCTCTGCCCAAAGTTTGCCTGGGAGTCTAGCATCTGCTTTGATCCCCTGATGGGTAGAGCCTTTCTATGGTTGGCTCTAGTCCTGTTCCTTCTGTTCCACCTCTTCCGGTGTCTATACTGTTTGCCTTTCTGAATGAGATATAAGCATCCTCCCTCAGGTCCTCAGTATTACTTGGCTTCTTTAGGACTATAGATTTTAGTATGTTTATCCTCTATCATATGGCCAATATCCACTTATAAGTGAGTATATACCATGTGCGTCTTTCTGGTTCTGGGTTACCTCCCAGGATGATCTTTTCTAGTTCCATCCATGTGTGTATGTGTATGTTTTCAGGGCGGACCATTTAGTATTAGATAGCCAGTGGGCATGCTTTCTTCTGGAAAGACTATTTCTCCCACCCTGCCTTTATGTAGGGTTGAGCCCGATGGACTGGATGTGAAACTCTTCCTTAACCAGAACAATGACACATCCCATTGCCTCCATTAAATGTCAGAAAGTATTTCTTACGCTCATGGAAGACTTTTGTGACATCGGAACACACCCTTCTATCTACTTTCCTTAGCTTTAAATTTAGTTTATTTACTTATGTATTTTAATTTGGAGCTTCTGACCATTTTTCTGCCATTTCCCCCGCAGCACAGCTAAGCACAATCAGACAGGCTTCAGAAATGTTTCTACAACTGTTCCTGAGTGCTATCTGCACTTTGTTACATTTTTTTGAAACTGAAAAATCTCCAGTGTTGACTCCACATGTTCCATGTGCCATTTGCCTTTTAGATTCCACCTTAAAATTTCTCCGTCAAGTGAATTTGTTTCCTCCGGGCCGTTTATATAGCCCAGGCTTGCCTAGCATACTCCATTCTCCTGCTCCAGGTCCTTGAGTACAAGAACTACAGGCATGCTCACCAGGCATGGCCGAACTTTTGAGCATGTAGAGGGGCAAGTGAGTGGAGGGATTTTCTGCACACACACTTGTGGCCCTCAGGTGCAACATTTCATATATCTGTGTTTCTGATTCCACTCTTCGTGTTTTACATCAAGGAGCTATTTCCAGAAAAGAAGAAAATAGTTACTTCCTGTTACATTGATTTCCAAATTGCTTTGAGAGCTCAAAGAATGTGCGTTTGCCTGTAATGGGAATATATTGTCAATATGCCCAGACAACCCTAAAGGGGTCAGGTTGTATTCCAACTATTGAAGAACACTGGCCAAATGTTCTTCTGCCTCCACAGTGGCTGCTGCTGTGGCGTGGTGTGATGTCCTTCTCCCCGCTTACCACAAACTCAAGCAGAGACAACCAGCATTAGTGTTATTCCCTGGCATAGGAGGCGGTTAAGGATGCATGATGTCACTCCTCACGGTACCTCACATGCGCACACAGTGTCACAACTACTGGTTCAGGGCCAATTTGGCAAAGAGGCCGAATGTTGTATTGGACGTCACATGACTTTACATCCATTGTGACTGACTGATTGATTCTTTTCGAGACAGTATTTCTCTTTGTAGACAAGGCTGGCCTCAAACTCAGAGATCTCTGCCTCTGCCTCTCCGAGTGCTTGGGTAACAGGAGTGCACCGTCATGCATGGCCTGTTCTGATTTTTAAACACTTGCTTGAAATACAAGTTTTAGGACACCATCTTTCCTTTATTTCCTAGTCCACAAGACTTGTTAGTAAAACAGATATTTATATGAAAGTTACTCTCTTAGCAACATCGTATGTGCGTACTACCCTAGCAACATAGTGTTGAGCATATTTCTTGTCAACTAAATAACACATGCAATAATTTCCTTGATTTTGATGATTTACATGGCCACTGTTTGATCTTTGGGTGTGATGCCACATAGTTAGCCAATGTTCAGAGGGCTCAGTAAATATTTACTTAATACATGTGTCATATTTGGGTTTCTCCTTATTTATGAACACAGCTATTTGTTTTTCCTTTTTTAGATATTCTTGATTTTTTTTTCCTCTTCTTGAAAAAAGGAGCTCAACAGGATTATGTTAAGGGTGTTTTTCTGCCACCTCTCTGCTCTCTGGTTCTGTAACGTTTATTTTATGTGTAAGTGGCTCATATCCAAACACGCTAACTTGCAAAATCAACAATACAAACCTCCTGAAGCCTAAAGGAAAAGATGACCTCTTATAGATGTTTAAAGCAGATTTCAGACCTAAATCTCAGAAACAGAAATACACTAAAATAATTAATTTGTTAGCTATGTACTTATTTTATAAACTAAACGCGATTCTGTAATTTACTTTTTTCACTTACTGAATGGGACAGCACTCACTCATAATTTTTGCCCAGTAGCATACATCCATTTGAAGTCCTAATATTCAAAGATAGGTTATTTTTAGATCCAATTTGACCGCTCAATCTATTTACCCCAGATTCACACAGAATAGGTCTTTTATAGAATCGTATTAATTTCTGTTGTTGACATAGTCTTTGAAGATAGCAAAAGAATGATTTTTTTAAAGTTCAGAACATATTTCAATCAGAAAGCAAAGAGGACAGTATTTTACAGGAAGCTAGGCTCACGTTGTCGCTCACAGTAGGTGATCTCTTTTCAGTGTTTGTTGTCCTGTTGGAGAAAGGAAGTACCTGTGTTTCCCATAGCTAAGGCTTGTTGGATACAACCATATGCTGTAATTTAGGGTGTGTGAAATACTGAAAACATCGCCTATAAGTTATGCATAAACTTAGAGATGTAGCAAATTTTGCTTTTACTTTTTGTTAAGAGGGACAAAGAGAATGGCCGTGTTGGACCCTATAACGTCCCATTAACGTACCCTATAACGTACTTGCTCGGAATCTGCAGCAGTCCAACCACATGCTGACACCTAGCTGAATATTCTGTGGATCCTCCTGACCCCAGCCCAGATTCTTACAACCAACACATCCAAAACATTTGAGTCTGGCCTCCTTATGTTTTCACACTATCAGTATTCCCTGACATAAATTAGAGTCTGTTTTACAGATCTTAAGAGAATTTTCAGTGATTTCTGTCAGTAGCTGTACTCAGGTGGGCCAGGGTCATTTTAAAGGAGTTAGAGGGTAGGACTGAAAGTTCAGACTTGGGATTCTTTTCATTTCCTAAAGAATAATGCACAACATTCAACACTTAACTTTTCCCAGTCTTGGATTTTTAAGCTCTTCTATGACAAAAAAAAAAAAAAAAAAAAATTCTTTCTCCTGACAGTTGAGAGGATCAAACAATGACACACATATAAGAGGAAACTAAGCATTCTTACTACCACTACACAAACGTAATATTTATGTATGTGTGTGACTATATTAATACAGGATGCATACTATTAAATAAAATTGTTTTCCCCAACCAAATAAGATAAAAAGTGGATATGTCCTGTTGACCTTGATTTTTTAACAAACCTGCTTTATTTAATGTTATTAAATACTTCTATCTTCCTTCTAACCCCCCCAACACCAGATAGGAGGGAAAGAAGGTTAGTGGGGACAGGGGGGCAGAGTTCTGTCTGCTACTTCCCACTGCTTAGGATAATAGGATTTGTTTGGGGGCTATGCCAATTTTAGTTGACGGGAAATCCAGAATTCCAGGTAACCAGCAAACAGCAAATACAGCAGCAGGCTGAACCAGTAACAAGCAACCCTCTTCCAAGCATCCGCGCCTTCTTCCTCTGTGTTATCCTATTTATACCCCTCAGAGTCCTCAGAATTCCACTAATTCCACCTGGCAAAGACCAAGCTCCACCATCTAACAGGTGTGGACTAACTAAAACCTCAACTTGAAGTACCTTATAGTATGATATGTAAAAACACGTTTACATATCATAAAACAAAACATCCACAGAAATAGCCAGGAGCTTTTGTAGTTTCCTTCTCTCAGACCGGAGGGGTTCTTCTCCCACACCGTGCTTGAGGACCACTGTTGGAAACGGTTTGTGAACTTCATGGTTTCCTGGAGGCCATCACCGCTAGTTTATCATCAGGTCTGCCTCCCCAGTTCCCGTGGGATAACTTACTGTATGCGGATGTTATTAGCACTTTAAACAGAAGATAAAGCATATCTTCTGAGACAGTGGGTTATAGTGGGTTGATATCACAACAAAATGAAGGTGTGATGGTTCCTTCTGAGCTTTTACACGGTTTGAATAGTATTAAGAGTGTGGGCCTGACGAGACGGTCAGCAGGTTAGAGCATGTATGCCTTTTCCAGGGGAGCCGCGTGCAGTGCTCTTCCCTAATGCTGTGTTGGGTAGCCCCCACACACCTTTAACTCTAGAACCATGCTTTTAGACCTCTTCTGGCACCAAATGTACATGTATATACCTCCCTCCACATGGACGTAATTAAAAATAATAAAAACGAGTGTTTTCAAATGTGTGTGAGACTGTTGAAATAACAATTGTTATGTGTATAATGCCTTATACTCTGAGAGACTTTGCTGGCATATCAACTACCCATTTTTCGAACACCTCAGAGCTAGGCACTTGTTTTCCAGAGGAGGGGCTGGGGCTTCTCTCTCTTACAAGTTAGTTATGTCTGCTGGTATTGGTAGAATAGTCACTTCTCTGGGCATCTTAGGACTTAACTCCTTGAGTGTCGTTATCATGGAACTGTTCAATATGAGAATCATATACTGAAATCATGTTTGGTGACCCCCTTGACAAGACTCACAAATTGAGTGAGGAAATATATCTCCCATTACGAACTCCCTACTCTTCCATTACTCTTTCTGTGCTGCTGGGTTTTCTTTTTCTATTTTCCTTTTCTTTCTTTCTTTCTTTCTTTCTTTCTTTCTTTCTTTCTTTCTTTCTTTCTTTCTTATTTCTTTCTTTCTTCTTCTTTTTTTTGTGTGTGTTGTGTTACTTTGTTTTATTTGTGCCGTGTAGTCTTCTAGTTTTGTTGGTTTTTCCTTCCAAGTCATTTGTTGATTTGGCAATCTCACTAGGGCTATGTGGTACAAAGTAGGTGATGAGTGAGTCTAGGTGGATTTGTGAAGGTGTTCAGAAACAGACTGATATTTGAGCCAGAAGCCTTAGTAGGGAATCCACTCTCACCAGTAGGGTAGGTTACATCATCCAGTCTCAGGGCTCAGTTAGGACAGAAGGACACAAAAGGGAAAAATTGACCTATTTTCCTGATCAAGGATGTTCATATTTTCCAACCCTCAGGCTTCAGAGCCCTGGGTTTCCAGCACTTTCGTCTCTGGGACTCATACCAAAACTGTATTGCCATCACCACGTAGTCGTTTAGACTTTGGCATTAGACTAAATTGTATGCAGTTACACATCTGTCTTCTCAGCTTCTCCAGCCATCAGACAGCATTTGGTGGGACATCTTGGCCTCATAATACTTTTGAACCAGTTTCTGCAAAATTAATGTCTATCTGTCTATCTGCTATTTTTGTTGTTGTTGTTGTTCTATTTGCCTAGAGGTCTTTAATAATGATTTTTATTCAGTGTTACATAGCAAAACTTAGGGAGAGAGAATAAATAAAGATGGGTCCCAATTTTCCTCCCTATAACATGTCTGAACCACAAATGTTCCACCATCTCTACCTGAAATCTAGTCGATAAAGAGATTTTAATGTGTCAGATGTGATATAATAAATGAACAGCATAAATTACATTACACACACACACACACACACACACACACACTCCACATACAGTACCCTGATTCCTACCTTAAATAAAAATCCCTGAAACCATATGCATAACTTTCAGCTTTGACTTTTACACTTGTCTTGAAAACTTTCTATTCACCAGAGTCTTCCAGTCACCTGTGATCCCCCACGGGGGTCACTGTCTTAGTTTTTGAGGCCTTCCATGAGATTCTCATCAGTTCTGTTTCACATTAACCAGAGTGTCTCGTAGAACCACGCAGACCCAAGGAATAAAGTAGATGACTGGTCCATCTTTGGATGATTGTTTGCTACAGTTTCCTAGGGGGGGAAAATGACATTTTTTTTTTCAAATAAATCCTAGCCCTCCCTCCTCCTCTCATGGCCCTTAGAAGCCTGCTGTGTGTCTTTGACAGTGCAGGAGACAAGGCAGTTCCTGAGCAGATTCAATGGTTTTGTTATCTTAACATCTATGCCCGCCCTAAGCTTTGTACACACAAAACTGCTACCTGCTATTCCTGCAGAAGCCACACTGCCTCCTCTGAATATCCGCGGGTCCCTTTGGTTGTGGCAGGGGGATTTTTTTTTTTCCAGCAGAACATTGATGAGGCCTGGCCTTTTTCTGCTTTCTGTTGTAGGGCATTCATAATTTGGGGTAAGAAGATAAAACAGACTGCAGAGTGGCATTCAGCAAATGGCCCAGAGTGCGGCTTTTATGATTACAAGTTCAAGCATTCCTTTTAAAGATTTACTTTTGTCCCTCCCGAATTTCACTTTGAGGTTCTCTTTGAAGAGGAATTTCTACCTCATTTAATAATAGTAAAATATTTCAACCAAGAGAGAAAATAAAATGAAGCAACAAAAAAAAGGAGGGTGTCGGTTAGATCTGATTGGACTTATAGCCTGGGTTATACTGTGCGTGAAGAAGGTAGTTCAGATCTTCAGCATCTTGGCTTAAATTGGAATTTAGGGAAGAAAAGTTTGGAAAAGCTTTAAAGCGCAACGTATTCAAAAGCGCCTGCTCCTTTCCAGTCTCGCCCTGTATGAGGCTTCTGAGGCAAAGGAAAAGGCGGGTGTGGGAACACACGAAGCTGTGAAAATGGGTCGGTATTAAAGCATGCCTAGAGGAGTTTTGCAGGATTCCCTTTGGGAGCCCAAATATGGAAGCAGCCCCTGGGACAAATGGGAGTGGGCTCCTCTGTCAGTCCCTGCAGAAAGCAAGGGTCTTCACCAGCTGATGAGCTGAATGTGGGCCAGAGTGCTGTGCCCTAGGTGAGTGAATCAATCACAGGTGTGAAAAAGAATCACGAGAAACCCCAAATGAGGAGCCACCATCAAAAGATAGAGACTGAGTTTCAGAACTCAGGGGAATGTGAGGACAAAGTCCATTTTCGGGAATAGAAATAGTCACTGTGACTAGAAGCTGCAAAGTCGGCCAAGCCTGTGTGACAAAGGCATGGGTTTCAGGGAAGATGAGTGACAGTTTCATTCTAGTGCAGCGGATCAGCTCTGAAGGTTTCCAGGAGAACACAGCACCTGCATTCTGCCAGCAAATCCTGGCTGAGGAGGTAGGGGTGGGGCGATGGGGGTAGGGATGAATAACTCCGCCTTCCTCCAGCCAGGCCTTTGGACATTTAGTTGTCATACCGGTTTTCTCAAGATGTCTGGGCAGAGTAGTGCAGAGGTGCTGCTTTGTCCTTAAGCAGTCTTAAGGCACTCCCTGTGATGTTTTTATGCCCCATTCTGGAGCTGTCAGTGTGCTACTCCAGCATCCATTTCATAGGATCTGTGAGAAACAACTCTTCAAGATTTACATCTGCCCTGGTTTAACAAAAGAGGTAATAATGAGTCGCATGCCATGCTGGCCGTGCTGGCTGAGGGATGGCTGATCTTCAAAGGATTGTTTCCTCAGACTTCCAGGACAGTGGCCCAAAGAACATTGCCTCCTATCTGTGGTCAGACACAGTGATGGCAAGTGTGTTTGTTTTGTTTTGTTTCGTTTTGTTGTTGTTGTTGTTTAATTATTAGACCTTTGGCTGTCTTGTATTTTGGATTGATGCAAACATTAAAAAAAAAAAAAAATTCCCATACATCAACCAAGCTAGTGGGATGTGGGTATCTCAAGAAAGGTTTGGGCTTTGCACTGAGTCTAAAGGTCAAGGCAGTCAGGAGCATCATGTTAAGGGCCTCCTTATTTGGGCCTCCTCCTTCCCCTCTCCACTTGTTACCTCTTCACAACCCTGTTAAGTTGAACTAAACTCATCAGTGGCAGATTTCTCTGTCTGCTCTACTGGGAATCCATTTGTGTTGAATTCACCTCCATCTCCACCCTCCATCCCGTTACAAAGTTACAAAATACTGTTGCAGTTTTCCAAGAGCAGGTGAGCAGCACCCTGTGGTGACCCAGATGCCCCAAGCAGTAAGCTCCTAGGCTATCTCACCTTTCTCCCTGTGGCAGAGGCTATTGTGTTTGTTACATCAGCGTGAGGGGTTGTTATTAGGGTGTTATGGAAACCAGGTGTTAGCCTTGATTAGTCACTAATCTTCCATCTCTGGCAGTTTGGATTCAATCTTTGCTTCATCTGGAATTGTTCTATGGCTTTAATTTATGCACCCCAGCTCTAAGAACCTTGTCAAATCAACATGGTGGTCTCTGCTGGGTCCCTAATGCACTATAGCCCAGGTCACAAACCTGCTCTATGACATGTAATTCAGAGTAATTGGCAGTCAGTGCTCAAACAGCCCTGTGCTTAAATGGTTATGGAGAGGGAAACAGCCTCTCACCTTTTAGCAGGTAGATTGGGCTGGTATTGGTCTGCAGTAAGGCAGCGACTGGATAGGGCTGTCTGACTTTTCCAGTTCTATGTGGTTTTTGATGGATGGGCTGACACTCTCTATTCCTCTTAATATTTTACCTCTCAAAACACCAAATGAGCCACTTAACTTTATATTTCCTTTTTTAGACTCCATCTCGAGCATTCATTAGTAAATCTTAATGACTGCTAAAATTGTAGGAAACCCTTCAGTTCGTATAAAAGGAAAAGAGACCATTTATTTTCCCTTCTTTATGCTGCTTTTGCAAACAGCTCACTTTTGACAACGAACTGTTTATGCCACAAAGGAAAGGTTTGACAAGGTTTTTAATTTTTGACAAGGAATGTGACCATTTTTGTGTGCCTTGAAACAATTGTTTTTGATGGAAATATTTTAGCACAGCCACAAGGCATGTTAGGCAGTGCGGAGAGCCGAGTCCCTACCCACTCGGCATCTTTTTTATGTGTGTCTTATTTCAAAAAGCTGTAGAAATAGTATCCAGTTGGAAATCTTGCAGACAGAAACAAAACATTAGAAAATGCCCATGGTATTTTACCATACAGTGAGAACCTTATGGCGTATTTCCTCATGATACTCATTTTTGCTTTGCTTAACTACTTTGTGGTTGTAACATTCATTTTGTGTTGCAAATTAACTGGAAATGACACAGTGACCAAAACCTGGCCTTGAACACTGATCTTTCTCCCTTTCCCTTCAAGTAACAGATTATGAGTCTGTACCACCACCCCTGTCTCTATTTCTTTTTGTATTTCCATACCTTTCTGTTATGCTGTGCTCATCTCTGTACATGCAGAGATGGGCATTTTTAGAACGTTTGCTTGAATCACTGTCTCTGTACCCCAGGAGTCTTACGAAAACGAGAGACACTTGAAGCAGTTTGACACGTCTGTGTGTGAGGGACACACACAAGCATGTCTAAATCCACAGAAATCAAATGAAGGGAATAATGTAAGGCTTGACAACTTGTAGCATTTTACAAAAAGTTAATGTTAAATTTGCATATTGCAAGATGAAAAATGTAGCATTAATATGAATTGTTACATATCATTCCTGTTTTACGCAAATACCGAAGTTTAACAGTTATCTGTTTGAGAACACATGCATTTTTCACTGTTTGTTCATTGTTAAAAAACTAATATGCAGCAAGGCATGGTTTCCATGTTTATATGAACAGCATCCGGGCAACTGGAGCAGGAGGCTTGCCATAAATTCAGTGCCGGTCTAGAGAAAATGGTGAATTTCATATCTTCCTTGGCTACATAGTAAGACCTTTTCTCAATCAATCAATCAATCAATCACAATCAATCAAACTACTCTGTGTACCATGATATATTACTTTAAGTGACATAGCTTGTTTGCTTGGTATACATGATCTATAGTGGGACTTGGAGACATAATGTTGTGGTGAAAATCTAAATTAAAATAAAAATATTTGAAACAATCTCAGAAAATTTCATGTGGCACTGTTTATTTACCAGCTCACCATCCATCCATTTTCTTATCCGCATAATAGAAAATCTTTGTTTTATTCCTCTTTGGCTAGTTAAACTGGGACTCTCTCTATTCAACACTGATCTTCTAAGGTCAGACAGCTATAGCATTAAAAAAAAAGTATCCTTAGATGTACAGCCCTCCAACAAGTGTGTATGTGTGTAAGAAGCAAGAGAGACGTAGAAAGGATGATGCCACCATTCTAAAGCACATATTCCGTCATGGGGATTCTTAGGGTGTGGAGGTATCAAAGATGGCGGATCACTTTTTATTTTGTTTTGCGGTGCTGGACAATGACTCTGCAGTGTTGCATGTGCTAGGCAAGCGTTTTACCAGTAAGCTACTCTCTCCGCATTTTTAAAAATTCATTTTGAGTCAGGGTCTGACTGTGTAACATATCAACTTGCAGAGGGTAAGGAGGGGACCTTCAGCTAGTAATCTTCGTCCCTGCTATGCAGGCCACCAAGCCTCATTTGAGAAAATAGTCCTCAAAAAAGGACCAGGGTTTGTCCTGAGAGCCATAGTTTTCTACCCCTCCCCATCTAAAAAGGCTCCCCTCTTCTTCATTATAATGTTTGTTTTTAGCAGGAAAATGGGATTGTGAGGAGGGGCGTTTCAAAGTTTTGTCTGTTGCAAGTGTCTTTGTACAATCCTTTACCATTAAGTCAAATTGAAATCTGTGTTTGCCTTGATGCTCTCGGTCTGATGCACTTCAGGTGCTGATAAAATGTATTCTGAAGATTTAGCCAGGTGATTTTTCTTTTCCTTTTTCTCTTATTATTTTACCCCAGCTTTCTAAGGACATCAGGGGAAAGAAGGAACAAGGGAACTATAATACAATTTCTAGGTCAAAAGCTATAAATATTTTTAAGATACACTACGTTTTCCTTTTCTGAACATTTTTATGCTCCCAACAGCATTATTTGAGAAGGTCCTTTTCACCAGCTCATGTTGTTCTGAGGACATTCCTTACTTGAGAATTTCTAAAAATTCTGGGGGGGGGGATGATTTTTTTTTTTTTTGTGAGGGTGTGTTTTTGTAAGAGGCTTAAATATTTATTTTTTTAGGAAATTATGTCTCTTAAAGTATCTGCTGCTTTATTTTTAAATTTGTTTGCATTTTTATGTTATTGTATGAATATGCTTGCAACTACTTTTATGTTTGTTGTATAATTGATAAATATTTTCTTTAAAAATTGTTTATTTTGCTGTCAAAGCAAGGTGGCACATACACAGTGCTAGAAGGACTGCTCTTGTCTTTTTGGGGGAGGGAATTTATGTATGTATTCACACCACTTAGGGAAATAAATTGTTAACAGATAAAAATGAAAAGAGAGACTATGAAGCTATAGTACCTGAGAATGCAAACAAAATCTCCTGACTGTATAAAACAGTATTGCAAAAAAGTGTGTTAAGTGTGTGCTTCACAAAATTTCACATAACATTATTTTGTGCGTGGGATTCCTTGACTGGTTGATCAATTAAAAAGTGGTACTTTAGGTCATTCCCAGAATGCCTTACTTAGCCTTCCATGTTGCCATGTGAACTGAAGAGCTGTGATGGACTTCTACAGGCGCGTGGTGTAACCCCTGAGGTTCTTCTCTCCTTATCTACCTGCCCCGTCAGTTCACTCCCTTTGCATGTGAATGAGCTATCTGAGTAGTGCTGCGCCAACTCCACTGTCCCTTTAACAGTAACACAGAGTTCGCATTCCCATCTGCGGTGGGGATGTAAAGGACAGGGTGAGGGCATCTACCATCTACATTGTTCTTGAAGGAAGTAGCATGACACTAGTTATTTACGTATTTTGAGGACTTCCAAAGGATCATGTAGGCAATTTGCCATAGAATGTGTGCAATATATAAGAAAGTAGATAGGATTCAAAACTTATGGAAATTGCATGTGAAATCTCATTCTTTTGCATAGAATTGTATGACCTTGTAGCAAGGAGAGGAAAAACAATCCCGTTGCATCCTGGGAGGCCATTAGATGCACTGCTAATTGCCACCCACGGCTTCCAGCAACCTAAAGAAATGCTTATCCTCAGGTGAAATTCATTGCAAACCTTCACAATTGACATCGGATGATGCCATTTTGTGTGAATATCTTGTCACTGCAACATCTACTCAACTCAGTCAGTTCCAGGTTGCTATCAGTAGGTTGGTGTTGGTAAAATATACACACACACACTTTTTTTTTTCTGCTATAAAATCTGTACTGTCTTTACCTGTGAAAAAGGGAGATCTAGGTAGGGTAACAGAATTCCTAATTGCTCACAGCCTATCAGACACACATGAAGAAAGAGAGAACAATTCTCCTGGTTGGCTGCCATGGCACACCCTGAAAGTCCACTGCATAGAAGCCACTGGATCTTCTGCAACTGATCTAGGGTACTGAAGACAAAACCCCTTTCTCTTCCATTGGCTTCAGTTACAATCAATGTGATTGAAAAGCCACGCTTTGTTATGATGAGAAAAGGGGATTCCTGCTTCTCAGAAGTAAAAGATGATGCCTTTGGTACAGAACAATATGTGGGGTTAAGGAAAGAGAGAGAATTTCTTATAGGACATAAATAACTGCATGGATGTAAGAAAGCCGCAAATAAATCCACAGTAAGTGTAGGTCTGTTTAGCCTTCTGGGCAAGAGTTTGATATCTGTGACGGAACATTTCTGTATTTGAATCTGTGTTACCCCCACAGCACATTAACACACACTAAACGCTTTCTTCTTAATGGGAAAAGCCAGCTGATACGGGGAGGGTTTAGAGGCGGGAATTTGGAGAACAGAGCATGTATCATAGTCACACAAAAAAGTAGCATTTAGTGCCATTTCCTGTTTGTTTTAGACCCATTAAAAACGGATACTCTGAAGCTGTGGACAGGGAGACAGGCGTCACTATACTCATTTGTTCCTGACACCTTGGGGTACATTATCAGCTTGTGCTCCTGGGAAATCACTGTAGGTGTGCAGTTCCTGAGACTGTTAAGTGGAAGTGTGACTGGGATTCCCCATGAAACTTAGGCAAAAGATCACTTTTTTTAAAAGCATTTCAGAATTAGAAATAAATTTTAAAAAAATTAAAAAGAAGTGTTTCAGCTCTCTCTAAGTGAGGCCTGAGAATTCTTTCCTTTGGGAATGGCCAAGGAAAACTCCAACGTAGTGTGTGTCCGATGGAGATGGGGCAGGGGTTGATATGAGGTTTTTTTTTGTTGTTGTTGTTGTTGAATTTAAAATCCACTAAAATACTCCTTAGTCCTGTTGCCGTCATTTAGTGACAGTGGTGGCAATGAACTTGCTGTCAGTGATGGTGATAATGGCCATCAACTGAATGTTTATTATGTTCAAAGTGTTCTTCAAGGAGCTTCATGGGTCCTGAGTTGACTTATGTAAACTTGTGTGATAGGTATGGAGCACCCTGCTTCACGGAGACCTGCCATTGTCTCAGAAATCATTACTTTTATTCCTTTGATTGAAGAAACTAAAAGCCTCACACTTGAATCTCCTTGTCCACCATGACAGGCAAACCCAGACCTGAAGCCAACAAGAGATTCAGCCCATTTCGAGCCCAGTTTCTTTCCATGCCATCTCTGGATGAGACAAAAATCTCTTCAAAAGATACATCACTGTTCTTGTTGCAAATGGGAAGGTCAGGCTGGATGTTGCCCCCACCCATAAGAGGACTTAATTTCTCCTTCCCCCATACCTTTGTTCTCCAGACACAGGATGCCAGTGTCATGAGAAAACCATTCTCAGCAATGTCTCACACCATCATGGTCCAGGGATACCTTGGAAAATATCCCACTGATTTGCTTCATGCCCATTCAGCTGCTATAATGGAATAATGGAAGATGAACCAGGAAACAGAATGCCTTCTTTCTTCCCTAAGTCTGAATTTTCTCAGTCTAACATGACCCACTTTAGGTGAGATTTCCACTAATGAACACATATGCTAGTTTCTGATTTCTGAATGTGCATTAAAGCTCATGTAATGCAAAATTAACCTATCTTTATTACTGGAACTGTAGACTATTAAGGTAGCATGCAGAGTTACAGAATTATACATTTGGAAGTGATTTCCATGGGAGGCACCTGTGATTTTTATGAAAACTGTTCACCTTCTCCTGAAATTGGGTTTTGAGTCAGGGATTATTGAATACAAGGAGGAACAGGGTGTTAGGACAGGGGACATTTCATGAAGGTCACACACTCTAACTTTTGGTCCCTGGACAAACCCAATTTAGCAAGGATCATTATCCTTAGGAGGTACTGACATTTGCAACACAGGTATAAAAATAGTCGGTGCTTCAAAATGTTAGCTGTGATAAGCACTTACCTTGCAGTTTCTCATTAATCCTCACAAAACACCTAGAACATAGATGCTATTCTCATCATCATCTTACAGAAAAGGAACATCAAGCTTAAGGCTTTCATTGTAAATTACACATCTATTAACTCATAAAGCCAAGTGAAGTCTGTTGGTTGCTAAATGCTCTTAACTACTGTGCTCTGTCTACTCCCATGACTTATTTCCTAAGGAGGTTAACTCTTGTAGAGAGCACCAGTTAGGGCATGTGGACTTGCAATACATGCTTACTAATTCAACACGTACAGAAGAATAAAGGCCAGGAGCAGCTGGTGGGATGTGTTGAAGGCAGATAATTCAGAACCTCAATAGGGAAAAGTTCTCCTACCAGAAGATCGCCCTGTAATCACAGTTTCCATACTTGATTTATTAGCCATGTCCTGCTAGTAGCGTTTACATTTTAAGGGGAGACTTTGTAGTCTTATCTCAGGGTAGTGACATATTAAGCCATTATCAACCATTAGTAGCTTAAATGAATGTATACAATTAGTACTCTGTCACCTCCTGGAGGCTGGAAGGACCAAGCTGTCAGACAAGCAAGGCCATAGCTTTTATTGAACACATACTACGTACATATCAGAAAGGTTTTCTGTGTACTGGATGTCTTAGACTATGTGGATAATACTATCTTAATCATGATAGTAATCATTAATTTGTAGCATGAAAGCTACCAACCTTAACAGGTAGAATTTATTTTAAATATATAGTCTGAAAAAAATATAGCTAAAACCAGTCTTAGGGTCTACTAACAAACTATCTATTCTTAACACTGTCAGCAAACAATTTAATCATTTAATGGTAAAAATGAGAAAGTGTCTTTAAGACAAAAATTGTTAACTTGAATAACAATGACTTTAACTTTTTTTAAAAAGACTTTTCCATGCCCTGAAATGTGCACTTGTATTTAGATGCCAATTTTTATCATGTGAAAAAATATACCATTAGATGTTTAAATGTATTCGAAATAAAGTAGAATATTGGAGCCTTATGTAATTATGACTGAAATTCAATAATCCTTAGCATCTAACACATTTAGACTTATTTCTACTGCTAGTCTCTGACACTCAGTTTTTATTAATTTCCTGTTCTTTACTATAAGATTTATAGATACATTAATAGTGTCAGAGGCTGGCTGTCTACTGAGGGGTGGGTCTCAGGTTGGGCCAATTACTGGTCAGACATTTCCCTCAATCTTTGTTCCCTCTTTATCCTTGCACTTCTTGTAGGCAGGGTAATTTTGGGATCAAAGGTTTTGTTCCCTCCTTCAACTAGTCCTGCCTGGCTGGTAACTTTAGTCTTCATGCTCCCCCACATTAGGATCTCAGCTAGAGTCACACCCATATCCTCTCAGGAGTCTACCCTGTTTCAGGCCTCCAGCTTAACAAAGAGATGTCCCCCCTCAGTTTTTCTTCTTGTTTCCAGCTCTCTTACCTCCCACCCCCATTATCCCCACATCTGATCCCCAACCTTGTTTCCCTCTGCATTCCCTGCCCAATTTCCTCTCTTCACCCTCTCCGCTTTCTATTCTAGTTCCCATTCTGACTGACATTCTGGCACCCTCCCTTGGACTTTTCTTTTTACTGAGCTTCTTTGGGTCTATGGATTGTAGGATGGTTATCCTATATTATATGTCTAATATCCGCTTATAAGTGAGCACATACTATGTGTGTATTTCTGGATCTGGGTTATCTCACTTAGAATGATCTTTTCTCGTTCCATCAATTTGCCTGCAAATTTTATGATTTCTTTGTTTTTAATACCTTTGTAGTATTCCATTGTGTAAATGTACCACAATTTCTGTATCCATTTTTTGGTTGGGGGACATCTAGATTTTTTTTTCAAGATCTGGCTATTATGAATAAACCTGATATGAGCAAATGTCTTTGTTGTATGGTAGAGCATCTTTTGGGTATGTGCCCAGGAGTGATATAGCTGGATCTTGAGGTAGCACTATTCCTAATTTTCTGAAAAAGCACCAGATTGATTTCCAGAGAGGTTGTACAAGTTTACATTCCCAGGAGCAATGGAGGAGGGTTCCCCTTTCTCTACATCCTCTCCAGCATGTTTTGTCACTTGAGTTTTTGATCTTGTCCTGTCTGAAAGATAGAATCTTAGAATTGTTTTGATTTGCACTTCTCTGATGCTAAAGAAATTGTGCATTTCTTTAAATGCTTATCAGCCATTTGAGATTCCTCTGTTGTCAATTCTTGGTTTAGCTCTGTTGCAGACCAGAGTGTAATTTGACTGTCATCTGGGAGACTGCAGCCAACAACAGATTGAGACAGATGCTGGGACTTGCAGCCAAGCATGGGTCTGAGCTCTGGGGGGTTCTGTGGAAGTGCTAGGAGAAAGGTGGAAGGACCTGGAGGACCTGGAGGGTACAGGCACCCCACAAGAAGACCAACAGAGACAACTAACCCAGTCTCATGGGGCTTTCAAAGACTGAGACATCAACTAAGACGCATACATATTCTATACCTAGGTTCCCTGCACATATGTGGCCAATGGGTGATAGGTGGCTTAGTCTTCATATGGGTACCTGGTAAGTGGGGGGGGGGTGCTATTTCTTATGTGCCTGCTTTTGGATCACTTTCCCCTGGAAGTACTGCCTTGCCTAGCCTCAGGGGATAAGGATACATTCAGTCCTGATGTGACTTGATGTGCTGGAAAGGGTTGATATTGGGGAGGGGGGTTCCCCTTTTATGAAGGAAAAGGGAGAGGCAAAGGGGAAAGGAGGGGAAAGGGAGGCCTGGGAAGAGAGGAGGGAGGGCACACCCTTGGAATGTAAAATAAATAAACAGAAATAAAAAAAATTAAAAGTGAAGAAAAAAATTGATAGATACAAAACTATAAATCTTGACTGTAAATTTTTCATTAATGGACACAAACTTGTAACCCCAGCAACCCCTGTGAGTATAGAATGTGGTGCCACATGTCTCTAGAGGTAGTTCAGCTTGGGACTGCAGATGCTAAGATTAGCTGCAAATTCAATGGGATCCCACCCAGACTTTACTGGAGGGTGAGGCTGCTAGTTTTAAACTGCTGTAGGGAAGATGGACATTTCTAGGACTGTTTTCACTAGTGGTCTTAGAAGAGCTGAGGTCTGTCAGCTAAGAAAGATGAAAGGACCTGGCAGAAACACACAGCTAGAAAGCAGCCAAATAGAGGCTTAAGACCACATCTGTCTCAGTCTAAAAACTGTGCCACTTCTAGCTTGGCTCATTGAAACCCTAGGATGGTCCCAGAGATTTTGGGTAGTCACAGAGCCATTGTACTCTTTGCTACTTATTCCTGGAACAGGACCTGGCAGGTAGTGTTTATTCCGTCAACATCCATTAAAAAAAATATGGGTCAGGCTTTGAAAGGTAAGGAGTTTAGTTTTAAGGGCCCAGAGCCATTTTCAACTGGCCAGTATAAAAATTCACATCATGGGTCAGAAAGCAAGTCAGCTGTGTTTCAGTCTTCAGTGGAACCTAAGTCAGCACTATACATGGAAGAGGAGCAGATGTGTTTTTACATGAACACAAGGGTCTCCACTCCACTATACTGACATCTTTGCAGTAACAACTCTAGTGTCTAGGATCTAGAGATTATAGAGCTTATTATTTCCCTATTCTCTCTTATAGATGTCCATACAGTGCAATGAACTGGTGTCTTCCTTGAGCACTGAATATAGATGAGTGTCTATATATCTATTTGTCTGTATATATGTATAGGTGTATATATACATATACTGAGGGAGGAGAAATAGCAGATAGCAGTGGGGTGCGTAGCATACAAGAGACTGAATGGAGCCTGAGAGTGGAATGGCTTGTGAGGGGGTATTTTCAGGATAATTGAAACTGATTTTCACTTCCACCATTGATTGCAGCATTCATTGTATGGGAGCCAGGCAGGCAGCTTGAACAGGTGATGGGAGGGGGTCCTAGTGGAGATGTGAGACAGGGGAGAGCCACTCCTCAATTTCTGTCACAGTATATTAAAGGCTTTAGTGCATTTAATATGTAAATAGGAAACCAGGCATCTAGATGTTCCCAACATATCCTGCCTCCTACTGTTGCTCATGTGTGTTTTCAAAGAGAACATGCATGTAGATGAAATTCACAGGGATAAATCACTCAGGTCAAGGTCATACAGGGGAAAGGAAGGTCAGCCTAGAGTGCCAGTGTGCACCCTCTAATGTAAGTGTGGCCTTCTGTCTTCTCCTGGTTTACATGAGAACTATGTCCTAGGAATAACTGATAGGCTCCCGTACGGTGATGAAGTGTTTCCTTTAAAAACAGCTAGAAATATTCAGGGGGTCGCTCTAACTCATTTTATTTGTGTTCCCTCACTTTACAAGAAAGATCACTTCAAAATTTCAAATAGGTAGGGATCAGACCCCATCCTCTCCCAGCTGTCATTGATCATCCGCCACTGGTCTTGTAGCACACACCGTTGAATTGCTTTTCCCCGAGGGAAGCAATGCCTCCAGGTGTGCTAATAATAAAATTAATAGCTTAGAGAAACTGCTTGCTACAGCAACAGCAGCACAAAAAAGGGAGGATCGATTTCAGTGTTTAACTGTCCTAATTCCATAGTGTATACCCCACTCCAGCCCCTGGTGAGCCAAGCTCCATCTCACGCTTAATCAATAGATGCCTGATTTAAAACAAAGAACCAGTTTCAAGATTAGAAGTCTTTGTGAATAAAAAAGATATATAGTAAAACTGTCAGAACCCTTCAGTTCTCATCTTAGCACTGCAACTAGAGGGGGCGTGACTGGATGATATGAAAAAGAGACCCAGTCACATGCCTTGCAAAGCTTTCTGCCTGTGAACAAAAAAAGACCAACGTGGCACCAGTGTTGCTGATGGCATCACATAAAGAAGAATGTATGGAGTTGCTATGTGTTTAAAGGACTGTGAACATAAAGACATGTGAATGCTTTTATGAGTTGCATGTGGAGTAATATGTTTCTGCTCTAGTCAGTCTGCTATCTGGTGCTTTGATTTAGAACTCCTTGCAGATGGCAACCTCATCTCTCTGGGAGAAAAAAAATCAAACCCTTGATTAACTTCTTAACTACCACTCCTATTCCTGTGATTCGCTGATCTTTTGAGGCCAGGCACCTTGGAAGGCCTTTCCTTCCATGCTTCTCATTCTCCCCTATTTTGCTGCATACGCCTCCATGGGCATGGATTTCTTCAGTTTTCTGCTGGAGCTGGCTTTCTGTGTCTTGTCTCTTTATGCATGTGTTATTCTCTTCCTCTTCCGGGCGAATCTTTAAGCACTGCCTTTGCATATCCTCCCATCGAGGTAATAAGGTTTGCCCTATTGAACTCCATACAGGTCAGAGTCTGAGAACGCAGTTTAAGTTTCCAGAAGACAAAAGAAAGAGAGATAAACACATCCAGGATTACATACAGGGTCGTTCATCAAGGACAAATGAATGGATGTTTGCAATTTGAGTCAGAAAAAAAAATGTAGAGAATGAGTGTGCCTGTACATGTAGCGTTTTCATTACATCAAAAGCGACTCTGTTCTACTCAGAATGTACCTGGTATACCTTAATCCAATAGGAAAAAAAAGCTGAGTATGTTCCTGGTTGTAAAGCGTACATATTACTCAACTGATTTTGCCCATTACTAATGTGCTAGGAAACTCAGCAAATAAAGCAAGAGGGCTACTACTCAGAGTTGCTCAGCTCAAGATGGCTGTAGTCATGAATTCGGGCCAGCTTACTGGAAAGAAGTAAAGAGTTCCTGCTTTTCTTTGATGTATTTCCCAATTGGTTCTGAAGTAAGTCCTTAAGCCATGACTTGAGCTCCTATAAATGGGGCTGTTTTATTTTTCTTCTCCACAGACATATCTAAGTAATGGCCCTTTTCCTATTCTGGCTGTGGTGTGTAAATTATATTTGGATTGAGGTTTACGTTGTGTTCCTTGCTACCTACACTGGATAGGAGAAGTGTGTTCTCCTAAACTAGTGAGGGGCCTTTTAGGAGACTTCTTTTAGGGATGGTTTATATCACCTCCCTTTTCCCAACCACCCTCTACCTCTGTGGATGATGGGGCAATGGGAGGCAGATGCTATGATGTTCCCTCATCCACAGGAGTGAAACAGATACATACTCCACGTATTTATATTTTCTGCAAACTCTACTGAGGCAAACCATTAAATTTGTAACTAAAACTGACATTACATTTACCTGTTTATGTCTTTCATTTTTATTTTTCACAGAAATGTTGAGTATTTGTTCCCAGTGAGGGAGCCTTTTCTTTTTTTTTCCCCAGCCTGCAAGAACATCCTTTATTAGTTCAGGCTAGGAGAAGCCTTTCACTTTTCACTTAGTCCTTATTTGGGTCATCATTTCATTTATTAATTGTTTTTTTTTTAACTTTTCTCTGCACATGCTTCCGCCCTCCTCACCCCCCCTCCCATTCTCTTCCAACCATTCTCCTCCCTTTTTTCTCCTCTTGTGCTGTCATCCTCCTTTCCATCTGCATGCAGAGGCATTGCTAAAGAAATGATAGAAATTTTATAGATTTCTCTTTCTGAAAAGAATATGTTCTGTAAGTTTTGAAAAGGAGTGATAGTATGGGAGATGATGCAGAGCTTAAGAACACTTTCACTAATATGAATGGTGTTATGGAGCAGTTTTAAACCACCATTTTTCTTAAATATGTGTAACTAAGCATTTCTTTATCAGAACACAATTTTTTTTTTCTTGTTTGATTACTAAACCAATGGAAACCCAGATCCATTTCATTTGTGCAGCATAAGTACCCTGTAAAAGTAGAGCAATGCTGGCTTCCAAGACCATGAATTCATTTCCCACAGGAAACCTGAAACAAACCAGGCATTCTAGGAAAAGGGGAAGAAACAAGGAAAAAACACAGAACATTGTACTTAGCATGCCATTAACCTGCATGCCAACTTCATCTCTTCCTTGCCAGTGGTTTTCAATTTCCTTTGAGTATTTTTTTTTTCTTTACTTACAATAGTAGCCACAGTGAAATCAGGATTTTTCCTGCAAAATGGATTCTCTTTCTTGCCAGATTTGTTAGGAATATTTATTGCTGAAAGTGGAAAAGGTTTATGTATAGTACACAAAGCTAATGGGACCAGAATTTTGTTTCCAGTAACATAATATTCAAGTCAAGGTAAAACTGTTACTGTATGCCAAGCATTTGATTGGGATTCTATTGCCTTTTAAAGATATGATGCTAGGTAAATGAAAAAGAAAAGTAAGAGTCCAGCTCTAATGACCTTCATTTTCTATCCTGAAAATGAATGGTAATAGCCTGAAAATAGAGAAGTTCCAGTGAGTTAGGATTCATAAATATTAAATGTAATAGAGGAAAATCACAGATCTTTAAGAAATTAAGTTGAACAAATGGTGATTTTAGTTACGATGTTGTCATTTTGAGTAATGGTCATTAGCACAGTGGATTGTAATGGGTACCAGCTTACTGTATGGGAAGAATGCCTTCTGATTAACTCAGGATTTTTTCCTGATGCTGCAGCCTGCTTATGACTGTACTATATATCTCTCATTTAGAGCTTGTGATTGGCTCCAAGGGCTCTTTGTTTAGAGATGTGTGTGCTCTGTTTTCATGATTAAGCTTTTTTATGATTAGTCTCCATTTTCCTTTTTGTTTTAACTTTTACTATGAATAATACACAGTGCTTTAGAGAACTGATTGGCTGGCTGGTATAATTGAGCTCAGATGCTGTGTCCTCTTCAGTCTCCACAGTTTGTAAGCCTAAACCAATCTGGGCTCTTTCTTCCTGCCCAGATACCATGTTGTCGGAGAAGTTTAACATTTTCTCATCATGAAATAGAAGGGTCTCTGTTACAACCTAAGCTCAACCAATGTAACTTCACATCAAGTAATTGTTGGGAGTGCAAAGAAAAGCCTCTGGTGTTCTCCAGAACCAGTTCCTTATTACACACACACACACACACACACACACACACACACACACACACAAACACTGAAGATGAATGTTAAAGTTGTAGACATTCTCCTGCTTCCAATGTCTATCGCGTTTGTCCTTCTGAATGAAGATTGAGCATCTTCCCTAGGCTCTTCCTTGTTGTTTAGTTTCTTTAGGAGTATAGATTTTAGTATGTTTATCCTATATTATATGTCTAATAACCACTTATGCATGAGTATATGCCATGTGTATCTTTCTGCTTCTAGGATACCTCACTCAAAGGAATAAGACAGACAACCTCTGAAAGACTGCTGATCAAGGTATGGAAGCAGAGGCTGAGACTCATGGCCAAATTTTGGTCAGAATGCAGAGAATTTTATGAAAGAAGGGAAAGAGAGAGAGAGAAAGATCTGGAGGGGACAGGAGTTCCAAAAGGAGACCAACAGAGACAAAATACGGGGCCCTGGGGGCCTCCAGAGACTAATACCCAACCAAGGACCATGCATGGAGAGGACCTAAAACCCGTGCTCAGATGTAGCCCATAGACTCCATCTCCAAGTGGGTTCCCTAGTAAGGAGAACAGGGCCTGTCTCTGTCATGAACTCATTGACAGGCTGTCTGATCACCTCCCCCTAAGGGGGAGGGTACAGCTTTGTCGTACTATAGAGGAAGACAATACAGCCAGTCCTGATGAGACCTGATAAGCTAGGGTTAGATAGAAGGGGAGGAGGACCTCCCTTATCAGTGGACTAGGGGAGGAGCACAGGGGGAAGACAAGGAGGGAGGGTGGGATTGAGAAGAGATGAAGGAGAGGGGGTCGCAGCCAGGATACAAAGTGAATATATTGTAAAATTTGTAATAATTTTTTGAAAAAGGAAAGAAAGTTGTAGCTATTCTAAATTTCCCAGGAACAAATCTCACAGAACAACCTCCCTCTCTGAAGGACTGAGCCTTCTTGAGTGTTCTTGGGTCCTCTTTGTTGTCCTTATGCTTTTCCAGCATCTCTTGTCCCATGGCCTGATCTCTTTACTACATCGGACCTCACATCTGTCCTTCCTTACATTTCCTCTTGTTAAAGTCTGCTTTCTTTTGTTCAAACACACATAATCTATGTGACCACTCCCTTGTTCAGTAAGGAACCTACTTTCTCCATGACTCATCATTGCTTTGGGGAGGGAATTGAAGGGACTTAAATAACATTCATTTGTAATATTTCTTATGCTAAAATTGGCCATGCGTTTGTGTCTAGTTTCCCTATGGGGCAAATCAATATCTTTTCACATTTGACATTTTTTTTTAAAAAAATGGGGTAGTCAGTATTATTTATCCTTCTGTGCCTATCCTCAAACTCTTACCTCTTGGTAGGAACATTCTTATTGGTGACTCCACCTTTTTTTTCTAAGCATGTACGTGGGGCATCTACAGGTGAGAACATGCATGCAACAACTGATACTCAGGAGTCACCCAGGAGGATAATAAGCCTGGAAGGATGCTGTCTCAGATCAGCCTCTGACTTGGCCTGCCATCTTTCTTTCTCATACTGTCTCTCTATTTGTCTCCCGTGGGATCATTTTCATGGGGCACTTTTACATAAATACTTCTTCCAGGTTCTGATTTATGGAACCTCAGCTAAGACAAGTCCTGTGCAATAAGTATCACTCTTCGTATTTCATAGGAGAAGACCTGAAGTATAGTGATGAGAGGTATTTCATCAAATGTCACACACACTTCTTAGAGGGAGATATTAAACCTTGAATCTGCATAGATACACTGCAACATGTTCTTTCCAGCCGACAGTTATTGCCAGCTACTTTTCCAAAGTACAGTCTAGATTAAGTCTTGCCTCTGGATGAAACAGCAAGGAACACTACTTTCCAAAATCAGCACATTGCCATTCATGGTTCTCATAGTTAAAAGCAAAAAATAAAGGTCCCACTCTTAGTTCTCAGAGCACCTACTATTTACCCTTTATTCCCAGGCACTTGGAACTGCTCCATGTGATTCAAATGTAGGTCCTGTGTCTCTAAATGCACCTTTTAACCTCACACTATCATCTGTCTCTGCAATACTCTCCTTTCTTTCTTCCTTCCACAGAACACAAAGAACTTGCCCCGTGCTCTCTCTTAGTGATAAACACTTGCAAGAAGCATTCCCTTTTCTTCCTTAGTTGAGAAAATGTTTTCTTCTTTTGAACTATTGTAGAAATTCATAGCTTTCATTCACATCAACTAGGGTTAAAAGGAGGCAAAATCATTTGCATATTAAGAGAGTGAAGTGTAGAGACCCCGCCTGAGTTCATTAATTTTGATTGAGCCTTCACTGGGTTACAATATGTCATGCGATCATAATAGCAATAGAGAAAAATATTTCTGGTTATTTTCTTTGTCCTCATGATTATGAATCTTTTTAAAAGTTTTTTTTTTCATTAATATTTTCTAACACTTTCAAAACATTTCAGATTTGTAGAAGTTGTTTCTGGTGACCTGGAAAAAAAGAAGTTAAGTTTACATACTGGAGGAGGTAAGAAGACAGACATAACCAGAGGGGGAAAAATATAATTTTTTATTTGTTACAATTTATTCACTTTGTATCCCAGCTGTAGTCCCAACCTTGTCCCCTCCCTCATCTCCTCCCATGCCCCTTTCCCAGTCCACTGATAGTGGAGGACCTCCTCTCCTTCCATCTGACCCTAGCCTGTCAGGTCTCATCAGGACTGGCTTTTATAGTCTTCCTTTGTGGCCTGGTAAGGCTGCTCCCTGCTCAGGGGGAGTTGATCAAAGAGCCAGCCACTGAGATAATGTCAGAGACAGCTCCTGCTTCCTTACTAGGGAGCCTATTTAGAGACTGAGCTGCCACAGGCTACCTCTGTGCAGAGGGTCTAGAAGCTCCAGACCCTTCAAGGTCTTTTTATCTTCCCCTTCATTCATAAGATTCCCTGCACTCTGCCCAAAATTTGGCAATGAGTCTCAGCATCTGCTTTAATACCCTGCTGGGTAGAGTCTTTCAGAGGTCCTCTATGGTAGGCTCCTGTCTTGTTCCTTATTTTAACCTTCAGATGTCTATACTGTTTGCCTTTCTGAATGAAGACTGAGCATCTTACCCAAGATCCTCCTCCTTTCTTAGCTTCTTTAGGTGTACAGATTTTAGTATGATTATCCTATATTATATGTCTAATATCCACTTAAAAGTGAGTATATACCATGTGTGTCTTTCTGTTTCTGGGATATCTCACTCGGGATGATCCTTTCTAGTTTTCATCATTTGCCTGCTAATTTCATGATTTCCTTGTTTGGGGAAGAGCCTTGGGCTCATTGGCATAGGAGACAACTTCCTGAACAGAATACCAACAGCACAGGCTCTAAGATCAACAATCAATAAATGGGATCTCAGAAAACTTAAAAAGTTTCTGTAAAGCAAAGGACACTGTCATTAGAACAAAATAACAGCCTACAGATTGGGAAAGGATCTTCACCAAACCTATATCTGACAGAGGGCTAATATCCAGAATATATAAAGAACTTAAGTTAAATAGCAACAAATCAAGTAATTTAATTAAAAAATGGGGTACAGAGCTAAACAGAGAATTCTCAATAGAGGAATGTTAAATGGCAGAGAAACATTTAAAGAAATGCTCAACATCATTAGTCATCACGAAAATGCAAATTAAAACAACCCTGAGATTTCACCTTAGACTCATCAGAATGGCCAAGATCAAAACGTCAAGTGACAACACATGCTGGAGAGGTTGTGGAGTAAAGGGAACCCTCCTCTATGGATGGTGGGAATGTAAACTTGTACAACCACTATGGAAATCAATTTGGTGCTTTCTCAGACAATTAGGAATAGAGCTACCTCAAGATTCAGCTATACCACTCCTAGGCATATATCCAAAAGATGTTCAAGTATAAAACCAAGGACATTTGTTCAACCATGTTTATAGCAGTTTTATTCGTAATAGCCAGAATCTGGAAACAATCCAGATGTCTGTCAATTAAGGAATGGATGTAGAAATTGTGGTATATTTACACAACGGAACACCACTCAGCAATTAAAAGAGAAATTAAAAAAAAGAAATGTGAGACAGGAGAGAGCAAGAGAGCCAGAGAGCAATTGAGAGAGAGAGAGAGAGAGAGAGAGAGAGAGAGAGAGACAGAGAGAGAGAGTAAGCAAGAAAAAGAGGGAGAAGGGGAGAAAAAGAGAATGATAGGGAGTAGAGAGATTGAGAGAGATTGAGAGACAGAGAGAGATAGACTGTAGAGAGAAGAATGGGATTGGAGAGTTGCCCAGTGGCTGAAAAGGTGATGCTCCAGCAGAGACAAAGGGTTCAGTTGCCAGCACCCTCATCCATCCATAATTCTTGTACTAGAAAGCGCAGTGTCCTCTTCTCTTAACACAGGTTCACAGGCACTAAACACATACATGGTGCACATACATGTGGGCAGGCAAACATTTGTGCCGATGTAAACAAATCTAAGAAATACCTCTATAAAAGAGAGGGGATAAAATTGAATCCACTATACAAGTGTGATACTATAAAATCTAAGGATTGGCGACAATACATTTTAAAGTACTAATCAGGAAATGTTAATATTTAGAGTGAGAAAGGAAAAGAATGTACAGTATAAAAACCACATCTCATTCTCTTTACTCTTTATTTTGTCATCTCAGGAAGGATTATTGCAATAAGGGATTACTGTGAAGTCTTAAACAGAAAAAGAAAATCACTATTGACTATGTCTGGTAAAATGTGGAATAATGGTCCCAAACTAGGAGAAATGAAGAGAGCAGTGAAACAAATTATGTGTCAGAAAAGAAAATAAATAGTGACACCAATTAGACATCAGAATAACATCCCAAAGAAATTAATTGAAACATTAGCTCAAGTTTTCAGAATGGAAAAAAAAAAAGAAAATTCAGTGAGAACAGTGGTATGAAGACATCACAGCAGGAAAAATTGGACCAAAGATGAGAAAACAGGTTAGGTGCTCCAGAGAAAACTGTGGAAAGGATTCATTCCCAAGCACGCTCTTGCCTCCACGTCAACAGCTAGGAATGCACAGGCATCTTCCGTGGAATGTTGGTTAGGTTGCCCATGTTGACTTCAGGACTCAGAGAAGTCACGTTTTTGCATTCAGTACCATAACTTCAGTGGTGGGTGGAATAGTGTGACACCACTACTGGAGGGCTTTGGACGGAAGAGAATAAGTAGAACAACACTCAGAAAGAATTGGACCTTCCTCAGAGTAAGTCCTTAAGACTCTTCATTCAGAGCAAGCCCTTTGCAGTGAAAGCTTTTGTTCTGTATACATATCAATTCATCTGACTGTTTTTAAGTACAGAGTTCATCCAGCTGCTACAAATGATCCCGTGGAGAATCCTCATCGGAAATGGGGTGATATGAAAGATTATGTTGACTCTACCACTGTGTACTTGTTACCTTTTGACATACTGCTCGTATCCAATAACCTCAACCTTCTCATCTCTGAAAGGGGATAATATATTTGTCCTACTGCATTGCCTTGATAATTAAATGATTATACAAAACACCTGATTCGGAGGCTAACATGTATGGGAATCTTTTCACTAAGAATGTTTCTTCCTCTCCTTTTTTCTAACCTTGATCAACCAAGAATCTTGTTCCTTTACATTTATGAGTATATCTTGCCAAGTTTTGAAAAATTTAGTTACAGGATATTAGGAAGGGGGGAGGAATAATTTGCACATCTCCCTGACCAACCTCTATGCCACATGCTTTTTAAGTTTTATAGTATAGCTGCACAAGTGTTGTAGCTGAGCATACTGTATCAGTGTCTTTGGAATAAAACATAACTCAACGAGTAGACTTAGATGGAAAATCATATAGGCAAGATGGACTACAAGTAAGACAATACCAGAGCAGCTCCAGAAACCAACAAAAACAAAACAAACAAACAAAAACACTGAACAGAGTTCCAGAGCTAGCAAGCAGAACCCACATATGAGGAGTTAGAAATGTATAGACATCCTCAGTGTAATTTTGAGCAGGAATACTAGTCTGTAGAATGAATATGGCTAAACATTATTCTCAGAAAGTTTTTGTCAATGCAGAGCTGTCAGCAAATCCACATTCTTTCTTGGAGTTCAGAGAAGAGTCCAAGGCCAAGCTTACCACATATTCGAATCATCACATCTATGTGCTTCCTTTGGCTATAGCACTGAAGTCCTCACTCGTCAGTCAAACGGAGACATTCAGTCCATCCATTCTTAAGAGCCCTTCACTTTACACCCCTGGTTTTACTGATTAGTCTTCTTAAACTGTGTCTATTGCTCTGATCCAAGAAAAAATTCTCCTTTTAAATGTCCATATGGTCACACCCAGGGCACTGTAGTGAAATCTCCCTGTGTTAACTTCGAATTATTGAGATCTCTCATCTATCTCCAAAGGCCCTTGTCTTGCAGCCGATCAGCTCACACAATGCCAGGAAGTAAGAGTGGAAAATGAAGCATGACTACACCCTTGCCACCCACCTCACAGGCAAGCCAGCCTTAGGCTTAGCCGAGTTTGTCATCATAACTAAAACTTCAGAAACATTTCTGATTTCTTGGTCCTTTGCATTCCTCATCTGTGCCTTCCTATTGAGGACTTAATGTTATGTTTAGTCTACCTTCTGTCTTCACTAGGAAAGCATTCGTGGAGTCAGAAACTCTGAGCTACCACAGTGGAGACTCCCGGGATCTGTTGTAATTTCAGATCAAATGCAAAGAAGGTGATATTTTAATAAAAGCTTGAAGCCAACCATGTCCGTAATCCAATACAAAAATTTTAGCCAGATCTATATTGTGGAATGAAGATTATTTTAGGATTTGGGTTCTAAGTTTTCTCCATTGAACTGTGTTTCCTACCATATGAATCAACGATTGTTCCATAGCCTTCTCTTCTATCAAATGAAATATTAGCAAAACTCAGTGCTTTCAGGTTTTTTCAAAGTTAATAAAAAAGTTAGTTTTGCTCTATTATATTCAGATATAGAAATACTATAATGCCATATATATTTATTCCTCAATGAATACTTTTCTCCTGTGTTTTCCTATCAAAATCATTAAACCCTCTGACTTTGAAATACTTGACCAGCAATCACTACAGCTACCCTTATCATGACCTCAGGAAATTGTTTCTACACTAATATGAAAATAAACAAAAGATAAAGAAATGAATGAAGCTATGATCCAGAGGAAGATAAAACCATGAAAGAAAGAGAGCTACCGTTATAAGGTTTTAGAAAAGACAGATTTTCTGGGAAACAGAAAAGCAATTTGCTTTAGTTTATTTTTTTAATAATTTTTTAATATGAAAATATATTTACTTTCCAATGGAACCCTGCAATACCATATTATGGACCACAAGATTGAATGACTTCCAGTTTATTCCATTCTAAGATTTGCATTGTTAATTGCAACATGTATTCAGATGGAACTTCGCTATAGACTGCGGGTCTTACTTTGTTATACAAATTCTGAGGTCTGCACTCAGTCTGTAGGTGCCCCTCCGAAGCCTGACTGATACAAGTCACTTTTAGTAGATAGGGGACAGTTTTACCATGTTCCAGCCAGTTGTCATTTAGAAGAAAAACAAGCCTGGTGGTATCAGACTTTCTGATGTGAAAGTGAGCTAGAAATCTGGATTTTATTTAATACAAAAGAATCTTATAAAAAAAAAATTCATGACAAAGCAATCAATCTTCAGGAAATGTGGCCAAATACTTCTGTGAGGCAAGTGAAGTCCACAGCTCCAGTTTGCAGCCACGCTTGGAATTGGGGCTGGGTGGGGCCTAGATGCTGCAGTTAGTGCTCTGCGCCAGACCCTTCTCTGAAACCAACTCCTATCCACTTCTGTGTTTGTGTGTGAGTGAGAGAGAGAGAGAGAGAGAGAGAGAGAGTGTGTGTGTGTGTGTGTGTGTGTGTGTGTGTTTTCAACGGTGGGCATTGAATCCAGAGCCTAAACTTGATACAGATGTACCTGACCAATGAGCAAACCAAATTCCCCAACCTCCCGTGTGCTCTATTTTCCTTGCAATGAGATGAGACCTCTTTCATGGAGGCCCCTTCTAATGTGGAGAGGATTATATAAATAGCCACTGAGGTACTCTTATTTTCCTTTTACTGCCTTTACGTAGGGAGTAGTATTATATGTAATCAGCATTCTCAGGAGATGGGATTCCACTAAAAAGGTGTGGGGTGGAGACAATAAGTCAGGGAGAGTCACAGAACAAAATAAATAAATCATTGTTTGGTCCGTGAATTTTTGGGTTCTTTTTTAGACATTTTCTTTTGTTTCCAAATTTGTGACACGTGGACATTTACTTCATGTGAAGTTATGATTGTCTAAGGCAAACTGATCTGGCTTAATGTCTATTTTTAACCATTCTAAACTAAATGTAGATGGCTCAGCCTTTAGAAAAAAAAAAATAGAGTAAAAAACATTCTCTGAGGCACCACATCATGGAGACAGAGCAATTGAATGGTCTCATAAATTTGAACTGCTAACTTAAAAACAAGAAGTGCTATGAAATAAATAATTCAGACATGTACTGAAGAACACTGGAGCAACCTGAGCATAATCAATGCTTTCTGTAGGCATAGAGAATGCATCTATCACTTTAGAAATTGGGGTGAAAATCTGTTTATTTAGTCGTTTTGGTATGGGTAGGATCTCTGATTTAAGTGAATATAACATTACTTAGATTAAAGTAAGTGAATAGACACTTTAGTGTTTTGTCATATCTCAATTAATTTGCATGCCACGACATCATCTTTTCCACCTCTCGTCCCTGGTATCCGAAACCACTCCATCTCAGCACAACATATAATAGAGCACAGTTCTTGTCTCCTAGTCCAGAAGACATTCTGCTTTGCCCTCCCATTCTCTGAGACCCAGATATTTTGGTAGCATTTTTCTCTCAGCTTCTGGAGAGAAGTAAAAGCAATATGCAGCTTCTGGCTTGTAGGACAGTTAATGTCGGCAGTGTGAAAGATGGGCTCCTTCAGTTCAGCTTCCTTCTTAACCAAGCCCATTTCTTCTTGCTTACTTATTACAGGCAAGCATCCTGGCTTAGTGGTTTGGGTGTACTCCAGAGATACCCAAAATCTTACTTATTTTCTACTGTTGTTTTTCCACACCTTACACTGGCTGCCTAATTCATGTAGATAATGATTTTTTTTTAATTCAATCCCTGTTCATTGGAAAATGGCCTTTTCTGTCACTTAAAATATTCTGTTGGAGTGCCAGAATTTGACATCTCACATCCTGAGGGTCCAGGGGATATCCCGCCTGCTAGAGGAAACAACAATAAAAAGAGAGGTCAGGCTGAGTAATGCCAGAAAGCAATAAAGTTCCATAGAGGTAAACTTGTCTTACCTCATCCAGCTTTCAGTGGCCACTGAATGAATACAGCTTTTAGTCATAAACTGTTAACCTTTTCCTTTCTTTCTTGCTTACCTGGAAGACTGTGAGGTTCTAGGACTTCTATGGAAACCCTATCTCATCCCCTTACACTCTGTAAAAATAATATTATAGTCTGTAAACACAGTTTATTTTGTGAAATGCTAGAGTAACCGTTTAGCAGTTTTCCTATACTGCCTGTTTTTAATAGTTACACATATATTTATAGTTACACACACTTATGATGAGGTTCCTTGATGCCTTGTATAAACATGAACTTAATTTACCTATACTTTGAAAACACAGCCTGGAGGTAACTTTATAATTTTTTTAAAATATTTTTGGATTTTGACACATGAGCTATCACATAAGGTCAAGTATGAAGTTTTACACCCGTGCTGCCAAGTCAGTGTTTAAACATTTTCGGATTTACCTAATTTTTAATTTCATGTTTTTAAGAAATTTATTTTTATGTATACGAGTGTTTTAACAGAAACTATGTGTGTTCGTGTGGCGTGTGTGTGTGTGTGTGTGTGTGTGTGTGTGTGTGTGTATGTGTATGCAGCACATGTTATATGGTCCCTGTGAAGGTCAGAAGATGTCATTGGATACCTTTCTTTTGGTATGAGTGTTATTATTAATTATTATTATTTACAGTTTATTCACTTTGCATCCCAGTTGTAGCCCCCTCCCTCATCTCTTCCTGGTCTCACCCTTTCTCTTTCTCCCCTCTCCCTCTCCCCTAGTACAGTGATAGGGGAAATCCTGCTCTCCTACTCTCTGACCCTAGCCTATCAGGTCCCATCAGGACTGCCTGGATCTTCTTCCTCTGTGGACTGGCTAAGTTACCCCACAGGAAGAAATGATCAAGGATCAAGCAACCTAGTTCATGTCAGAGACTGTCTTTTCTCCTCTTACTAAGGAACCCACATAGAGACTGAGCTGTCTATGGGCTACGTCTGAGCAGGGGGTCTAGGTTCTCTCTGTTCATGGTCTTTGGTTGATACACCAATCTCTCCAGTCACCCCTTGGCCCAGCTTTTTTGGGTTTGTTGATCTCCTTGTGTGGCTCCTGTACCCTCCAGGTCTTTCGATATCCTCTGGCTTCCATAAGACTCCCTGCACTCTGTCCAAAGTTTGGGTGTCAGTCTCAGCATCTGTTTCGGTGCCCTGTTGGGTAGATCCTTTCAGAGGACCCTCTATAGTAGTCTCCCATCCTCTTCCCTGTGTTCCACCACTTCTGGTGTCTCCCCTGTTTTCCATATTGAATGAGATTTATGTATCCACCCCAGAATCCTCCTTTGCGTTTATCTTCCTTAGGTCTGTAGATTGTAGAATGCTTATCCTATATTATATGGATAATACCTACTTATAAGTGAGTATGTACCATGTATGTCTTTCTGCTTCTGGGTTACCTCAAACTGGTGTTACAGACAGTTGAAAGCTGCCATGTGAGTGCTAGAAACTAACTCCAGGTCCTCTGGAAGAACAGCTAGTGCTCTTAAATGCTGAGCCATCTCCCAACTCCAAATTTTCACTTTAGAGATCTCAAGTTAAAATAGACAAATCAAATTGATAGCTAAATTATCTTAGTGTACCTCATGGGTTATTTTGATTAATGTACATGATGACCTCACCACAAAGGAGATACTTACAAATACTGTTACTTCTTTTTTCCATATTGAGAAACTAAAGCTTAAATATGGAACATATCCTGGATCACACAGCTGATTCTTATTAACACACTACTGGAAGAGGTGGAATCAATACCAGGGTTCATTTTTAACCACTGTGTTATGCTTTTTTTGTTTTCCTATTTGGCGAAATGAATGAGTGAATGCATGAAAAATGCAATCATATTGAATAACTCAGCTCTAAATATGAGAAAACTTGTCTTACCTAAGAAGAAATTTCTCTTTTCCCAAATTAATACTCATTCTTGAGCTGCCAAAACGGTTTGCATTTTTATTGCCTTTTTAAATGCCTGCCTCTGTGTATAATGTTCTATGAAGTTTGAGCAGAATAATAGCTCACAGTTAGTTCTGCAGCCAGCGCTTGAATGCTTATCATGAAACAGGTTCTGTGCGAAGAACAAGAGAGACAAAGACATAAACAAAACTGTAGAACCACCATTCACTATCAATAATCCCAAATAAGAAAACAGTGATAAAACAGTATAGACTGCAGTAAGTAATGGGTTCACATGTCTGTAAAAACTTTCCCAATGAGAGGGACTGGAGAGAGTAGAGAACAAGAACAGTTTGTGAACACTGGAGGTCTTTCTCATTTGAACAATTTTTGGTCACCCAATTCTATTATTTCAGAAGAGTAAACTTATAATTTCACATATGTGAAACTGATTTCCTGGGTCCTATTAAACACACACATAAACACACACACATGCATACAAATACATACACATGCATGAACTCACATGTGTATATATATGTGTATATATATATATGTGTGTGTGTGTATACACACACATACATACATACAGAAAAGGAAAGAGAGTTAAGGAGGGAATGAGGGAGAGACATAGACTGAGACGGAGAGGTAGAGAGCCAGGGAGAGAGAAAGAGAGAGAAAGAGGAAATCTTACAAACATTTAAAAGGTAACATTTGCATCTGTGAGCTGGAACCTATTTGATAGTTTATAAATTCTTCATTGAACAGCTCTGAGAAGATTCCATAAAATATCAGAAACAGTTTGTAAGAGTTGATTTGATCATCATCTATCATTGAAATATCCACGTGGACTCAAAAATCATCATTTATATTGCATTTGGGCATAACAGATGCAGTAGCCCATAATGTGATATGGATTCCCTTAGAAATACATTTATCATTTGCAATGTTACTAGAAACTGTATTTTGCTCTGAAATAGGTTTTGCTTACATTCTTGCCAAAAAAAGAAACTGAAAAGTTGTTTTTTTTTTTTTTTCTGGACCAGGACTGAATTAATCAATTATCTTATATCCCAAATATCATATTCTCAATGGCAGTGGATGTTTCTCTAAGCATAGTACCTTGCAAGGAAATAATTCGTTATTAGCCTTTAAATGTATTGATCGATCATGGTGACCTTGATGTTAGATCTTCTGTTCTTGGTAATAAAAATGAAAGCCAATTATGTGATAGTGCTTCACATGCCTTTATATGGCATTGAGAGGTCACATGTTTATTATCTGTCTTCCTTCTGCTAAGAACCCTCCATACTTCATCTTATTTTTTTTTTCCTACAATACTAGGTAAGGGTAATTTCAACTTGAACCCCATTTTACAGATGATAAGACTGGAGGTTACATTAGCTATGTCTTCATAGCCCAAGTTCTAAACTTCTAAACGTGTGTACTTCCACAACATAGCCCCTTTTCTAACAGCTTCACACATTTCTGTCCCATTGGAACTAAAGTTTTCTTGTTTTGAGCACAGTAGAGAGAATTGCCTTTAGATTTCCCCTTCTTAGCCAGGAATGCCATATTGGAGATTATTCATTAAGGAGAGTAGATGAGAGCCAGGAGAAGCAGATAAATGAACAGGCTTCTCTTGAAAAGCTTCAGCAGATCAGCTGACCTCAGGCTGCAGTGCCAGGTGAAAGGAGTTCGTTTCTCACCCCCACCCCACCCCACCCCCACCCCCCTGCAGCAGCAGCAACAGCAGCAGGAGCAGCAGCAGCAGCAGCAGCAGCAACCCTGCCTTCCTCTGGGTCCCTATTCATTAGTAGTCAAGGTTTTCATTGTGCTCAGCAAAACAGTCACAGAAAATAAATGTGCTGCACAGATGGGCCCATAGAAAATCTACTTGATGTATTCTTGAAAATTCACAGCTAAATGACTTTGAAGAGATGGGGTTTATTGTGTCCATGATTAAAATGAGGTGTGGCATGAATCTTTCAGATACAATGCTGTCCCCATAAAGCTTTTTAAGAATGATAAGGTACAAAGTGGTAACTGGCCTCTGACTTGTGGATGTGTCTCTGCTTTTTGAACTATTTCCCCAATGATGAAATACATTTGCAGTATATTTGGTTTACACAAAGGTGAATGTAACAGTATAAACTAAGCCTGCTTCTTTATTTTTAATAAGCCAACACCTTTAATTTAAAGGTTTTTGATCTTGAAAGTTCAAAGGCTTCAGAAACTCAATTCACATTTCCTTGAACCACATATCCTATGCAAACTACAGTTTTCTGAAGCTATCTGCATTGCTTGACAAAATGTTTGCTAGCCTGTGTATACATGGAAATAGGGCTCAACAAAACACACCTTTAGCAAGTGTCACAGATTATTCTTCAGAGTGGTTTCGTGTTTCATATGCATTTGAAGTTATACAGTATATACAATATACTTACTATATATACATTTTCAATCATTTACTCCTCAAATTGCTCATGAAGCTGAGATTTGCATTCTTGGAGTTCACAGGGAGGATTAGTTACAGACTTGGATACCAGCAGAGCTAGTTTAGTTGGTAATTTTTTTCAGCTAGTTTTTAATGTCATTAAATAGTTTTTTAAGCTTTCAAATGATGTTGGCTAAGATTGTGCCACTGTAACGCTCACTACAGTTCTGTGTTTTGTGTATGTGCTACCAGGGTAACCACTACATGGTACATTAGCTGGACTGTTGTCACAGAATATCATAGACTGGGTGGCTTATGAAAAAATAGATATTCATCTCTCATAGTTTGGGCTGGCTGGAATGTCCAAAATTGGGGATTTTTTTTAAACATAGATGACTGTCTTCTATCCTTCTTCTCATAAAATGAACAATGTAAGCAAGCTCTCTAGGTCAGCTTTGTCAAGACCCTAGTCCTATTCATGAATGTCTGCTGTCCTGACCTCATAACCTCCCAGAGGTTCCACCTTTATTACCGTCACATTGGATATTAGATTTCAGCACATGGGTTACTGGTGACGCATAAGCATTCAGTGTGTGGTGAATGGTAATTCTGTCACTCATTTTACAGCAGAGTTCTTTATACTGTCCAGAGAGATGCCTAGGGTATTAAATACTTGCTGTTCTTACAAATGAGTCCAATTCTCAGCATCCACAAGGGGGTGATTCTCACAAGCATCTGGAACTCTAGTTGCAGGAATTCCAACAGTCTTTTCTGGTTTTTGTGCACATGCCCCCTCCTTCACTGTATACACATGAATTAGAGAAGGCTCCTTAAGTAACATTGTAAAGGAAACTATGTATGTGAGAAGACACTTCTGTAAAGCATGTCTGGGAAATACCATTGCGTTCTTTATTTTCCCTTCAAGAGACTGGTATTTATAAAACATTAGAAACAACATTGAGAAAAGTAAAGATGAAAATAGGAACAGAAATATTCTACCTATTGTTGCATATCTATATATTCCCACAAAGAAATTTGCTTGGATTTGTACAAGTTTTAGAGTATGGAAAGAAACAATCTTCCCTATGAAAATTATGACTGTGAACTCGATTTTGTGCACTACCACACAGCTTGTGGTTAATTTTGTACTAATTTGACCACCATAGGAAATTTTTGAAAGATTATTTGGATAGAAGCAGAATTATAGGACCCTATGCTTTAGTGAAACAATCAGAGTAAAGAGATTCAGTACTATGATTTTTATAAATTCTGCAGGAAAATTATATATGATAGTCCCAGGAGACACCATATCATAATTACTGTGGTTGTGGTGTCTTAGGGTTAGTCACATATGTGTCCTTATAGCAATTATGTCCAAGTAAATATCTAAGAATTTGCTCTAAGATTTGGACATACCTTATTTGTAGCATCTGCTTACTCTTGAGGTGTCAATATTCCTGTCCCAATCATCTCAACAAGTTCCTGAAAATTTAACAACAGAACGTTTGATGTGATACTGTCCATTTGAAAAATAACACTGGAGGGATCTATTTAGAATTAGAATAAACATATATATACATATACATATACGAAAAAGATAGAGACAGAGGGAGACAGAGAAACTGAGAGAGCACGAGATATTAGTAATCCAGAAATACATTAACCCCTTTGTGAGTAAATAAACTTTATTTACTGTTTAGCCACTTAAATTACAATAATCTTCCTTTTTTTTTATCCAACTTTATTCCTTATCTATAAAACAGTGTTTGTGATGTGGAATTCTGTTTGGGTATAATCAATATTCTCCACCTACCTTGATCTTTCTAAGAGCAGAAGAAAAGCCTGTAGAGTTGCCTTTCTGATTTTAGTAGCATTGAGGCACCTGGGCTGTAGATTGGGGAAGGACACTGGCATTGTATAAAGAGTCACATGGAGTTTAGGATGGAAGACTGGGAGAAAACAAGACAGAGTCTCTGAAGCTGACTTATCAGCACAGAATTTTACCTTAACATACGGTCATAGATTCCAGGCTAGCAATATATCCATAGTGCCCTGTGGTATAACCAGGATAACTGTTGCCTCTTGGTCTTTAGCTATAGTCCCTCCTGCCCTTGAAATTTATTACCTAGTATCCCCTTAGAATGTGTTTGGTTTTTTTTTTCTGCTTTTATTTCCTGGATTATTTTTATGGTTCTCTTGAAGAATGTTTCATCTTACAGAATAAGGAAGAAAAACAGATATTGCCTTCTCTGAAAACCTCTTCTGTTTTCATACCCATCTCAAGATACAGTTCAAATAGCTCCTCCATCATCATCTCCCTTTGCTGTGGTTTTCTCAGCAGCTCACAGTCCTCAGTGTATATGGGATTCACTTGAGAAGCTTTTGAGGAGTTGTTTTCTTTTGGACCCACAAAGGGTTCAGAATTTATGGCTATGGGTGGCTGTGTGGGTTTTAATATGCCCTCTGTGACTCTACTGTGCAACCAGGATTGGCATCCTCCATTCGATAGCATGCTGTCATCTCTCTTGTCTACATAACAAAAGCATCCCAGGCTCCATAAACTCAATAAGAGTAAGGGTGGATTTTTCAGGTGAAAAATAATTTATATGTTCAACTGAAAATGGCAAACAGTTCCCATGTAGCAACTCTATCAAGGCTGTGCCTTTTGGAAAGGAAAGGAGTATTAGTCAGAGAATTTGGATAAACTTGGAAGACATTTCTTGAGCTCTAGCATAATCTTGGACCAGAAAACAGTCATGGGAGATGGAGTCCATTGCTTTAAATTTAGAAGGACTAAATGAAAGATGGAAATTATTTTCCATTGTCTCAAGTGACCTTTCCAAGATCATGTAATCTACTGTTAAAGGACCCAAAGATATGCTGTCACAATGAAAATTTATACAATAGGTCAAAAAACTTTAATTTTTCCTCTTATATAAATATTTTCTGTTTTTTTTTTTTTGTTACTGAATGTGTTTTAATGGTATGGATCAGAACCACAATAATTTATCTTCTATCTCCTCTTTAACAGCTTTGCTAATACAGAAATATGTATCATAAAGTTCACCTGTTTAAGTATACAATTCAGTGGCCATTAGCAGCTCTACAGTCCAATGTAACCATTACCTCAATCTAATTTTACAATGTGAGTTTTACTACATCACAAAAACACTTGTCCTCATTAACTGTCACAAAGTGGTAGGACCAGTGTCCCTTTGCTTAGCAGGCTAGGGCTCATTTTAAGTAAGTAGCTGAAGAGGAGAGGCCTAAGGAAAACTAAGGCAGCCGGATCTGAAGGTTTCCCATTCCAAATGAAATCAGATTGGGCGGTGCTGCTCCCACTCTTTTTCACTCTGCGAGAGAGGACTCATTTCAGGCCCAAAGGCCTTGACTGGATATATCTAGTTTCATCAGTGCATGTACATTGTAGGTATTTCATCAGCAGAAAAAAAGGGAACAGTCATGTTTCAAGGTTTTCCATCTCCACTGACGGCTTGTCCTCGTGCCGTGTGTCATCTTGCATTCTTAACACTTATTTTCTTCATTGTGTGTCTGCCCTTTAGTCTCCTCCTTCATAGCCAGAGAATCATGAAGATGCGTTTCCCTCTTTGCCCATAAGCAGGAAATGCCAGCTTTGTTTATTGATGAAAATTTCTCAGGTAGTGTTTCCTAAAATTGAATGTGCACAATTCTAAAGATAATATAAAGTATAGTTTGTTTAATGTCAAGCAAGCATTTTGTTTTAGCTCAAGAATGCATTTTTTGGGGGGTAAATTATTGCTATTACTTAGTTCAGTCATTTAAATATACTCAGAGTACATATTTAGATGTACCCAACTTTGAATTCTTTTTGAAAGCTGCTAACCTTCCAGTGGTAAAGCTTTGCCATGACTTCTTAATGCATTTCTGAGAAAGGACTGAGAGTTCCCCAAGTATTTTACTCATAATAGCACCTTACGCAAGTGTATAAAGGGAGGTGGTCAGCTTCAGTGATTCTTCTGGAATCCTCTGGAGCTTTGGCAGCACAGCAGTGCCACCTAGCATTTACTACTCGGGCTGATCACTTTCTATTATTTTTTTTAAATGAGGATTTTTTTTTAAATTTATTTGAAATACAATTAAGTGCATCAGTCTGCATTCCTTCCAGAACTGTAGACTGAGATTATTACAGGAAGTATTGGAGGCAGCTCGAAACCAACAGTGTTTATTTGAAAACCCTTGTGATTGGAAGGGAATTGGTGTCAATGAAGAAAGGGGCTGTGAAATCTGCTGAAGAGTTTCAAATGTCAGAACTGCATATTCATGAGCCACGGGCACCTGTGGCCTTGCTGCGAGGTCTTCCTGCAGCTCCTGCCTCTGTGGTGCTCAGAATGGCAATGAAGACGCTTTCCACGGAGCCTTGATGTTAATTTGCATATAAACCCATATATGCTATCTGCATTGTTATACTGTATATGCACACATGCGCATACAAAAGATTTATTTGTATATGAAAGTAGCAAGTAGAGAAAGGACCCACAAATGATTTCAAGAGAGGAGCAGGGCCTGCCTCCTCTCTCAGGGGGATGCCAGCTGGAGCCAAGGCTTTGCCCTGGAGCTGATGATACCCATTAGGAACCTCTTCAGATGAGGGCAGATAAGCTTGTTTCCTGTGCCAGACAAGGAGGACACAACAGAACTTGGCCTTCTCTGCTCTCTTTTCCTCTCCCTTGCACCTCAACATGATGGACAATGCTTTCACAGGGCTCAGGTCTTAATCTTCTCAGCTCCCAAACTGTGCTTAAAAAAACACATCAAAACAAATCAATAGTATTTAAGAAGGGGGAAACATGGTGCTTAGATTGATACTTTACATAATGAGCCCTTTATGAGATGTAATGCCAACTGTTAATCAATAGACATGCCAGAACTGCCTCTAATACAACCTTGTAGAGTTTTTTTTTAAATTAATCCTTATTAAAAATATTGACTTGTTGTGACTTGCTGGGCTGCTCCTGGATCTATTTTTTATCCTAATTAGGAGGTTACGGTGCAGTGCTTGGGCTGCAGATAATAATGTAATGATTATTGTCTTAAAATCTGGGAATCAATAAAAGATACTATCAAGCTGTGCCAAGTGTCACAATTATGAAAATTACTTGAGATTTATACAAGCTTTACCTGAGCAGGGTTTTTTGTTCTGTTGTTTCCTTCCTGGTCTTTGGTAGGTTCAAAAGATGTTTTTGATGACTGACAGCAAGGGCTTCTTCAGGCATTGTGCCATCAATGGCACTTTCTGTGAGAGTTGCCATCTTCCTCAAAATGATGGTGTAAAAGTATTTCTTTACCCTAACAAGCTACACTGCAAAGACTCTTGTACCTAAAATACTTGACTGAAATTCTAGAATTTATTTTTAAAGAGTATCTGAGGATTTATTTATGGTTTTTTTTCCTCCCAAGGGAATTCTACTAATTGGAAGACACTCCAAAAAAGAGGTAAATAGGTATAACAACTTTGTATTTGTCCAGAGGATTCAGAATATTACATTTAGGAAAGATGTAATAATAATAATAAAAGTCATAAAAGTTAAGATACATGGTTGATAAAAACATAGGTATGTTCTAGGTGCATCGTGTGTAAACGCATGTACTTTTCCCACTATGAGAAGGATTGTGGATTATTATGTTTCAAAGACAGGCAATTGAGGCTGTTATGCGAGTTATCCAAAGACACATAGAAATCAGCAGAGCAAAACCTACCATGACATGCCTCTGGCTTTTCCCAATCTCTCTCTCTCTCTCTCCTGATGGTCACTGTGACTACTGAGATCTTGACACAGCCTCCTCACCCTGTGATTTAGCAAGTGTTGAGATAAACTAGGACAGCGTACTACAAGAGCTCGGTCAATGATAAACAGTTGGGTACCCCATGTTAGCACAGAGGGCAAGCCTTCGTCCTTTCCAGCCTCCATAGTGACAATGCTATCACTAACGTGTACCAACCCAGGCTAGCAGGCAGTGAAAGGCACTGCTGGTGACTTTCATTCTACCCAGGCACCCTGATATTTGTGCTCCCAGTCTCTCTGTGCCCTGTTCTCTGCAGAGCCATTGTTCTTAGGAAAATTAAGGAGGGGTGTGAATGGGAGGAAGTCCCACTGTTTAGTTCTATGTTTGTGAATAAGGAAAATGTTTTCCTTCTATAGCCTCTTTAGAGACAATTAAGCATTAGCTTTTGTCAGATGCTAAATTATGAGTGAATTTAGTTTAAAGTATGTGAACCATGCACCCTTTGAAATTTGCCTGAAAACGCTCATTATAAAGCTAATGCTATGAAAAAGCACTCCCTTTCAGATTAGGGAAAGCACCTGAATAGTTTTCATAAGTGGCTGCGCATCGTTTGAAAGCATTCTAGTGTTGCCTGAACCGCTTTCAACACACCTTTCAACGGGGAAACTTCACATTCAGCGTGTCTGTAGTTCTACAAGACTTTCAATAATATTTAAATTGGTTAACTGTATTTCTTTTATATCTGTTTTAATGCTTTTATTGATTGGAGGTAGATAAACTTGATTGTGCATGAAATCTTATTTTTCCACACAAAGGAGATGTGATTTGAGTGTGTACGGGAGAAAACCGCACCTCTAAATGGGTGAGACCTATGAAATGTAAGGGCTGGGCCAGGTAGCTGTTAGCTGAGGCCTTTGAACTGTGTGTAACCGATTCTTCTGACATTTGTTTCTTCCAGTCAGTGTTTGGAAAGAGGTCCTGGATAACACCTCTTTATTAACTCTAGTAAAAGGAGAAGAAAGTTCAGGTCTCAATGTGAGGATAGTAAGTACTTCATGTGAGCCAGAAACTTGTTTTGTGTGAGGAGCTTGTTAGACCCTCACACCTGTAGTGTTAGCCCCTCACAGTTACAAGATAGCCGGCCACATTTGTGAGCATTTTAACAGTATGCAAGAATATAAGATGCAATACTTTTTAACATACACTTCTTAAGACAAACCAGCACCATCTTTCATTTTGCTATACTGTTCACATGGCTGAAACTTAGGATATTATTGTCTTGCAAATAAGAAACTTGATATTTGAAGCATAAGCTTGAGGAAGAGAAACTGAGGACCAAAACGGTTTCCACATGTACAGGATGCATCATAGAAAGCAGGGTGGTGGGGTTTGGATAGAAAGGAGATCATATCTCATTTCTGCTACTCATTTAGGCAACTGAAATCACTGCTAAAAACCTAGATTTCTTCCTTTGAGAAACTTATAATGAACTAATTGAGCATGAACAAAGACATGGGAATCTTTGCCACAACTCTCCATCAGAATATGTATATGCACTTGCCAAAGGCCTGGGGGTTCAGGTCTTGTGTTTGTGCACATGCCTCCTGCCTTTCTGAGGCTAATGGTCTAGTTGTGAAAAAAAAGGAAAGCAGTTTTGAAAGCTGCTACCTATACACCCTGACATCAACTAGAAGGCTACAGGGAATGGACAGAGCTGGCCAATGAAAAGGAGCAAGGAGAAGAGTACTTTGGAGTTAACATAGAAGTGCAATAGGTTTTGAACTTAGTGCTGAGCACAGAGCTGGAAAGGTAGCAATTAACAAAAGCAATGCTATACCACCATTGTCCAAAAGAAAGTGGAGAAGGTGACTGCTCCTGTGTGTATTACCCTGTACACAGCCCTTCTCCATAGATTTCAAAGTTCAGCTCTCCCTCCAGATCCCTATACTAGCATTCTGCTTAAAGAATCAAAGTAGAGACACATACCTGCACTTAGCAAACACTTTATATATTCCTCAAAATGTTTAGTGACGTTCTCACATTTAATTTTAGTAGCTAAGCAACATAGTGATATACAGGACAAACTAACTTTCCAAGGAAAGACTTATTCAAGGCCAAGTAAGTAGTGAATAGTGGGAGGCAGACAGCTCTCCAGGAATCTTTTGTTGTGTGACATCTCTCTTCATCCCGTGCTTTTTATTTAATAACTCAGATGAAGCTTGCTCATGACAGACAAACCCAGGAGTCATATACAACCTGCATAGGTACTATACGATTGTTGAAGGTGACCAACACATCTAGACTTGCACTTGGAAGGCTAATGAGGAAAGAAAACACAACTTAATAGCCTTTCTCCCACTTCACTGTGTGGTATGTGTGTATGGTATACATGTATGCTGATGTGTGTCTATGTGTGCTCTAGAATTTTCCACCTTATTGCTGTAAGCAAGTTCTCCCTGGACCTAGAGGAAGGCTGCTAGCCAATAAACCCCAGTGATCTTCCCTCTGCACCTCACAGGCTTGGGATCACAGGCATGTGCACAGCCACAGGCATGCCCAACTTTTTTAAAGCAGGTTTGGAGAAAACTGATCTCAAATTCTTACACTTGCACAGTAAGTGTTCTTACTTGTTGAGCTATGTCCTCAGACACAGAAGAGAAATTCTCAGATGCACTGTACCTGATTTCATCCTTCAAGTTTCTGATATATCAGGTCCTTTGTAGGGTCTTGTACTTTGTCATTATTATTATTATTAAGGGAAAATTCAGTACAGATCTTAATTTATAGATATCAGGTTATAAAATAATTGCTACCCCAATGTTGAGACTGTCTGAAAGCTATACTTCTGTACTTGGAATTTGAAATTTCAGGAAGAGCACTTGCCAAGTAAACCTCATAACTTGAGTTTGCCCCCTGAGACCCATATAAAGGTAAATAGTAAAAACTGACTTGGCAAAGCCAACTTCTGAGTGCCACACATGTCCTGTGCCATATGGGTGCTCAGCTATACATCATACACACACACACACACACACACACACACACACACACACACGAGCACATACACATTCAAGTAATGAATAAAGAAAATATAGAAAATCTTAAGATGAATATTGAGAAAAACCATCACCTAAATTCACCCAAGAAATGAGTTTTCACTATCATAAACATGAATCAAAATTTTACATTTTAAATTTTTAATGAAGAGATCATGATAATCTTTCTGTATGATTGATGCTCAAGCCAGTATATCTACGTTCAAATTAATAATAGAAATATTAACTATGTTTGAATGTGTATATTCCATTTTAACCTTATTTTTTGTTTTCATTTTAACCTGTTTAATGTGAATTTTCTAAGCTTAAGTAGTAAGACATAATATTGATAGATGATCATAAAAAAGTCATCTTACTCTCTAAAATGGTCTTTTCTGAACAAATGTGTCAGTAGGTCTCCATATACAATTTCTTTCACTAAGTTGCTCTTTGTCGTCATGTTACATGATAAAACCAGGGGAACCTTTAAGAAAGCATGACATAAACACATCATAACAAGTGCCAAAATGACTCAAGGGAGGAGGCTTCTATCATGTCCAGTAGTGCCTAATAAAGGTGAAGCAAAATAAAATAAGGTGCTTTTCCTGTATGAGAGGTAAATCACACCGACACAGCATTCTTCGCTTTGATTTCAGGGAATCGGCCTTCGTACCCATGTGGGCACTCTTTGAGCGGGACATACTCATCCAGCCAATAAACATTAACTTTGTGCATTTGTATTATCTCTCGTTTTCTGCTTTGAATTTTTCTTTAGTCTGAATACGTCCCATTATTTATTTTGTTTATAAGAAGTTTTGCAGTTTGTTTTAAATCTTCTGTAAAGCAGTGTAGGAAACGATATTGTAAATATGTAGACACATGAGAATTAAAGCCTTTTGATCCGCTTCCTTTACAGACACCATATTTCTTGCATGGTTCTAGAAATGTGGATTCTATAAGAAGTTTAGAAAAGGAAAAACTCCTGCTGTGCATTTGTTAAAGCAAAGAGTGGTGGATAGAATTTGTAACGATGACTTTCAAATCTAGTTGTATATAAGAATCAACAGTAGAGATAGCGTGTTAGGGCATGTGGGTGTGTGCAGGCATATACACAAGCTTGTAGAAGCCAGAAGTCCAAGTCAGGTACCTCCTGATCTGGTGTTCCAGTCACTCTCCATCCTATATTTTGATATAGACTCTCTCACCAAACATGGACATCACATATTTGTCTAGATTCACTAGCCAGCAAGCCTCAGATAGCTTCCTGCCTCGTTCTCCTCAGTACTGAGATTATAAGCATATGTTAGTACACGGAGCCTTATACATGGTTCCTGGAGATTCAAACTCATATTGTCAAGCTTGTAGAGTCAGGACCTTAAAGACTTGGACAGCCACATAGACTCAGAAGAGAACTTCTCAAATGCACTGTATTGGATTTCATCCTTCAAGTTTCTAATATATCGGGTCCTTTGTGGGGTCTTGTACTTTTTCATTTTACAAAGCTGTCTTAACAAATACTGCTATTAAGGCAAGATGGAGAACCACTGAGAGACGTCCTTGGTGAGTAAGACCACTGCACCCATGTCAGAGAGCTCACAACTGCCTATAACTGCAAGTGTCAGGAGATCCCATGCCTCTCGCCTCTGTAGGTGCCTGTACTCACAAACATGCACACACACACACATATATATTTAAATATAAAATGAATCTTGAAACAATAAAATAAGATTTTATGGATTAGATATGTAATATAAATTAATGAAAAGCCAAATACTTCTTTATTTAGACTGAAAAATTCCTGCTAATTGACTAGATGTGTGCTGGCCTCCTGTTATCTTCAAAACTCTTTGGTAGCTCACAACAGAGAGCTTTCAGGGTGCCCTGGCATCCTGAGTGAACTGGACAATGATGTCTCTTCTGTTTGACATCATCGCCGCCATCATCCAGGAGCATATGTTGAAACCTAACCTTGCAAAGCAGTTTGCTGAGTGCTGAAGATCACAGTGTTCTAAGACACTGCCCTTACAGTCAAGGAGACTCAGCTCCTTGGACAGACAGGACATGCACATAAAAATGATAATTAACAATGTCAAGTAGCATATGTTAAGTGCCAAATCAGTGGCAGCAACCATAAATACTCTCTGAGTTTCATGGAGGGAAATCAGCAGTACAGGCTCTGGGGTGGGAAGCCGGATGGAGAAAGTGGAAGGCCAAGTCTTGACCTTGCTGTTTGCATAGGAATTAAGTAAATATATTTTTTTTTTCTAAAGGCAGTATAACTGCAGTGGGCTGGCTCCTCATGCATACTCATTTAAATTCTATTTTAAAGCAAAAGTTGTAGCATTGGATATGTAACTATAAGATTTAAGACAGGAGCACCCCCTCTTCTTGGTTTGCCTGTCTTTGTTTACAGCCTCGTATCTAAAATCACCAACAAGCACACAGTTAGCCCACAGATAACATGGCCCGGTGAGTAACAGCATGTACAACTTAAGTTTGGCGATCTGAGTTCTACCACTGGGGCTTATCGTGAAAGGAAAGAGAACTGACTCCCAAAAGTTGTTCTCTGAACTCCAAAGAATGTCCATGGCACATGTCTACTGCACTTCTCTCCCCATCCCATCCACAAATACTACCAATCCATATAATTTAAAATTTGAAAACAATAAAAGAACCAGATGAAAACATATCTTAGGGAAAGAATTGAAAATCTCTGACCTATATTTATGTAAAATAACATTGATTTGTGAAGGGAATCATCATTTTCACAAATATTTTAGCCCACCTTTGCTTCACTGCTATCACACTTTATTTTTTATTTTATTTTATTTTTTTTAACTTCTGCTAAAAGCAAATCTGCTTTATGACAATTAGGGAGAGTAAAATTGCGCTCAACAATTTTTCCATTATAAAAATAAGAAAATTCTTGTTAACATATAATTTATTCATTTAATATGATAAGAAAAGCATTTGATTTCATTTTCCTAAGTATAAAAGACATTTACAAAGACTTGTTTTAATCATGATGCAACAAAAAATATCCTAGCCAGGATGGAAAGTTAGCATTTGTTAGCATCAGAAAGAAACCTAATTCCCATGTACAAAACTCCACAGAATCGCAACATGTACAGGGCAAGTTGACAATGGAGGATGTAGTTTATAGAGCAAACGTGAAAGTTAATAATCAATTAAGCAGGTTTGGAAATGCTGCTGGACAAAAGAGAAGTAAAACCATATGACGCATGACCATGGGTAAAAATCCATGCACTCAACACTGTCCAGGTGCTTTCTGTTTGCAGTATGACATGCTTTAACGTGCTTCTCCTAGAAGTCAGGACAGAGAAAGCAACATCAGTCTGATTTAGTAAATAGAGTGAGTAGTGGCATCGGAGCAGGTCTCTTAAAGTTGTTGAGTTCATCCCTCCCTGTCTTTGTACAACAAGATGCACAGACAGAATTTAGTCAGGAATGAGTTCTCACACCCAAGCTAAGAGCATAAAATTCCGATTTCTAAAAGTTTTGTTTTTCAAATGGAAATTTCTTCCTTCTGTCTCTCCTGCTACTGACTCATCTTCCACTTTTGAATTATAATCTTCTTCCTCCTATCTTCTAGAGTCTAAGGACTTCATGCTATCAGGGAAAAGTACTTGGGGCTGGGAAGTTGCAAAAGCTCCATGATGGAGAATTTCTTGCCATCCTTCTTGAGAGGCTGGACTATTTGTTTCATCAGGATTCCATTGTGACCTGACAAAAATAAAGTCAACACCATGGTGAAGTAAAAACCATCTTTAACTCATTTCTTAAAAGGCAGGCGTCTCAAAGTGATAAAGTGGAAAGTGTCTGGCATTTATCAGTCCAGGCACATTGATGCTGTGAGCGTCGTTGCGTGAACTTCACCCCAGTGGTTGATTGTCTTAGCACAAGGCAATCTCTTGTGACTTTCAAAACAAAATAGTGATTTGAAGACTCAAGTCACAACTAACCCTCATGGCTTGTCCTCCATCATGGTCAGAAACATTACATAACACAATAAAGATGGTATATCCCTCTTTTCACACCCATTTAAACATTCTTTATCTTATTCATTATTTTTGGTTCTAATTATTTTATCTAATTTATTAACTACTGTAAATTAATTATTTAGAAACAAGTTCTCATCATGTGACCCAGGAAGAAATCAAGCTATTCATCCTCCTTCTCAAGTTCTGGGATTGCAGGTGTGTGCTTACTTGCCCTGTTCTTAGTTCTTGTTCTTCAGTTGCTTAGTCTACCCATTTCTCAAAACCGTTTCTTCAATCTTGGAAACCTTTCTTCCTGGGAGCCCACCAATATTTGTTTCCTACACTGACCCTAACAAAACACACACTACTCTTTGAACAACAAAAATATACCACTGGCCCTCTGTATTCATGAGCTATTCATTGGATTCAACACTAAATAATCATTTATGTGACATTTATAGTCTATATTTTAAGTAACCTAGAGATAATTTTAAATATTCAGGAAGAAATACAGAGGCTATAATTGAACACTATACCTTGATTATATAATAATACTTTACCACATTGCATAAAAGAGTTGAGCAAACATAAGTTTTGTTATCATTGGGGGTCTGGGGACTAATCCTTCATAGATACTGTGGCATTATACATACATATGCACACACATAGTGTGTGTGTTTAATGATAGTTCTCTAATATGGATGTCATAAGGTACCCTAGAATTTGATTCTGTGGGTTTCCTCTTCTTGGCTTTCAGATGCCTATCTTCAGCTTTTGACTCCACATATAACCCTCTGTATTAAAAAAAAAAATTGGGTCCTATGCCAATGATCTCATTTATCTTAATTATATCCTTGAAGATACTATTTTTATATACAACCATGTTCTTAGATTCCAAAACCATCCATTCTTAAGGATGGGGCCTAAAATACAAATTTGTTATGGAAGGTCAAACAATTCAGACTCCATCACTCTTTTGACTTCCCACAGTCATGTCCTGTAAGCATCCCCCATATCTGCCATTAGGATTGCTTTCTTTTAATTAAAATTTTTAATATTATTTACAGTTTATTTACTTTGTATTCCAGCCATAGCCCCCTCCTTCATTCCCTCCCAATCCTACCCTCCCTCCTTCATCTCCTCCCTGCCCCTCTCTAAGACCACTGATAGGAGAGGTGCTCCTCTACTTCCATCTGACCCTAGCTTATCAGGTCTCATCAGGACTGGTTGCAATGTCCTCCTCTGTGTCCTGGGAAGGCCTGTGGGTTGGAGAGGTCAAAAAGCCAGCCACTTAGTTCATGTCAGAGACAGTCCCTGTTCCCCTTACTATGGAAACCCACTTTGATGCTGAGCTGCCATGGGCTACATCTGATCAGACGTTCAAGGTTATCTCCATGCATGGTCCTTGGTTGGAGAATCAGTCTCAGAAAAGACTCCTGTTCCCAGATATATTTGGTCCTTGTGGCGCTCCTGTCCTCTCCAGGTCTTACTAACTCCCCCTTCATTCATGTCATTCCCTGTACTGTGCCCAAAGTTTGGTTATGGGTCTTAGCATCTGCTTTGACACACTGCTAGGTAGAGTCTTTCAGAGGCCCTCTGTCCTGTTTCTTGTTTTCTTCTATTTCCAATGTCCATCCTATTTGTCTTTCTAAGTGAGGATTGATCTTCTTTCCCTGGGTCCTCCTCCTTGCTTAGCTTCTTTAGATGCACATATTCTAGTATGTTTATCCTATCTTATAGGTCTAGCATCCACTTATAAGTGAGTATATACTGTGTGTGTCTTTCTGCTTCTGGGATACCACACTCAGGATGGTCTTTTCTAGATCCCACCATTTGCCTGCAAATTTCATTGTTTCCTTGTTTTTAATAGCTGGTTTCAGATAATTCAAAATTGAATTTGGCTATCATCAGAAAGGAAAATTCTTAACTCATACAGGTAAAGTTTAAAGTTTAGGGTAAATACATCAAATCTCGAGGCACAGCTAAATGTAAATACTATATTTTATCAGGTATTGATCATACTCTGTCCATTGGTTCTGTATTTTTTAAAATGGCTCCTTTCTCAGACAGATTCTTTCTCATGTTCTAAGATGGCTGCCAATTCTCGAAAATACAGTCTGTTCCATCATTACTTACTCCACTAGAAAATTAGAATATCTTTTTCCAGTGTTATACTGAATATTCCAGATTCAAGTCTCATTGTATCTATCATAAAACCAGTCTATGGCAAAATCTAGTAACTATTATGATCTATAGTATCTATGTGGTTTGAGACAAAACTGGATGGAGTAAACCCCCAGAGGGTATGGGCTTCTTCAGGATATTAAGATTGCCTTCATTAAGCATGTGAGAATGTTTGGTAGAACATGTAACTCTAATGGTTGTTTCATTTGCCAGCACTTCTCTCTTCTCATAAGCTCCCACTTTTTTCTCAACTTCCATTCTGTTATCTCCTTTCTCATGAGATCTCTCTTTTTCGTCTACATAGTCCTCATAGACAGAACCATTATTTCATGAGATTTCAGCATGTTTTCCTGTATATATAAGCAAAGATAAAGAGAAAAATTGTGTCACTTTGAAATGCCTAATGGAAAACACAGTGTCCAATGGATAAGACCCATGTGTTTCTGTATATGAATATATAATGTTTATCTGCTCTACTCAAGGTACCATGATGGGTAGATGTTATTCTTCTATGACAGTTTACTACAGTTTCAAATATAAACAACAGAACAAAGCAAGCTTTTTAGAACATCTGAGAGGGAGAGGCAAACTATTAAATCAGGGCCTGGCAGAGCATAGATACCAGAAGAGATTATATTGTGGTTTGTAAGCTGAGTGTTCTTAGGCAATTCTTAACTGTTTCGAGATCTGTTTATTCCTTCCTTCTAAAACAACCAGTATTTGTATTAAATTTCTTAAGTCTTCATGATCCTTGGAAAGCTTGATTTTCAGGAGAAGATGACTTATATAGGTATGGAAAGAGGGCTAAATCTGGGAATGCACTTTATATCTTGACCTAAAGACACAAGATCTAGAATTTGGAATGGTCATGGGAGTCATATCTGATAGGTAAATCTATCCTTGTCAAAGGGGCAGCAAAGATGAACCAAGTCTGGCCTCTTGTCCTGTTCTTTCTGATATCACTGGCTCCCCAGTACACTGCCTCTTCCAAACAGCTTGCATCTATGTCTATGCTTAGCTCAACACAGACACAGTAATATCTTGATCGCTAAATGTTATCTACTTCATTCTTACTCTACTGTAAGTAAATATTATCCAAAATTAATGCCTGTATTTATTCCCCAAAGCCTCTCCATTTACTGTTTCTACTGTTAAGGGCATATGGCAGCTTGGCAGAATGGTAACAGTTCCTTTTGCAATGTCTGGCTTTTTTTTTTTTTTCTTGATCAACAAATATCTTGTGAGAAACTAGGAACCTCTGTTTCTTTCAGTCCACAAATTCTGTAACAGTATGCGGTTTGTTTATTTGTTTGTTTTTTAACAGATCCACAGTCTAGACATCTATGATTGGAGGATCCTGCCCACCCACTTCATTACTTCCTGACCCTTATCTGAGTGCCTGCCACCTGGTAGATACTCAATGAGTATAATTATTAATGATTGAAGGGGTGAATAAATAAATGAATAAGAGCCTTTCATTTGACATATCCATATTCTGTCACATAATTTTCCATTTCAGCATCTGTAGAACAATCTGTGTCAGCATTCACTTATTGCTGACCAGATCTTTCCATTGGATCTGTCATTATTTTCATGTATGTGAACACAACCACAACTGCAACTGAGTCATGTATATTGTGTATAACTAGTGCCAAGTCCAGTGTTTGTTTGTTTGTTTGTTTTATTTTAAATACAGCAACTTGGGATTTATTTAGTGAATATTTGAAGAAGCAATATTGTCCCACCTGTTACCCAATAGCTTTTTTCTTACCTTCTTATAAGATGGAAGAGCATCAGTGTTTACAAAGTAGGTACCAACACATGGATTTGTCACCAGGGTGGTTGTAAGACACATGGTTTTTGTTTGTTTGTTTTGTTTTTTGAAATGCTCCATCTCTAGTTACTTAGACCATGGAATTTTCAAGTGTGGAAAAGGGTAGACATTGATGACTCTGATACCAAAATAATGATTCAGAAGTGTTGCAGCACAAACATGAAGAAGTATTAATATGAAGTATGGTATAATTAGTGGTAAATGAATATTTCATCCACAAACAGAGGGGTGCTTTTAATGTGACTGAGCTTATAGGTTTTCATATACATAAGTCCCGAGAGAGTCTTCTAATTTACCTCTTAAAATGCTTAGTTCATTTCTGCAGCTACTGTTAAGAAGAGTTTATGCTGCAGCAAGCACTCTGCATATTTCTGTAAGTCCTAGAAGGGCTTTTCTTGAAGGGCTTTTGAGATGTGGTCCCACCTTGTCTCTTCCTCAGGTGTCTGCCTCCTGCTGATAGTAGATTGCTCTGTCACATAATTCTCAGCATTACCATCTGTACCCTACCAGAGACCTGAAGCCTCTAAAACTGAGACAACCTTTTCCCTTTATAAGCTACTTATGCCAGGTATTTTATTACATGGATGGCAAGCTGAATAATATATTCAATTTTTCTGTCTCTCTCTGAGTTTTCCTGTTTCTTGCCTTACTATTTTTTTGTTTTTCAAAACTATGCTCTCCAGTATCAGGGAAGAACTCTTCCATGTAAAGGGAGGAAAAAAAACAGACAACACAGTTCTAAACTATTCTGTTGACAGATTTATTGGCTCATAATAAGAAGAAAGGGTGGTTTATAATTTCCTTGGGGATAGCTTCTACCCATTAGTTTTCTTATCCACATATGGCTTTATCTCATTAGTCAATACATGGAGTTTCCAATGGTAGCAATCAGAACTGTGTGTATTCTCCTTCCTTTTCCTCAGAAAAGATAGTGTATTTCTTCCTTTGTCTTTGTTTGTGAAATGAGAATTTTTCTAAATCAATTGATGCATCTCCTGTTGCCTTGATTTGTATCTGATGCCATTCCCTGTTATTGGAATGATTTGTACCATCTGTCTTAGAATGGGGGTCACAGTCAAATTTCTGAGCAGGAAAATGGGAATGTTGTACATTACTTATCACTTGCGTAGATGTCATGTCCCTAAGTTCGTGGTTGTGACACAGGGGAAAGGGCAGGATTAATGATGAAGGAGATAGGACAATATCTTCATCACCCTCCACGGTCCTGCCTCTAAATGTTCTGCTGATAGCTCAAACTCACTTGTTCCCAAATCTATCATCTTCCTGCTTCTTAGAGTATGTCTATTCCTGCAGTGTTTTCTATTCTATGAATTTTTTCCGAGTTTCCTGCTGTTATGGATGATCTATAAGTCAAGAAGCTACTTTGATCCTCGTTTAACACTAGTCAAAACACCCCATTCATCCCTGCAGCTGCTTTTCAAGTCCTATGCATATAAATGTATAGCTGGCATACCAGGCAAAGGAATAAAATCAGTACAGGGAGTTATAGGGAAAACATTTATCCCTTAAAACACTAAACAAGTACTTACATGTGAATAAAAAACAGTGGCACATGCTCTGGAGGCAGAGATCATAGGAAATTGAGAGAGAGAGAGAGAGAGAGAGAGAGAGAGAGAGAGAGAGCGCACTCCCACTGACCCAGGTAGATAGGAAAATCCTCTCTGAACAAGTGATACCATCTAAATCGTAAAAGTAGAAGGAGGTAGAAAGGCAGAGGGAGGGGAAGAAGTGGCTCGAGAGAGAGGACCCCCACCCCAACACAGCATCATCAGGGAACTGAAAACCTACCAGGAATATTGTGGAACAACACAAGGCAGATGAGAGTGCTTCAAGAAGTACTGACGATACTCTTTTCAGCTGCCAAGGGGTCAAAGGAGATGAGGACTGAAGAGCAATTGTTCATTTCAGCATCATGTCTGTCTTTGGAGATCTGAGCTGGCCCCAGTCTAGTGGGATGGTGACAAAAGAAGTAAGATTGGAGTGGCTGGAATTTTTTTTTTTTTTCAAAAATTCCAGGTGAAGACATTCTGTGTGCTGACACTTCTGGAAGTGCTTCTGTGAGTTAGTGTAGACCAATGTTTGATCACTGCAGGAACAACATTGTCATAGATATGGATTCATTTGTTTACTTCTATATTTACTTTGAGATTAAAAACTATAGAATGTTCACTTGCTCATCAAGAATTCCATGATATCATAAATATTTTCCTGTTTTGATAGGTTGGGTTTCTAAACTATTATATGCCTCAGTCATAGAAAAGCACCTTGATACAAAGTACTCCTCAACCTGTTAAGCATTAGATGAAGGAAAAACATTACACAATGTTTGTGGGTTTGGGAGAAGGTAGTAATATCAAGTATACAATACAAGACCTCAAATGCATGCTACATCTTTCAGATAGGTCGACACTAAGATTCAACATGCTGGACAGATTTGACTGATGTTTAGTGCAAGTGAGGACATTTTGTTTTAATGTAATAAAAGCAAGAAGAAGATCAGGAGGAGGAAGAGAAGAAGGAGGAGGAGGAGGATAAGAAGGAGGAGGCGACTGGAGGTACATGGTTTGGGAAGCTTTAGGAAGAAGTCCCCAGAACACAGACCTCAAGGAGTTTTAAAGTGAATGTCGCAAGATGGTCCAGCTAAAGTCAAGAACGGCATGTGAAGGTGTTCTACATCAGTGCTGACAACACACGTACAGTTAGTCACTACCTTTCTTGTTTCTGTAGCCAAAACACCTCAGAGAACACCTCAGAGAGAGCGAGGTGGTTTTTTTTGTTGTTGTTTGTTTGTTTGTTTGTTTGGGTTTTATTTTGGCACACAGCTTTAGTGTGCAAGCACAGTTGATGGGTCCCTTGACTCTATGCACTGGGGTAAGACATCTTGTTAGCAGAAGTGTGTGGCTGAGGGACGCCATCCTAGTGGACAGGAAACAGTCAGTCATCAGGAAGATCCAAGGACAATGTACTCAGGGTCCTGTCCTTATATATTTCCTTCATTTTATAGCACCCAAAATCTAAGTTTTCTAACCCTCCCCAAATAAATGTTTACTCTTAAATGGGAAGTAAACATTTAAAAGTAAGACAGTAGAGGCTGGGGCCAAGGATAATAGAGTAATAGTGAATAGAAGATTAGCAGTGAAGAAGTCACACAGACTTCTGGGCAGTTTGCATTTGTGTCTCAGAAGCAGAGACCCCTGACCCCCTGTCCTGTTGGATAACTCCTGTCACTGTAAATCTGTATGGAAAAGGGGAACCCCTTGCCTGATTCCTTTGCTCCATGGCTTCACCTTTAAAATCTTGTGGCAGCAGAACTTTAGTGGTTCTAGTGGGATAAGGAAAGTAATGAAGTGCAGTGGCAGGGCCTGTGGCAAGAGACAAATGAACCCTTGAAAGGAGCTCAAAGGACAGCCTTAGGAGCAGAGAGTTCTGTAGGTTGGGCTCAGCCCAGCTTTGTCAGGCCCTGGGGCTGAGCAGCACTCTGCTAGTTGCATTTTCTCACCTTGTCAGAGACAGTCCATCTTTTTCCAGGTATGTCTCCAACCTCCAGATCTGTCCCCATTTCTTCCCCTCTCGCCCTAGTCTGAGTCCTTGTTACATTGTGTGACTGCCATATCGTATTCACACCCCGTCATCCTTCTCCCCTTACTTTCTTCCTCATCCATTCTCTTTGTGCTAATATGAGATTGATTCCCCCCCCCACACACACACCTCGGTTCAATCACACAAAACCCCTGCTCAGAGCTTTCAAACCATATCCAGGACAAGTCCAAAAGCTTTACCTTGGCCTTCAAGGCTGCTATATCATCAAGACTTTTCATACTGAATTATTTTCTGGTTATTCTTTGGTGAGAATTTCTTTTGTGGTTTGTCTCCTTTCTTTTCCCTACCATGATTTAGCATAGGAATACCTTCCTCTCCCTGCCAGTGAAAATCATGTTTGTGACATTAATCCAGATCTTGCTGGACCTTTGTTTATGGTTTACTAAAGGTTTAGCTAAATGTGCTCATCCTTCTGAGAAGCTCTGTTGGATTCTGGGACTTCTTTTTGTGTTGTGATGAGGTTGTAGGAGGTTCTGACATCCAAAGCAAGAGTATGCTTTTCTCTTTATATCACATTTAAACAGTAAACTGTGATTACTGCAGAAATAACAATGGCAAACTCCATTGCCCAAATAAGGAAAAAGCATTGTTTCCATCTGACCCATTCACCATCCCATTGAACACATACTAACCTCATTCCATGGACTGAAATATTAATTATAGTTTTTAAAATGTCCATGTTAGAAACTTAAAACTACCAGGGATGTGGAAATGAGTCCATGCCACGAGACTTACAGTTAAATGCCCATATTTCATCTCATGTATTTCTTCAAGGAGAGAACAACTTCCTGTGAAGTGGTAAGAATATTCTGAGTCTCCATTAAGAGTCTCCTTTGTGGCAGTGAGAAGGCCGGCAGGCAGTGGTCCCAGGCTGCCTCCCCAGCCTTTGGCCCTGTAATTGAGAAGACCCAGGCATTTTGCAAAGGTAAAATACTAGCTGCTCTGGCCTCGTCCAGAGAATAGTTGCTGGGCTTGTACTGCAGCCTGTGAGAACTGTCTCTCACAGCTTCCCAAGGGACACAGAGGCTTTCTTTCTTTTTTTCCAGGGGGAGCATAGTACTTCATCACTTGTATGCACACAGAGTGCCATCCTGTGGCCTAAAATGAGCTGTGTTTGTGGTGGATGTGGCAGCCTGTGGTATTTATAAGGAGTTTTACAAGGAGCAAAAATATAATAATAGAAGTGAGATTTATCAGACCTTCCTGAAATTATGACCAGAGAGAGGAGAGGAGAGAAGAAGAATGCAAAAGGACACCTTATAATTCCTGTCAAATCGCTTCCAATTATAATCCTCATCTGGCCCATTGCTGGTTCTATTCTGGCGTCTAATTCTTAGTTGCCATTTTAATTCCTCTGCTGGTTTCCATGGTTTCTTTCCCCCCTCCTTTTTCAAATGTACATTAGCAATGATGTTTGCTTTTGTATTAATTTCAAAACAGATTTTAAAACGCTAATATTTGTAATGTCAAGAGATTAGGTAACTTGACTTAAGGAAATAAGGCATTTCACACTTGGGCAAACGGCAGTGGAAAAATGCTTCCCTAACAAAGGATGCAGGGTGGCTCTCTCCCAGCGCCTAAAGCATGGAAAATCACAGGAAGTGAAATGTGACATATGATTTTAATTCTCTTCCTTAATTCCAGCAAGGGCACAGGGAAACAGGTGTTTACATTTGCTTCTGGGAGAAGTGTCAATTGACGCAAACTTGGTGTGTGATAGCTGGCACACTGTATCTTTTTAAAAAAATAAGTAAAAAAGATACAATTCACAGGTTCGCATGTATTGTTCCAGAGTGGTATGCAATAAATATCATATAATTCTGATGTTATTTACAGTCATTCAATATTTTTTTCAAAAACCTGCCTACTCAATAATAGATGTCGTTTTATAGCTAGGAAGAGGTGCCATACAATTGCTGAAAGTGGCTTTTTAGACAAAAAAGGATATTTAGTGACAGAGGAAATATTCTCAATGTGTTGAGAATTGATAACTTGATTCATATAAATGACTTGTAACCAACAGAGGAATACTCTCTTTCTAATCAGAAGCTGAAAACAACAGAGAAAACCAGGCAATGAATATTGAAACAGCAGATTCCTAATGTCCTTTACCACCCCTTCAACTTCCCTTCTTTATACTAACACATAGGCATTCAATCACAAGTAGACCCAGGTAGTGGCAACTTTTCCCTATATACTGAGGCAGCAACCTTTCTTTTTTTAATTATTTTTTAAATTGATTACAATTTATTCACTTTGAATCCCAGCTGTAGCCCCATCCCAATACCTCCCTCCCTCTCTCATCTCCTCCCATGACTCTCTCCAAGTCCACTGATAGGGAAGATCTTCCTTCCTTTCCATCTCACCCTAGCCTATCAGGTCTCCTAGCTGCACTGTCTTCCTCTGTGGCCTGGTAAGGCTGCTCCCCCATCAGAAGGAGATGATCAAACAGCCAGCCACTGAGTTCATGTCAGAGACAGTCCCTTTTCCCATTACTAAGGAACCCACTTGGAGACTGAGCTGCAATGCATTGCATTTGTGCAGGGGTTCTAGGTTATCTCCATGCATGGTCCTTGATTGGGGTATCAGTCTCAGAGAAGACCCCTGTGCCCATATTTTTTTGGTTCTGTTGGCTCTGCTTGAGGAGTTCCTGTCCTATCTAGGTCTTACTATCTCCCACGTCTTTCATAAGATTCCCTGCAGTCTGCCCAAAGTTCGACTACAGGTCTCAGCATCGGTTTTGATACCCTGCAGAATAGAGATTTTCAGAGGCCCTCTGTGGTGGGCTCCTGTCCTGTTCCCTGTGAACAACGAGCTATTTATCTTTTCTGAGCACCCCTGTCTCCTCTCAATCACGTTCCTTTCCGTCTTTTCCCACTAACACTCTTCAAGCTCATAGCGAATACGGTAGAAGGATAGATACAAAAGGATGTGTATGTATGTATTATATCTATGCTGTAACTGGATAAATCCATGATACAAATATTCTCTACAATAATCAGGCACAGTTTTTGTTAAGTCATTCACACATACACAGGTATAAAGTCAAGATTACATATAAGAATAATATCAATTTCATACATGTTACGCATTTCTTTGTTACATTATGAGTTTTGTTATTTTATTATGTCATGAATATAAACATTCATTCAAACACGTCTATATTTATAAAAGAAAGTTTTACACTGTAAGGGCTGAGTTAATCCAGTGCATAATCATGTCTTAAAGTTCTTTGTTTTGAAGCAAGCATCCTTTACCATGTGTGGCCGAGCATCCTTTCTCTAGTAAGTAAGGCACTAAGCAGGGGATTGACTTGATACCCACACAAAAATGAGCAATCCTACTTGCTTACGTGTATATAAGATGTTTGCATTGGTTGGTGTGAAACATATAAGGACAGAGGAGGTAAAAGGCACATTTGGCTAGGAATAGACATTTGCCAGGAATGCAAAATTTCACCTTCTACCACTGCATCCCCTTATCTGTCATCTCCCATCATTCATTTTGACAAGTTTATAGAAAAATCAGTGAATACCATGATACTTGTCCCAACCAAAAAATTTCTGAATAAGACAGAATATCCAGATGAGACGGTTATTAAAATATTGTCAGTAAGCATTTGATAGTATGTGTTAGGAACTGTTCTTAACCCTTTGCATATCCTGTCTAACTTGTCCCTCTCAAACAAAAACCCAAAGAGAAGTAAATGTCTATTCACTGTCACCACATGAGAAAGTACAAACAACCTGTGGGATAAATATGTGTTCAGTCTTAGGCAGAGATTAAGGAATTGCTCAAGATCAGCACATGAGAGATGGACTGAAACCATCCATAATCCACTGACTCCCTAGTTCAAGCTCTTTGCTAGCATACCCATTGTGTGTCAGAGTCTGGTGCTGCCACAGAACCCACTAATTAAGTTTTTGACATCCTGATATAATTTTGGTACGGGAGAACTCATGCCCAATCTTTTAGAGAAATACTATCCATGTTTGAGGATAGCACGTGCATTTTATTTTATTTTATTTATTTTAAAAATAACCAAAAATCCAAGAAATCCAGAGCACAATTTTGTTGTGACGTGTCTGTTGCACAAAATGAAAACACCAACGCAGTGTGTGCTTGTATAACAAAACCAGGGGATGGTCCCTGCCTGACCCTGTGGCATCAACCTTTCCTCCTTCCTGTTATTTTCAGCTTACTTTCTAGTTACAAGAAACACATACCAGGATCAATCACTTTATTTCTTACCATTCTTATCTGCCCCTTTGAATTTAAATTTGAAAAGGGGAAACACGAGAAATTCTAGAATCTAGTATTTTAATATTAAATTTAATTTAAGAAGATGGTGTGGAAGAAAGGCTGTAGACCCTTTAATGGATTCTGAAGGAACCTGAAGTTAAATATTGGTAATTATTTAATTTGCTTTTTAAATGAAGGCTCTGAATCTATCGCATCAAAGGAGCTTCCAGATGTATCAGGCATTAGTGTGACAACTGAAAAGACGAAATGCTTTAAAAATGATGAGAAACCTAATTTTCAAAACCAGATGACAGATACAAAAGTTGGCAGTGTGTCTAAAAGAAAACACAGCGTGCAGAGGGAGATCTAAAAATACCGTAAACAAAAAACTGAAAGACAACTTGGAATTTCACTCGAGAAATGTTGTAGATTTTTAAAACAGTGACTTATTTTTTTCTTGACAATAGAATTTGATGAATTTTTTGCTATAAGAGATCAAAAAAAAAAGAATTATGTCATTCTTCATGAATTTTATACACACATATGCATGTGCACACAAACCCAGGCAGACACACCACATATACATACTCACATGTGTATACACACACACAAATATACATACACACATGCTAAGATTTGAGTGTGTGTTCTAAATAAGATTCCATACCATGGCACCATTTCAGGCTTCCACACCCGAGATAATTCACTTTTAATTTCCTTGATAATACCTTACTCTGGGCAATAGATCATCCAAGAACAGGATTTGTTTGTTTGTTTGTTTTTAATTAAAATATAATTATATCCTTTCCGACTGTGTCCCTTCCTTTCTACCCTTCTGATATCTGCCCCCCTCCTCCCAAATTATAGTCTGCTCTACTTTACCCCGTGATTTTAAACTTTACTGTGCAACAGAATGCATCGAAGGGTTCTAGAAACATAGGTGGCCAACGTTACCCTTGAATTCTCTGACTTAGCCTATCTTGGGAGAGGCTCGACAACAAGGCTACATTACCCATGCTGGAGGGAGCTGGAGTACACGCGAAAAGGAATTAACTTGACTGGGAAAAGGGGAGGCAGAACATGGTTGCTGCTGCCATATCCCCTCATGAGTATCAATAAAATACAAATAGATGCTGTGGACATCCGGGGAAGTAGTGTAAGGAGTTGGCTCTGAAGAACTTCAGCGTTGACATCCTTAGCTAAGTGCATACCTTGACGAAATGTGTGAAAGAATGTGTAAATTATGTGTTTGGAAGAAAGGGCTTCAGAAATCCAATATATACCACAAAACACTCCACATTCCTTGAGCAAGGCATAAATTTGAAGGTGACTGGTTTTATAAATTTGTGTTTATGATAAATGCTTAATAATAAAACCAAAGCAAAAAAAAAATCTCTCTAATACCTTCTCCCCAAAATTGTGATGATCCATGGATTTAGCCATTATAGTGAACCAAACACCATATTGTCAATAACTGCCCATCTCTTTAATTAGATGTAGGTGTGGAAAGCTTATAGTTACCTGCCAATCTTTGTCTGGATGATGGTATTTAAACGCAGCACTTTCTTGTAGGTACATCTGATATAAACCACGCAGAAGTGTTTCCAAAATTTATCGGAGTAACCATGAAACAAATAGTCTCTTCACCCATATCTAGGTCACATCTAGAACTGAAACATTGTTAGAAGTAAATGCCAGAAAGGAGCCGACAAAATATGAAATAGAAGGTGTAGGTTACCTGTCCTCTGAGGCTGAGATTTAAAAAATAAAAATAAAATTGTGCCCAGCAATAAGCCAGGGAGTGGCAGGTGGTGGCGGCAGCCTGCAGCGTTTTGCTAACGATACTGCAGTCCCCCCTTGTACCAGGTCACATCTCTTCACACACCACACTTATTCTCGCATTTTTCTCTAGTCTTAATTATTTTCTTAATTCCTTCCTCCCTTCCTTATATCAAGGAAAGATTTCCACACACATACCATGTCTCAGGTACTGGCCACACTAGATAGATTTGGGGGATTCGGAAATGATTGTGGTAGGTATTGTTTTGACCTGCATAGACCTTTCAGTTGTTTAAGAAAATAGACATTTACCGTATTGATGCAGCAGTCTTATGATCTAGAGATATGCACTATGAAAGCACTGACATCGGCTCCCATCTTGTTGAAGGATCAAGGCTGACTTCTCTGGGAAAAAGATACTTGAACTTGCGAGGACTTGAAGGAGTAGGGAATTTCCCATATCCCCTTTTTCTCCTTCCTAACTAGAACACTGGCGGGAACAGTGCCTGAGTGCACTTTGAGTCGAGCATCTAGGGTCTGACTGTGGATGGTGCTAAAGGATAGAATGGTAACAAACAGAAAAGCATAATTCCATTGTGCCTGAACGTATGTGACTTTGGCTGTTTCCATATACATATGGTAACCACAAGCTAACCCTAGCTATTGAGTACCTGAAGGGTCTACAAAGTCTGTCAGTCCAAAATGAGATGCAGTGTAAGTCTCACATACAAAATAGGCTTTGAAACATCAATATGAAAAGCAAGAATGTAAAATAGCCTGGTAATAAATTCACAGATATTGAAGCCATTGTATTTTTGCATAGGTTGGGATAAATAAAATGTACTACTAAAATTAATTGAGTCTGCATTTAATGTAGTTATTAGAAAATGTCACCTTACATACGTGCCTTGCATTATACTTCCCTCACAGAGCAGTGATGTATAATGTATGTGGCTTTTCTATTTTTTTTTTTTTTGATGGAGGTATCACATGAGGAGGAGAGAGTGACATGTATTGCCAACTTTGGCTCTCTGATCTGAAATACAAGACCATCGCCTCCCATTTGTTCTTGCACTATGGCGAGTCCCTTCACAGAGATAACCGTGCATCCTGCTGAAATGCTGTTATGTTATAAAAACTGTTTTGATCTATTATTTGATTGTCGCATTGTGCATCTCAATACAGAAATCTTAGCATCCAAGAATGCTGCTGAGTGAAGAGATGTAGTGAGCCGCTTTGGAGAAGTGGGGCAATGGAAATAAATGCCAGCCATATTTTTTCTCACAGCTCCCATTCCTAGCTGCTTTGCTCAGGGAGCTGATGTTGATTGGATGGTGTTTTGTTTTTATGGTAAACTGGTGATATATGCGGGCAAAATGTTTCTCTTTGTGAAGAAGGAATAACTGTAAGAAACAATAGAGTAGAGCCATTCTCTCTATATAACTTCAGCTTGTAGGTGCTTTAAACCACTGAATAGAGGGAAAAGTGTTAATGATTAGTCTCTTTATATTCAGAATACATTCAGTGCGATTGTGGTGTCTGGAAAACAAAGAAACGTGCTATACAAGTTGATTCTGAAGTCCAGCTTTGTGTGTGCATAGACACTGGAAGCCTGAAAACAGGCTGTGTACTTACAGGTGCTTTTAAGAGAGGACTCTGGAATTGCATAGGTAACACATGGAACTAGAAACACAGTGAAACAACAGCTTCCCTGGGGAGTATCTACACCTCTCAACATTAATTGAAATGATGTAGGGTTAAAATAAATGAAATGCGTGTTAATGTTTAATAATTATGTACCTACATTATTTTAGATGATATTTTGTGCTGGGCCTGGTGGCACACTCAGTCAATCCCAGCTCTCAGGAGGCAGAAGCAGGTGGATGTGAGTTCGAGGCCAGGCTGGTATAGAAAGCAAGTTCCATGCTAGGCAGAGCTCCACAGAAAAAACTTGTCTAGGAAACAAAGATAATATTTTGTGCCTTTTTCTGTCCTTTTGTTCACTTGGAATAAGGAGAGATAAGTACTGATATTTTCTTGAGAGAGAATATACATAATACAAGCAGTTTTATACAAACCAGTTTTAGTATACAATATTTTATACAGTTCGTCTCCCACAATCCTATGTGTCCCCAAATAGACACGTGTCTGAGCTTACCTCATTGTGATAGTTAACATGATTGAGCAGTGACAAAGAGATTAATAAATGGTATACCTGGAAGTGTTATCTAGGATGTTTCTAAAGATTAACTAATGGCAGCTGAGCCACCTTCCATTAGGTTCCACTATTCAAGTAAGGATTAAATGCAAGAGATCAACCTTTTTAAAAATCTATCTATCTATCTATCTATCTATCTATCTATCTATCTATCTATCTGTCTGTCTGTCTGTCTGTCTATTTATTACAGTTTATTCACTTCATATTCCCACCATAGTTCCCTCCCTCATCTCCTCCCAGACCTACCCACCCTCCCTCTTCTCCCGCTATGCCCCTTCCCTAGTCTCCTGATAAGAGAGGTTCTCCTCCCCTTCTATCTGACCACAGCTTATCAGGTCTCATCATATCCAAGAAGACATCAAATTTTAAAAGCCTGCTAGCACAGACCTCTCTCTGCTACCTGGCTTCTAGGAGCTGAGCACCTATGCCCTTACAAACCTTCCCACCATGAGACGCTGCCTCTCCACAGCCCAGAAACCTCAGCTGACTGTGGACAACATCTCTGAAATCTTGACTACCAAGTCAACCTTGTAAGTTTTTTTTTTTTTTCCTCAGGCGTTTGTCACACAACATTCAGGTAATACACTCAGCTTCCTAAAGAATGAAGGATTTCTCACCACCTTGAGATTTTCAGCTTGATTAAGAACGAATCAAACTGTCTCTGGACTATATTTTAGTAAGAAAGTGAGGTTCTTTTGACCTTTATGGAAATTGTGGGCATGTATTTGTTAATTTTTACTTTGAGTGTAATGTTTTCCACACATTCAAGGTGAGAACATTAGAATTCCAGCTTAATCTTCCTGGAGGCCCGAAGGATAGGTAATATTGGTTAAATATTCATTGAACGCCTACTACACACTGACACCGGTATCTGCCTAGCAATATTGGAGATGAGTCATTATCCACTCTTTCAGTGCAGAAAATTCCTTAGCAAAGATTGCTCAGGAAAACTAACTGAGGGAGAGAAATACACTCAGGGCCAAGGTCAGGCCTTTTTGGGGGGCCTAGTGTGATAGAGTTTTCCTGGCATCTGCTCAAGTTGGAGTTCACAAGGTTAATTTGCTCTATGCTTCTGAAACCCAAAAGAGAAAATTTTAGAGGGCTATGAAATATCTTCTCTGAGGTTAGGGAAAACTTTGCAGAAACAAAGAAAGCTGCAGAATGGAAGTGTCAAAGGTGATAAAGAAAGATATTGAGGGAGAGGGGATGCTGAGCGCAAAGCTTGAGGAAATATTAGCCTTCTGTATAGTTCAATAAGTGTGATGGACTATAGCTGTTTTTTAATGGAGGCCAAACAGTGTTCTAAAACAGCTCAAAGAAAATATTTACTTCAGCCATTCAGGTAGTGAGGTGAGTAGCCGGTGAGTGGATTTCCTTCATGTTGTCATTGGGGAAAGGCAGGGACCTATACTAATAGACCCTGTCACCTTCAACATAAACCATCCAAAATTATCTCCATTTTGACCTACTGAATAGGGAAAGGAACACAGGCTCACAGTGCATTAATCTATTCCATCTGCTACAGACTGGATGATTTTTATAGAAAGGAATTTAATTTCCCATAGCTCCAGACAGCAAGGAAGTCCAATGTCTAGGTGGCCACATCTGCCATGGGCCTTCTTCTGTGCTACCATGGCAAAAAGCAAAAGACGTGGAAAGGGTATTGGAAAGGTTGTAAAGCAAGCAGCCAAATTTGCCCACCCATGTCTACCATAGCCAACCACTTCTGGAGGACAGAGCCTTCATGATCTAACCATCTCTAAAAGGGCTGGCTTCTCAACACTGTTGAACTAGGATTTCAAAATCCCAAATTTTGAAACCTGTCTTTTTTTTCCTGTCTTTTTCTCCTATCTCTCTGTCTGCAGCTTGAGTATCTAATTGCTACCAGTCTATCTGCCCGTTCCACAGTACCCACAAGGATGATAATGGGTCAACCCTCTGAAACTATAAGCAAGCTTAAAAATGCATTATTCTACAAGTTGCCTTGCTTATGGTGTCTTTACATGGCACTAGAATATTAGTTAAGAAAGTGGGTCTAAATTTCTGGGATCTTAGGTAGAAAGGCTTCATTGCCATGGTGTGCCAATGCTTTCCCTTAGAGGAGAATCTGTGTGGTGGTTCTATACCTGTCACAAGTTTCTGCCAGGGCATGCTGGCTATCTATGGCAAACACCACTGGGAATCTAGATGGAGACTGTATATTGAATATTTCTTCTGAGTTAATGCCTCAGCAATCTCACTGTCTACCATTTCACCTGGTGGAGATACAGCTGATGTGAACCAGAAATACCATGACAGAATTCAGGCAGCAGAGTCTTGAGGGAAGACAGGGTAGTGAGGCCTAAAGCATCCTGTGAATACTTCTAGAAATCCAGGGCTCAACATGTTGCTCTGTACCCATGACGGGCAAAGCAGCCTAATTGCCTCTGAAAAGCTTTTGTGTCTTTCACCCAATAGCTTAATGAGTACTGAGGAATAGCTCCTGCCGTCCTCTGCCCATCTTCATCTGTGACACAGGTGTCTCAGACACACCCTTGATACAACTTCCTAAGGATGCCCTTTCACCTTTTCCATGAGGACTATGAATTTCCCAAACCTTTCCAATTGGCTTCAGTTTTCATTACAAATTCATCTGTAATTGATAACTCCTTGTCACATCTTGCTGTACATGGTTACAAACAGCCACACAGCACCTTCAGTATTTTGCTTATATGTTTCTTCTGCATAATGTCCTGATTATTGGTCTACAGTTTCCTCTCCTCAAATTCTTGGGCAGGAACACAAGTCAGCCAAATTCCCACTTTGTAACAAGAGCGACCTTTAACCCAGTTTTCAATATGTTACTCCTCATTTCCATTTGACATCTCATCAAAATGGCTTTATGATCCATATTTCTCCCTCTCTTCAGGCTGTAATAACCTAAATAATGTATAAGTTGCAGACTCTCTGTGAATATCTTTTCTTCTGGGCTCATAATCACTCTTAACAGTCATTCACAGCAACATGATCTTTTCCTGGAGTGTTCTTCCATTTTTCCAGCTTCTACCCATTACCCAATTTCCAGAGCTAGTCCCACATTTTCAGATTTTTCTTACAAGAAAAAACCCTGCTTCTCAGTAGAATGCTACAAGAAGGTTAGTTTATTTTAAAAAAAAAAAAAGTTTGATTTCTCAAAGTTCTGGAACTGGGGAAGTTCAATAACACAGCATCAGAACATGTTGCTGGCCTTTCTGCTAGGCTATCTCCTGGTAGAAGTGAGAAGGACCGTAGCACAATTTCATAATTGCTTCAGGTCGTGTTTGCAGAGGTGACAGCACAACCATAACATGCCAACAGCTATAACATTTTCGTCTTTTGAAAAGGCATATTCAGCTGAAGGATTAACTTTGACCTCACATGTGGTAGTCCTTTAAAGGGAAATTAAGTGAAGTGTGATAATATTCTAATCTCATTCAGCTTGTAGCTATGTAGACTAGAGGGCGAAAGCAAACACAGTGTTTTTTTAGTGAGTTAAATATGGGTATAGAATTCCATGGCTTTCAGTCAGGGTATTAGTCCCCTTTGTCTCAGATTCATTGTTTACTTAGAACAAATGACCCTATCTGCCCAAATTATCATAACAATTAAGTTATGCTTCTACAGCATGACAAAGGAAAATTTAAACTTTAACACGAGGCCTATTTTTCTGTTGGAATTATTATGATTTCCTGACTCAAAAAACATATCATCTCTGAAAACCCAGAATAGAAGTTGAGTTTACTCATGTTTTAATGCAGATGAGAGTATCTTCCTCCTTTTCCTAAATATATGAACATGTTAATAATCACTGACATTCCTCCCTTGCTCGGTGAGTCCTGTATCTTCAGACTCATGTTAATATAGCCTCGGTACTCGGTACTCTATGAGTCCTTGTTGGAAATCTGTCTTCAAGTAAGTGATCAAATTCACTTGTACACAGTTACAAACCTCTGAAAATTCTACCATGATAATGCCTTCTGTTCACCTGCCTTGGATGGGGATATTCCAAAGAAAATAACCTGGAACCCTGGCACCACACATGTCTACCAAACATGTGTGAAAGAACTTGTTTCTTTTGTTTCTTGGTTTTCATTTTACTGAGATGCTTAATACAAGTTTCTTGGCTAGCATGTGGGACAACAAAAACCATTTCTGTCTTTCAGTCAGTGTAACAAGAGCATGGTTTATGCTCCCGAAGAATGGCTGGCATGGTGACCACGGCCTCTGGAGCATCCACAGATCACAGTAAAAGTGCACCGAACCTGGAAAGAAAGGCTTGAAAGAGAGAAAGGGCAGATTCAGGAACAGTTGGCTTCTTGATTCAGTTCCCACCTAGGGTTACCTCATTCAGAATCTTCAAAGGAAGCCCCAGGAGAAAGGCATTTGTGTCAGAACCACGTCTAGTGCTAAATGCCCAGAGAAAGCATTCTCTTCCTGCTGTGCTTCACACAGACGCGAAAGTCGCTAGAGCTCCCGCATTATGCATTTGTGCCAAAGTCATTCCTCCACCCAGCTATCCTACTTCCAAGTTAGAGTAGATCTATCTGGGTCAGCCAATTAACCAGCCCTTGTCTCTACATCCTCCAGCCCGTCTCTTGCTGTATTTACTGCACTGTGCTTCAACTACAGGGCAAAGAAATGAGGAAAGATCTCAATAAATTTGGACAAGGGAGTGAACTAGATTATGATATAGTGATGAGAGCTAAGTCATAAAAGATGGATATCTGATAGGAAGTAAGGGGTGAGTATTGAATTTTGATAAGGAGATGGGACATGGCCTTTGGTACAAAGAGCATGTATGTTAACATCTGACTTGAGAGATGAGGACAAGAAGGCAATCAAGCATTGCTGAAAAAAAAAAAAAAAAGATTCTTACTAAGATGGAAGCATTAGGGCCCTGTGTGAGAATGTCCTTGGTCAGTTCAAGAAGGAGAAAAAGAGTATTTGTCTCTACAATATAATAGAGTTAATAAGACTAAGAAGAGATGATAGAAGATATGAATTCAGTTACTTCTTTATAGGTTACTGGAATGAATAGGTTCAGATTTTATACTAAATGTGATAAAAATAGGAACTACATATATACATACTGAGGGTTAATTTATTTAATAATTTATTTTGCCTTCTGTGGTTTCATATTTTATATTGCTAAGACTTTTTGGTTCTGTTTGTTTTCTTTTTATTTTTTATTTTTTTGGCATCTTGGGCTCTGTAGTCATAACTTTAATCCTTTGGTCTTTCAAATTAGAAGAGGTATGAAGATTTTTCAAAGTATTTAATGTGATTTATTGGCTTTTTCAGTTGATGATTCTTGAATGACAAAATTTATTTCTTGGTAACCTCCTTTGTGTTTTTTGGATAAGGAGTAGTCTTTTTATTTTTTAGATATGTGTAATGAAGACTTGTATTTAATGTATCAGAAATTACACCATTATGAAAGTCCTAATTCCAAAGGGTGATTGCTAAAGGCATGTTCCCTGTTTAAGGCATGTTACCCCATTTAAAAGCACTTATCTCTTGAAAGCATGAATAAAATACTTAAGGGAATTGGTGCTAATTAGGAATGACAGGCTGACCATAAACTGCCCTCTTTTCCTTCTCAATGTGCTTTATCCAAAACTTCTAGGAGTTTTATGTAAAACACTAGCATAAATGCTTCCTTGTGTATGAAAACATGGATCTTACCCTCTTGAGACCCTGATTCTTAGAGCTATTTTTGTTTAGTTTTTCTGTGTGTTTGGGAAGTTAAAGCAAAAAAACAAGAAACCGTAGACCACTGCAATTCAGATATAAAGCTTACACCTAGAAAATAATAATATTAACCACTCAGCGTTAGCTTGCATGAAACAGTAGCTTTTTAACACATACGTTCCACAGTTGAGCTGTGATGTCACTGAAGGTTGCTTTCTCCTTGCCATTTTTTGTGCTTTTTATTATATATTTTTTTCTTCCCAGGAATTATTTGGAAGTCAGGATTATTTAAAAAAAGATGTTTGGAAACAGCAAGGTTTTTTATTTTTTTATTTTTTATTTTTTTTAATGGTGGCTTTTAAAATGTCTTGGGAAACCTGGTGAAGCTTGTGATGGCTGTTTTGTTAAAATCTCTTTATGCCCATCCATTATGCGTGTGTTTGGCTTTGGCTCCAGGGTTTGGATGTGGTCCTACACTAAGTGGTTGCCACCCTGTAAGTGATGGAGTGCCTTTGGGTGTTTTTTCTGGAGCTGGCCAACTAGCACCACATGTGTTGCAAGCCAATGAGCTTGACATTGTCTGTGGAGTTCTGGGATCTCCCTAGCCCCAGGCTGCAAATGAAAGCCTTCATTCAGGGTTAGCAACCCTTGACAATGCTGGGGTACCAACTTGGAGGACTAAATGGAAGTTCTCCAATAGTTATTCCCGTGACAAATAATGTGCTCTGGTTAAGCCATGAGTAGCTGGTCCTAACCAAAGAAACAAAGGGAAAAAATGATAAGCACATTACTGTTTTCAATAAGAATTTCATATTTGATTTAAAAAAAATGGTTATTCAGCCATAGGTCTAAGAAATAGATGCTGCTCTTTCCATTTTATAGAAGAGAACATAAAGACAATGGGAAGTCAGGTTGTTTTCATTCATTTTTATCAATTTTTAAAAGTTAGAAAATAGAACAAAATGGAGTAGTGGAAACTGAGCATTTCTGATGTTTTTTGTCTTTTGGTTTCCACTGATTAGAGATGTCATGGATATTTATAATGACACATATTTGAGCCTAAAGTCAAATGTGGAATAACCTTCAGAGTACAATGTAACATCAAGATCATTAGTGAAGAATAATATAAACAGTGAAAAAAAAAATCCATGTAATTTATAAAGGCAGATCTTTAGTTTGGCTGCTTAAATTGATGTCACAATGTAGAGAAATATACATAGGGTAAACAAATAAGGAATAACGTAGAAGATTGACCTACTCAGTGAAAGGGCATCCCGAAAGAGAAAGGAAAACTAAAAGAAAAGTTAATAGAAGAGAAGTTTGAGGGTTTTTGAGGAAGAAGAAAGAGGACCTGGCTACTTGCTCTTGGTTTAGATTTGGGGACGATCAAGTGGTAAACAATTTTTAGGAAGTTTTGCTGTGTAAAGAGATAAGAAGGTTTGCTCAATACTGTGAGATGTGATTTTCCATTAATCCCTCTGTAAACTTGGAGAAAATTTTCAGCAAAAACTTCTATATTTTTCTTCAACACTCTGGGAGTTTAAATTGTACTTTTTTATGTATCACCCTGCTAAGATGAAATCTTTCTATTTGACAGCTTATAGATCAAGATTTTTTGATGGAAGGGCTTAAGGCTCTATATCAATAAATTAGGTTATACAGATAAAATAGAATATGCAAAAAAATAAAATAACTTTCCCCTATTGCTTTGCCTTAAAACAAGATTATGCCTTATATAATGTCTCATAACCTGCTTTTTTCTGATGTATATATGCATATATATACATATATATATACATAGTCACACATGCATGTACATGTATGTATATGTATTACTACAACTGATTAATTCATTTTACGATTGTTGGATACCATTGTTTCTAAACTCTTGGCTTTTTAAAAGTATATAGATGTCCAAACCTATGGGCATTTTATAATTCATTCTTCTAAGACTAAGGAGGAAAATAATTAATTGAAATTAAAAAACATAAGGATTGTATAATAAGTTCTGATATTAAAGCACCCAGTTAATACAGGGAAAGCAAAGCAGTGATCCAGGCAGCTAGATAATGTGAAGAGATTGGATAAAGAAAACCATAAAAACAAAGCAAAAAAAATCCAAAGAATTTGTTTTTATTTACAAAGTAAATGAGAACATATCAACTAATAACCTCAAACCTTTCTGGACATTTGTACTGTGTATTTAAATGAGTCGGAAGTTGATTCTAAAACATCCATGGCAAACAATGCAATGTAATTAACTTATATCAAAATAATAAGATGGATATAGAAAATGTCCCTCTGTGGTTCAGAGAATGACAAAAATGAAAAGACTGGCCAGAGGTAATGAATCACTAAGTCCAAACATGGTAGGAAAGACATGCACTCTTTTGCTTTTTTAAATTTTATAACAAAGAGTAAAATATATTTTGAAGCTTGTTGGAAGTATGTAAAAAAGAAAGAAGTATTGTCTCATCACAAACATAATCTTAAGATAGCCTGCTTTATGTTTTCTTGGTGAGAAGAATTTACTTTTTTTCATATTTACTGTGGTATCCTTAGCAGTTTTTGATACGTAAACTTCAAATAAAAGAAAATTTAGACAAAATAGATTTAAAATTATAGAGCCTGTCCCTATTATGTAAACATATAAAAAACAGTTCTCATGTGTATAATTTACCCCTTTAACTTCCCTGGACACCGAAACTCAACTTACCATAAAATGTCTCATGCAATCAAAAATCTGCCTACAGAAATGTAGCTCAGGAGCCTGGAGAGATGGCTCAGCAGTTAAGAGCACTGGCTGTTTTTCTAGAGGACCTAGGTTCAATTCCCTAAACCCACATAGCAGCTCACTACTGTCCTTAACTCCTTCTCCAGGAGTTCTGATACCTTCATATATATATATATATATATATATATATATATATATATATATATATATATATATATATATATATATGCATATATATATATGCATATATATATGCAGGCAAAAGGCCAATGCACATAAAATAAAAAGAAATAATTAAAAGAAAAACATGCTGCTCAGTGTTGCTGCCAAGCACTGTAATGTATGACTGGTTCCAAATAGGGGCCTTGTTTCCTGTATGCTTTTGTATAATCTCCTCAAGTAAGTATGTGCTTCTCTTACAGGAGAAACCAATGTAAAGGAAGTGACATAGAAGTACAAGAAAATGTCACATGTTCATTTTATTTTAAAATCCATGCCATACTTAGCCCAAAGTCAAAAGCAGTTCTTTTCCTCCTCCTCAGCCTCTCAGTGAATGCTTGTCTCCCCTGACACCTTAGAAATGCATGTAGACATGGAATAAGGTTGGTATTATACCTGCTAACATTTCACCTGAAACGCAGAAAACATATAAGGGACCAAGACTTTACTTAAGAAATCCATTTCTACTCTTGTGTAGGTTATACAAGAAACACATAACCTTGAGCTCATATTGTAAAAATGTCACTATGGGCCCCTTGGTTAGTGATCTTTCATAGGTTTCTGGAAATGCAAGCCAGCAGGAGGAGATAGAACCTTAAAGCAAGTATGTGGAAGAAAACTACAGTAGTCTATACTACTCACATAGGAACCTCCATCAGTTTCCCAGATTCATGGCAAAGCTTGTTAAATGAAGAGCCCAGACATGGCTCATGGGGGAGCTTATGAGGAGAAGGGAGGCTGGTCATGGTACAGAGCTTCTCTGATTCCACAGGCCTGAGGTCAGGCCAAGAATGTACGCACCTAACAAATTCACATATCACACACTCATTTTTGCAGCATCAAGCTAGAAATGTAATAGAGTAAAGTCACATGTAAAAATTGACAGAGTTCAAGAAGAATGTTAGGGATCCAATGGGGCAGAGGGCAAGAGAGCAAAGGGCATTGAAGATCAGAGGCCTGGGAACAGCTTTCTTTAGGAGGGGTTAGGTCACCTGTCTTCTGCATATGCTGGACCATCAGTTCAGCGCTGTTGACTGAGCCCATTTCAAAAGAGCAGATAGGAGTATATATCTTATGTGTAATTTCCTAATTTACATATGTTAATCACTAAACATCCATTTAAATAATATATGAAACAGATCAACGTGTCTGCAGGCTAGACATGGCTGTAAAGTTACTTGCTGTGAAGGGCAAACAGTAACTGTAGCCCGTTCCCAAATGTCACACATGGGCATGTACTTGCTTTGATTGGTGAAAGATGTTGAAGGTCTTGTAGCATTCCCTAGGTATTCAACCTTTAGTGTCCAAATCATCAAATAGTGGCGGCATTAAACGGAAAGAAATTAACTAATACTCACGCTCATAACTCCTTTAATTAATCTTCTCTTTTGTGTCCTCCCCACTCACACTTTCCTCTCTTTTCCCCTACCCCCTATTTTCTGGCCTGTAACATGTTTGAACAGAAAACAATAAATAATCTCATTACTTTTGACAAATGTAAATTATTATAAGTGACTTCAAATAACAATATTCTCCTACCTTCAGTGCCTTCAGTGTCTAAAGCACAAATAAATTCAAGTGTTGATTCCATATAGAAGCAAAAAAAGAAAAAAGAAAAGAAAGGAAAAGAAAAGAAAGCCTGTTGGCTTGCAGGGCTTGTATTCTCAGCCACTTATTTCTTAGCCTTTGATTTCTTAAATCCGTAAAAATATTTTACTAACCATCTGGTCACCTACAGATCTGAGATAAAACCAGAGCCAAAATACACCAAGTGATATTGTGAACACTTTACATAAAAGAATAAACTACAATCCTGGTCAGTTTATGCTTCTTCATTAACGATTCCCAGCATAGTCCTCTCTCTTTCTTTTCGCTATGACTAAAAAGTATCATCTTGTTATGAGAGGCCATTATACAAAATCATTAAAACATGCTTAACTGTACTGTGTTAATTATGCAATGATAAATTATTCTTTATTTCTTCATTAACAGTATTGTAGCAGTAGAATTAGCATTGTTTGTTCCTTTTTGGAGAAAAAAATCATTAATATTAAAAAATGAAAATTCTGGAAACTTAATGTTGTGGAATGACAGTTTTAATTTGATTTTTAAAATCCTATTTGCTGGTCCCTTCAGCTATAAAAGTTTAACCATTATGTCACTGTAATTACACTGGCTGTTTATCTCTTCTTCCATGGCTTTATCTAGGTCGTTGCAACAAACTAAAGGCTGGTATAGGCTCAGAAGCTGGAGACCTAGGGGACCATCCTAAGTCTTCTACTAGCTTGAGTCTAATAGTATAATTTAAATCTCTTCCGGTTTCATCGTCTGCTTTAGAGTCTTTTCGTCATTAAGCAATAAAGGGTTCAAGGCATGCTTAACAAACAGGCACTTGGCTAGGCACCATGAAGATGGAAAAACACACCACGCTAATTGGATGTACATTCTCTGCCTTGCATTATTGAAAATAAAGCACAGAAGTTGGACTTGTGTGTGCTGTTATTAATACAGAATTAAACCTAGTCACTGATGTGGTAGACAAAGGTAATGTTAGACTGGAGGGGACAGTGTTTCTAGCTATTTTGCTTATGTAACTGTGAAGGCGACCTTCAGAAATAAAACACCATGATAATACCTAACACCGTGATGAAGTTAGATTCTGGTGCTCGAGATTGTTTCTGCACGAACAGTGCATGTATTGAACCTCTAAATCGCCAGTGCATTAATTTGAGGATAAGAGTAGTTGACATTACAGGTGCAGGTGTACACATGAATCTTGGAGGCCATGATTCTCAAAGCGTGTGTTAGGTCCAGTGGTCCATGCACTGCTTTGAGACCTTCTTAGAACTGAAGATTCCTGTGCTGTAGTCATGCACAGCACATTATCTAAGAAAATGCATGCCTGTAGATATCTGGGTTCAGTATGCTTCTGAGGAGATTATTGTGTATGCTGAAGCTTAGGAAGCCACCAGAAGAGCTAACTAGGATAAGGGCAGTGATACAAAGATCTCAACACTGAAGTGGTGACATTTGTATCTTAACAGGGTCTTTTCCACCTACTGCTTGTCTTGACTTTATCCCATGAGATGACTTCTTTAAATCTCACCATTGCTGTCTTTATGACTGGAAGCATAGCATGGTTTTCCTCTCACCACTGTGGTGCGGACTACATGAGATGAGGCACACAGACCCTCCCCCATATTCTTACATATAGCATGCCTTCCATCAACAGAGCTCGTCTCTAAAAACCATTGCTAATGTTGTCATCACCATCTTCATCTTCATTGTCACTCTATTCAGGTGAAAAAAGAAGCATGAATTAAGAAAGGGAGGGGGGAGTGGATCATTTCCTAGGCAGAAGACGAAGGGGACCGTTTCTCTCTTTTGTGGCAGAAACAGGTCACCAATAATGAATTGAAATATTAAAGCCTCAATATTTATATCCTTCAAAAAACCTCTTTGATTAACCTTCCCCTACAGGGATCTATTCCTTGATGTCTTTCCCTTGAACGTGTGTGGATAGAGCCTGTCCTGAATAAATTCTCAATTTTCTGTGTCACTCTATAATTGCTCTAATTGAAAGATGCACATCGTATCTCTCTTGAATAGAACGCCCAGTCCCTGGAGCTTTCTGTTTCTTCAGTGCACCTCAGGGAGAGAGTCAAAGAGTTCCAATTTTATGTAGAATAGGTTCAATTCCAGGCTCTTCCACTTGCAAGCTTTTGAACTTTGGGTCACTATTCTGAGGTCCTCATCTGTACAATGAACAGGTTAAATACAACATCATTTTAAAATAAGTTCACTGAGACACATGTATCATAAATTTTAAATGTGTGCATCTTTGTTTAAAATTGTGGGTGAAATTGAAAGAACCGATGCAAAGAAAGCTCTTCATTTGTAAATGTGTACATGTTTGTATGTGTATGCATGTGTGTATGTGTGTGCATATATGTGCAAGTATGTTCACATATGTTTACTTATGTATGCATATATGTATATATGTATGCATGCATGTATAGGCACAACTACATAAATGATTATTTTGTTAATGGGTTTTCAAGACTTCAGAGGTTATAAAATTATATGGTAGGACAAAAAGAAAATATTTGTAGTTACCTTTAAGGCAGGCTTCTCTTCTTCTAGGTGAAAAAGGCCATGCACTGGAAGGAGGGAAGAAAGGGGAATGTGGACATTGCCACCCCCCTTGGATAAGGGTACTAACCCCCTTCAAGAGTTCAGAGCCATCCCAGTGACCCAATGTCTCCCTACTATGACCTTGAAAGTTGGGGTTTAACATATGACTCTGGAGCACTGACAAATACTCAGGTCACTGCCATCCCATCTACCATTTTGTTTCATGTAAATGAATAACAAAGTGAGACTTTCTCGCATGAAGAATGCTTACTGGAATAGGCAGTGTTAATGTTCTATATGAAGAGTCAAATAATTTCTTAAATCACAAGCCTTTTAAGAAGAGAATTACTCATTTTACTCCATCAAGGAGTAAAGAGAGATTAAGACAGGTTAAGAATTTTCCTTTAACTAAATTTTAAATTTTGATCACAAATAACAAGAGGATTTCAAGCTAAAATAAAAGCTTGTCTCTGGAATGTCACTGCAGAGGAGAGGCTATCAGAATGCAGCAGAGAATTAGGGGTGCTTTCACCTCAAAAGAACAACTTAAGGAATACCCTTCCTTGTCTTGTTTTATATATACTACTTGAATTTCAATTTCCGTTGTGTTGGTTCTAACCATGTGTTAAAATAGTATTATAGCCAAGTTCACTGCCAAGTTTTCAATATTCCCATAACATCTTTTCACTACCAGCCTTACCCACTCTAGAATTTTCTCTTTCTATTTATAAATGCTCTAGAAATACTAGGCGGTTATGTTCAACTTTGGACAAAAGAGTAAGAAATATTTTCTTTGTTGCCACAATACATTTGCCAGCCAGGATATGTTGAAGCACAGACATCTAGCTGACAGGCCTCCTGTACAGAACATTGACAGTCCTTCACGAACACTGGGGAAATGGATAAGCTGTGTGTTTCCGCATCACATATTGTTTATTTTTGCTGAAGAAATCAACCTATTAGCGTTTGGCACTAGGACTAACCTGGAAATTTTTTTTACTTGTGAGTTGATGTTACTGGGCCTGGTAGAGATGTTTTCCTCCACATCCACTTATATTCTCAGCTTCTTTTTTTTTTTTTTTTTTTTTTTTGAAATCCTAATATGGTAGACAAGATGGGGCACATTTGAAATAATTTGGCTCTTGCTTGCATATGGAAATATATTCATGAGTGATTTAGGAAATGAGAGGGTTGAGTAGTATTTGTTTTGTTCCTACACTCTGGGCTTTTCTCCCATAGAGTATGTGTCACATCCTCTGTCCCTGCCCTGGCAGCTGCAGAGGAACTCAAGCCCTTACTCTTGTCTTGAAAAATGAGTTGTTACATTTCTCAGTCTTTTCCGTTATTGACCTGAGTGTGCAGTAAGTCAAGATGGCTTTACCTATGCTATTAAGTATTTCCCACAAGTAAAACTGCCATAAGGTCACGCACCTTTTCTCCTATAAGTAGTATTTCCTCAGCACTTTACATTCCTTGACATTTAATGCTAATGCTGTTTAATAAAGTAAACTGGCAGACACGTTTGTTAACTTCATTCTATTGTTCTTGAGCATAGCAATTCCTGAGATCTGTGCAGGGTCAGCTAGAAAGAGAGTTAAATAGCTTTTCACCTTTTAAATATTTTATTAGATTCACCCTCACCCGACTCAAGCACAGAATCAAAATAGTTAATGGATCTCTGATGATACCATGTGATTACTAAGGCGGGTGAGCAAGATGACTATTTAGAACAACTTATACAAGGTCAGCTCTAGGATATTAAAGATATAGGATTATTAATATCATCAAGTAATTCATACTCGATAGCAAGTAATTCAAAGTCAAAGATGAGCTTTCTGAATGCCAAGTATGAAAGAATTGGTTAGTTGACATTATCATGGGAAGTTTTGTTTTTAGCCATGGAGATATGTTTATGAATCAGAGTATGTAATATACCCCAGCATCTCTGACAGGTACTGGAAATGGATGTAAGAAGATGGTACATACAGACTCTTTTTAATCCTTCATAGGCATGGCAGTGAACTTACATCATGACTTTTCAAGGGTGAGTCAGATTATTGAGTCAAAGTCCTGTTTTGCTCATTGTTTCTGTTCATGTTTAGCATAGTTCCTGTCATGTTGGGAGAAACCAGTGCTTGTTAAGTCAACAAGAACAGGGAATGAGTGAAGTCAAGTCCCATTAATGGGACGTCTGAGTCATTTCCTACTTCAACCAATTGAGCCTCTTCTTTCAATGTCTCTTTATTACAACAATCATTCATAATGATTCTAAGATTGCAAATTGTCATTAATCAACTCAAGGAGAGGTGCCAAATTCCCTTGGAATGAATTTTAATTTGAATTTAATTTTTCTAAAAATCACATAGAAACACTTGGGTAAAATAAAAAGAAGAGGGTTAACCCAGAAAGAAGAGCCGTGAAGTTTAACCTTAGTTATCAGCTGGACAGTCATTCTTTTAATTCTGAACATTTTCTCACTAGAGATGAATTTTAACTTTCCACAACTTGATAGTACAGAGGGCTAGCCACTGAAATTTCTCATCTTTAAAGGTAAAATAAAATGGTGAATAGATGAAAAAGAAATGCATGTCATGATTTAGTGAAGTCTAGACTTTAAGCTGGGTCTTTGGATTCATACCTAGGCTCCACCATATTACATCCACTGGAGTTGGATTTACAGGTGGTTGTGAGCTGGTGACCTGTGGGTGATAGGGACTGAACTTGATGTAATCAAGTTTGACATAATCTTAAATCAACTTAATTTTGTAAAATGGAGATAAGAGCATGTAAATAAAACGCTGGCTGCTGGTTAGAGCACAAAACAGATACCACATTTCTCTTGGGGCTCAGCATTTGAATTATTTTTATTCAAACAAGCAAAAGATTTCAGATACAGATGCCCAGATCCAGACTGTAGATTCATGGTAATCTGTGAGAAAACCCACATCAACCATACAGCGTGAACATTGACAGGTAGCCAAATTACCTTCTAGGTGAGGATGGTATAATGCGTCATTGCCCCCGTTCTGTCATCATCTGGTCCTGCTGGCCAAATCATCTTGTTACTTTTAAAAATCCCACTGTTTCTATACAGTGTTATGAAATTATATAAGAGTCACTATGAGAATCTGGAAAAGCATTTGATAGACTCTGATGACATTTAATTCTGGCATGTGCCTTTCTTTTGTTTATGCTTTCATTTGTCCTTTGGGTCTTAACTACTGTCCCTTACAATCATCCCTACTCAGGGTTCCTATCTATCTCTTTTGAGGACCAATCTTCATTTATGAAGCATGCTTTTTTTTTTTCCCATCTCCAGGATTTGAAGAGTGTGTGTCTTTTGAAAATGGGGTTTTGATGACTTCTTTGAGCCCTTTTTTTTTTTTCTTCCCTCACATGAGTGGCCCTCCATTTTTATAATCAAAGGCAGGGAAGGAGCTCGATTCACTTTTCAACCAGTTATACCAGAACACAAACATTTCATAGCATGAGGGATGTGGGTAATTGCTTTGGGAGGGAACATTCCCCTCTCAAAAATCAGAAGCTACCTCAATATTTCAGGCAGTTCATCACAGCTGTCTCCCTCAGAGGCTTTTATCAGCATGTATGAAGGAGCTTACAGTGTTGTAACATTCGATACTATATTAGACTACAGAGGGCAGTAGGCAAATGTGAGAGACTTTCATTTCCTTGAACCTCTGAGTGATTACCGTATTATGTTTCTGGTGAATGGCAGTGTTAATGGCGGAGAAAATATAATGCCATACCTCGAGGACTCATTAGGAAATGCAAGCATGCAAGTACATAATTTTGAGATTGATGCGATCGAGTTATTTTTAAATTTACACAAAATTTTCTGTTGGGTACACATGTTTATATATCCTCTTTCATGTCACCTATTGATTTGGAAGCAGAGCCACAGGAGTGAGGCTGGGCTACAAAAAGTCCTTTTAACACAGGTTTATATAGATGGACTCTTAAGCCACCACAAAAATTCTGTTTCCTGATCTTTCATTAAGTACTTATTTTGACAAAAGTGAGAATGAGCCTCTTGATCAGTATATTTTTTTCCCCCAGATCTTTAAACTTGAACTGTCAGCATTCTTGGTCATTTGAAATAATAGCAAATAAAATATGAAGACATTAAAACAGGAGAATGAGTCATGAAAGAAACTAAATAATTTGACGCCATCCTTGCTGCTTCTCATATACACCGACAAACCTCAAAGCCAGAAAATAATTGTCACAATAATAATTAGCAGGGGCAGTCAGGCGAGAATGAGATGCATATTACAGAGAAAGGTCGAGTTTCAAACTATTGTTACAGGAGCAGCTAACTACAAATATGTCTTCTTAAGGGAGGCAGAAGTCAGGCTTATAACTGCAGAATATGTTATCAGTTTCAGATCAGGACCCTTCCCAAGTACGAGCGGCTTCCTCTCATCACATTATCTGGCTACTGCACTCACGTATGGTCACCACTGATGCCTAGTTCAATTCCACACTGTCACACAGCTTCTGCTAAGGCATCCTCAGCTCCTGTAAGGGTTTGGTGCTATTTCTTTAACACACAACACATCCTCTACGAGGATTTTGAATTTTCTGATTTTTCGTTTCTCCCTGTCTCTGTAACAGCAAGTGTTGGCCTCCTGTGGCCCAACAGGGAATCCATTCAGCTACTGGAGTTTTTAACTAGTTTCTTTTCTTTTGCTTTTGTTTTTCAATTTGTACTTGTATACCATGTATTTCTTTAAAAGGGCAAATTACCTTCTCATATCTGTCTCCCGCTCATGATGACAGTCTCTTTTCTAGTTAGTACTCATTGTACTATCATACCCCCATGTGTATGTGTTGAAAGGTCTTAAGAGCCTGGTCATAGTAGATTGATGTGTGTTCGTGATTGCAACAGTCATATCATATCTACCAGACATGACTCATAATATACCTTCCCGGGCTCTGGCTCCTACATCGCATTCATTCCCTGGGCCTCAGAGTGGATTATAGATGTCCTGTTATAGATGTCCATTATAGATGTCCTGTTGAGAGGTAAGCATTCAGGAGTCTCTAAGTCTTAGCACTTTCACCAGCTACAAGTCTCTGGCCTGACTGTGTCCCACTTGGGAGGTGGGAGGAAGCTTCTGTGACCAAGACTGAGCTTCACCAGTACCTGCATATAAAGGCAAATAGTTTTATATGTTTCATTGAAACATGGGCATGCTCATTGATTCCAGTATTGTCTGCGCTGTTTTTTATGCTGATTATGGAATGGAGTAGAGTAGTTGGAATGGACTCCCTGAGATAGAAAAGAAGGATTCTCTGGATATTGGCAGAAAAGTGTTATTGGTTCCTTCCATATAGTTGTAGACTTGAGCAATACCGCCTTAAAGATAGATTTGTTCTAACTTTGCATTTGCGAGAGTGCTCATGAAACGGGGACCACCTCCTATTTTTTGAGTACTATTAAAAAATAATAACGATCCAAGCAGCTGGCCAGCTTTTGTTTCAATTAAAGAAGCAGGAACTATCTTGAAAGGGAACACTTAAACTCATTTGTTTGTTAAAGTAGGGAGAAACTGTATTAGAAAATTAGCATGGAAATTCTTGTGAATTCTTGCATACATCCTGCGATCTAACAACAGACTGGAAACAATTCAAGACAGTTAAACACCAAGTAAGTGCCAGGCATAGACCTACACCCTTTTAAACATTTTCTAATATTTTACTGTCCTTCTTGTAAATACGTAGTTATCTTCACAAAGCTTTGTTGGGTGAGCTAGCAACTGTGGGGATAGATTACTAACAAGAGACAAGGTCCTGTTCTCATAGGACAACTTAGACACAGAACAAATGATTTGCTTATTATGAGCTCTTTTTAGGTTTTGCTTGTCAGCTCCTGCACCATGTAATCATTGAAGCAAGGCTCCAATGCATGCTATTTGCTTTCTTATAATAGTAAAATAATATGAAATATTGACTAAGCCTTCACACTTAGGAAAATGATGAAGTGGATTGAACCCCACTCCATGCTTTCTTGGTTAGCCATGGAGCCCCAAGGATTTCCATCATTCAGTATCTTGCCCTCAGCTCTGAGGATTGTCAGTATTCTCCACTCATTCTCTTCCTCTGTGTCTGGTTGTACCTCCTTGACCTCCTTTTCCCATGAGATCTCAGAATTCCAGTGTGTGTGCTTACATAGTCTCTTTAGACTTCTCTGTCTCTTCCGTATATAGAGTAACTTAGACCCATCCTCCTTTTGCAAAGCCTTTTTCTCTACATCCATTGTTTAGGTTTACTATACAAAAGACTCCCACTGACCAATCTGGTGTTGTTTTTTTTTTTTTTTTCTCTGAGCAGGGAGTGAATTAATGATAAACATTTACTGTTGGTGGTGGTGTTTTTTTTTTCATATCATTTCCTCTTTGCCATTTGTGATACCTCTCTGTGATGAATTAAACACATGTGTCTAGGTGATGCTCCCAGAACATGTCCAATTCCTAACTTTTAGTGATAGTATAATTGTTTCACTCAGTGAGAGTTAAATAGGATTGAGGTTACTAACATCTGGTTTGCCATGCTCAGGAGACACCAGAATTCCAGCCCTTCAGAGTTGGGGACACTGCAAACTAACACATATTAGTTAGTATATGTGTCCTTGTGCTTCAAGGATCACTAAGGGACAGCTGTTACTTGCCATTGCCAGGTGATATTGTTAATGACTGTCAGTGATGATAAGTATAGTATGGTGGTGATGGCGGCATCTGTTGGTGTTTGGGCATCTATAATTTGATATTCTTAGAGGCAATTTGGCATTTTTCACATTTACTTCAGTTTAAACACAGTACTCCCATTTTTCAGAAGAGGAAACTGAGAACCATTTCTCTCAAATAGTCTTTGTCTCTGCCACAGAATACAGTTCTCATTTTTTTCCCATTACTTTTCATATCCCAGAGGGTATGAAAGGGTAATTTATCAAGTGAAAGGGTAATTTCTGTGCTGGGTATCTGGGGACTGGGCTACAGACACTCAAGAGACAACTGCAATGAATGGGTAGAGGAAGATGCTTAGACCATCACATTTCAGTGGCTGAAAGATATATGAGAACGTGTTTTAAGACTGTCTATTCCTCTGCATTACAGGTGTTAGAATGAGATAACTGATCATAGAACGAGCAGCTTTTAGGTATGTGGTGTAAGTAAGTAACTTGTACCTAGGTGGTAAATATGTGGGGAGCCTGGAACTTTGCAGGTATTCATGATATGAAAGCTTAACTTGACGGAGACTTTGACATTTTCCTAGAAACCTCTGTTCCAAAGCCCTCTGC